>NC_135784.1:118456093-118784704 GCF_051106095.1 Pogona vitticeps
GACGGCCAGAAAAGCAGAAAAGTGGGTGCTCAATCAAATCAAGCCTGAAGTATGACTAGAGCCAAAATGAGTCAACTGAGCCTATCCTACTATGTACATATAATGGAATTACAGAACTCCCTAGAACAACCTACGTATATCACTGGGGAAAGTGGGGTGGAGTAGTAGGAAAAGAGGAAGACCTAACATGTAATTGACTCAGCATAGGAAGTCATGGCTGCTAGTTTGCAAGATCTGAGGGGCACTTATTGGAATTGACAATATTGTGTGAAAGGGATGCAATAGGAAGAGAGGACAATCTAACATGAGAGGTTGTTGGTTTGCAAGATCTGAGCAGAACTGTTAATAATAGGCCATTTTGGAAATTATTAACTCATCACATATCACATATTAGAAGTGACGTGATGCATAGCATCTCTGGTGTTTTTTCTTAATTACAAAAAAAAACCCCAGTAATTTCACAGCTTAAATAAGTGAGTTTCTGCATATTTATTCTCTATTCTTTTAAAAATATCTTTTAAAATATTTTTACATCAGAAACAGAATCCCTTTTAATATGTTTTTGGGCAGAAGGGAGTTAAAAACCTCTCCTCTAAAGAGTAATTAAAATTTGGTCCTGAATGGCAGGGTCAAAAATCAGATCTCCCTTCTGTGCTCCTGAAACAATGTTTACACTGTTTGGAAAAGTTCTGATAGCCAGTTTATAAGAAAATCAATGTTTTTCCCCCTTTGAAAGGACTTTTTCCAGAGTCTGTATTTCACCCCCCTGAAGCTTGGATTCCTTCCAAATTACAAAAAGCAGCTGAGACTAATGATTAACTTTAAAGATATACAAGTTTGGTCTTTTCAATGCGATTGATCTGTTTTAAATCTGCAGACAGAAAAGGTTGCTGATGTCTTCACAAGGAAGTATAAAACAGTGGATGACTGAGCCTCGTGCCACAGTGTTAAACTGCAGTACTGCCGTGAAAACTCTGTTCATGACTTGGTTTGATCCTAGTCGATTCAGGTAGCCAGCTCAAGGCTGATTCAGCCTTCCATTCTTCTGCAGTCAGTAAAATGAGTACCCAGCTTGCTTTTGGTGGTGGTTGGCAATGTGTACTCTGCATAATTAAATAGTTAACTGCCCAGAGAGTGATTTAAGCACTATGGGGCAGTATATAAGCAGAACACTGCATTTTCTTTTGCTTTTACTTTAAAAAAATCAGAACTGGAAAACTGTTTGCTCAAATGTCCCCATGTCTAGAACAGAACAAGAGCAGATTGCCGGCTACCTCTGTGGCAAATTTAGTGCTGACCTAAGTTTCACAGTTATGATTCTTTGTTTGGGGTGCCCCCATTTTTTAGAACTGGCTTGTGGAACACTGATTTGCTGTGCTGCACAATATCTAGAATGACTTTTCAACATGTCTCAGTCATAACTCTTAATTACTAAGACAGTTTTGGCATACTCATGGCTTATCGCTAACATACAGCTTGACTCCTAGATTCTGACAGCTTGGTTCTTTTAGACTGAGAAAATCTGTAAAAAGTAAAGCCTTCTGTCTTCCCTTTCCATCCCACAAAGCCTAAATTATGAAGGAATACCACATACATGCAAAGCCAAATCAATCGTGTGACATATCCCTATTGGAGAGGTTTTCTGATGACAATAAAATCACCATGTCAGAACCTAGCATGGAACAGCTGCTCAGCCTAGCAGACCCTGGTCCCTTGGGAAGCCAGGAGCCCAAGCCTGTGGGTCGCAGTAGCACAGAGGTCCAGTCAGAGGAAGAAGTGGAACTTCCGCCCAGACCAGGGAATGCAGAAACTGAGAAAGCTGAAGACTGAACGTCCCATTGAGTGAAAGAGTCTCCTCAGGAGTAGTAGTCTCGCTGGGATTATCTTTTTCTCCACAGTGAGACCTCAGGGTCAAATGCTACAGCTGCTGCCCAAACATTTACAGCTGAGGCTCTTGCAGCTCAGTTATACAAACCCCACAGTTTGGACTGCAAGCTACTGGAAACAGTGCACCTACTACTTTCTGTACCTGTTTCTTGCATCTCTGGACCCTAGTTTTGGAGGCCTGAATGGTGCTTCCTGATCTGCTTGGACTACACCTTTGGATTGTCCTTCTGGATTTTGTGGAGATCAAGCTGGCTTTGACCTGTGGACTGTGGCTCTGGATTGCTTTGTCTGCTCGGGTGAGCTTTTCAGCATCCGCTTGACTGTGCTCTGGCTTGGGTAATTGTGCTCTGGCTTGCTCAGCATGGAACAGGACATGGTGCAGCTGTGTGTGTGGCGTGCAAAGTACAATCTAAGTGTTAACACAATTGGGGGACACTGTGCTTGGAAACATATGCTGAATATTTGGTCTGGCAGTCCAGATAGGCGGGGTACAAATAAAATAAATAAATAAATATTTAAACTAATAATCCGGAGAAGACATTACCCTGACCCACACCATTCCACCTTTATAATAGAACAGCCCAATAATCAGAAAACTGTGGGGAAATGGTATAAGGAGCTCTTTAAAATTCTTAAAATGCTGAACTTGTATTCAAGATAATATCATACTCTGGGCTCCATTCTTTGCCCAGCACAACCATGTGTGTTCTCATTTATGTTTATCTTCTCTTATTCTTCATCTGTCTTTTTTATTGTTGGTATCCAAGCTGTGAAGATATTTTATGAATCATTTAAGGATGGTCTGAAAATCCACATATTTATTTATGAGATGCTAAAACCTGCATTTGATGACATTACCACCTCATTTTTACACGGGGAGCTGTTTATGGGAAATAGTCCCAAAGCGACAAGCTGCAAATTTACCACATCAAAGAAAACAGTAGGTTAAAGACAGATATACTGTGTGCTAGGTGCTGAAAAGTAAATAAATCCTATGTTATCTGCCCAGAAGTGTTACATGGGTAACATTGGAAATGGGGGGAAGATCAATTATTAAGCCATAGTAAGTTGTAAATGTCAGGCTGCTAGAAAACTAATCCTTACGTATGGCAAAAGTGATTTGTACAGGCTCTAGTCCTCAACATAGTACACCATAATAAATTTCAGGTGTCATAAGACTCTTTCTTGTGATTTATATGTAGATACAAACATTTCAGACTTCTTTAGATTGTGTCAATGCATGAAATGCGCAAAGTGGCAGGCGAATTTAGAGGCTAATGACAGTCAGGCAACATATGAGCTTTGCACATTTTTGCACTCTCATCTACTTTGCCTGCACTTCAGCCAAGACTAAATGATGATGGTAGAAAGATAATGTCAGGCATCTGGAAGGCCATGTGTTGTTGTTGGTTTTTGTTTTGTTTTGTTGTTTTTTATGACTTGGTGCTGTCGTTATGCGCTGACAAGTTGCCCCTGACTTATAGCAACCTTATGAATTAGTGCTCTGCAAAACGTCCTGTCCTCGGCTGCTCTGCTCAGCTCTTGTAGCCTCAAGCTCATGGCTTCCTTTCGGAAGTCAGTCCATCTCATATTTGGTCCTTCCTTTTTTTCCTGCTACCTTCCACTTTACCAGCATTATTGTCTTTTTCAGTGAATCCTGCCTTCTTGTGATGGACCTGAAGTAGGACAGCCTCAATTTCAACATTTGGCCTACAGAGATAATCCAGGCTTGATTTGATCTGGGACCCATTTGTTCATTTTTCTGGCAACCGAGGGTATCCACAAAACTTTCCTCTAGTACCACATTTCAAATGAATCATTTTTTTTCTTCCAGGTTTCTTGACTGTCCATCTTTCACACCTTACACATGGTGACTGAAATACAAGAGTGTGGATGATCTTAGCCTTGCTCTCCAATGACACATCCTTACACTTGAGGAGATTTTCTAATTCCTTCATTGCTGCCCTTCCTCTCCCTAGTCTTCTTCTGATTTCTTGGCTGCAGTCTCCATTTGATGACTGATGATAGAACCTAGACTTGAACAAAAAGCTTTACAAATCCAATGGAGTAAAACTAACACTTGACAATTTACAGTACGTGTACTATAAGATGCCGCCATAACTACACTTTTGGTTCTGATGCTGTTTGTAGGGTTACACTGTCCTTTTGGTTGTTGTGGGTTTTTCGGGCTTCTTGGCCGTGTTCTGAAGGTGGTTTTTCCTAACATTTCGCCAGTCTCTGTGGCCGGCATCTTCAGAGGACAGCAAACTGTGCTCTTGTGTAGTTTGGCTAGGGCGTGGAGTATTTATGACTGTGAGATGGGATGATTAGTGTGTATTGTTGTGGGTGTATTGTTTTCTGTGGGTGGGTGATTAGTGTGTTTTGTTGTGTGTGTATTGTTGTGATAAGGAGATTGTCTGTCACTGTGGTTGATGGTGGTGATCCCCTTGACCTTGTGGTTGGGTAGAGTTCGTGACCTTTTGCGTGCTGTATTTTTGAGAGCTGGGAGCCAAGTTTTGTTGAGTTTCAAACTTTCCTCTTTTTTATTGAAGTTTTTCTGGTGCTTGTGGATTTCAATGGCTTCCCTGTGCAGTCTGACGTAATGATTGCTGGTGTTGTCTAGTATTTCCATATTTTGAAATAGAATTTCATGTCCAGTTTGTTTTAGGGCATGTTCAGCTACTGCAGATTTTTCTGGTTGTTTTAGTCTGCAGTGTCCTTCTTGCAGAGATGATAAGGAGCATGAGAATAAGTACACATCACAGGTATGCATAAGAATGAACATGTCAATTGATGACAAATGAAACGTGGCATAAATAGGAGAAATGCCCAACATATGTTGTCCTCCTGGTATACCTCATAGTTTAAAGATCTTTTACTTTTCATGAAGTTAAAAAAAATCACCTGGAGCCAAAGTGATCAGTCAAGTAACTCTTCCTCCCCCCCAAAATAAAATCTGGAAGAAGTTCAGGAAGTTTAAAGGCTGTTGAGTATACTAGTAATTATCACAGTAGAGTAGTTCAAAATTGTTTAACATAGGTGTCTTTGCAGCTGATACACTGAGAATGTTTACAGTCATCAATGACTCTCACACTTCTGCAGCTATTTCTGTGGTGTCGTTATGAAGCACAGTAAGGCTAAAATGAAGGAAAAGAAGAGAACTCTCTGTCTATTTAATAGGTGAAATTTGTAGTCACAGTTAGCAGACTTGTATAATTGAAACGTTTCTTCCTGATTTTTGTCACTTTCCTACTAATGTAATTCCTCCTGATGAAGGAGGGAAAAACCCACAAGGATTTCAAAGGACTGCTAATTAGAAGCCTTGTTCCTCTGGAGATCAAACCTCAGGACCCTGTAGGTGCCTGATTAGACAATGTACGTATGAGATAGAAGAAAATGGGAAGATATCCAGTGCTAGAACCAAGTTGATAAGAAAGGTGACAGAACTTTAAAAAGTTACTTTTTGAAGACTACAAGACCAAGAATCTCCTAGGTAGTATAGCAAGTTTCTGTGTTTCTTGGGAAATGTGCTGTGAAACCTGCTCCAAGCTTTAGAGGTGACCATTTGGTCATAACCACTTGTTGACATATCAAACACAATCAGCACCTTGCAGGAGATTTTAAGTCATCACTAGAGATGGTCACAAAATGGACCAAAAAAACTGACAAACCAGGCTGGTTCATGGTTTGTTTCATGATCCAGTTCGGGAGTCCCACTTTGCCAAAGTAAAATGAAATGCTAAACTTTTTTTCCCTTTGGTCTTTCCTTTGCTTCATCAAAGGTGGATGCCCACTCGCCCCCTTCCCACTGCCCCTATCACCTCTGTCTACTGCTCCTGTTGCTTCCTTCTTCTCCTCTGTCACCATCACAGGTGCCATCCTCAAAGGTAGTGGGACAGCGCTAGAAGACAGGTGGACAAGATGAAGCATAGTTGATTGGCTTAGGGCTCTTATAGATGGGTTTTCAACCCCCATTTGTCCTGCATCATCCCTGTTTGTTGAGGATCGGACTGGGGGCTTATCAGAATTTTTGGCCAAACCTCACTGATGAAATCCAGTTCTGATAAAACTACCTATCTGTTGTAAGTCTTAGAAATCCTTTAATAAATATTGAAAAAAAAATTCCTCACAGAAGCATCTCTTTTAGCTCTATGATTTTTTTTTACATGTTTGTGCTAATTGATTCCGAGTGGAAAGCTTCCAGCCAGGAAGCTGTGACCAGAAAAATAAACGTTGTGATATGGAATGAACCATACTGCTAACTTCTACTCCCTGGAACAAAGCAAAATAAAAATCAGCCATGATTCAGAATGGGGAAAAACATGCAAAATCATGGATTTCATCATTGAATATATAGAAGAAAATATTACATTGTATTTTTGGAGGAACAATGGTAACTTCAGTGTTATACAATATAAATGCTCTGTCTGGAAGAGCCCTCTATTTCTTTAATAGGTTTTGTGCTTTATATGTCAATTCATGAACCACTCCCAATGATTAGTAATGGAAGTACTCTACATCCACTATGTACCTGTGTATTTTTCTTAGTCCCTCTCTTCATTAGACAATGGCCAAGACACACATAGGGTCCTAGCAAGCTTCCTCCACGCTGACATATAGCATGCAGAATATTTCCTCCACAAGGAAATGCATAATCTGTGCCATGAGCCTCTTCTATGGGTTAGTGGTGACACTGTGGTGTGTTGGTTTTAATTACAGGATATCTCCCTCACCTGAAAGCAACTGAAGTGAAATGCTTCAGTAGGAATGGCAGCAATGGAGGTGGGAGAAGTGCTTTATTTTGGATGGAGCTCTAATAGAAAGATTTTTGCATTCAATTTAAATTCAGCTCAGCTGGTGTGAGCATCTTGAGACCAGCTCCTGTTTTTGAAGACGTGTCCCATTCTTGATTTTGACCAGTGATTACATGGAAGTATTGGGTCCTGCATTAAACCTGAACATTCATTTGGTAGCTCTTCATGGCCTTACTTCTTTGTCTGGCACAGTCTTAGCCTCCTGTTCTCAAAAAGATCTCTAAGTTGCAGGCAGTATATCTTTGATCTGGTGATGTGGGGAGACTGAATTACCTCTGTGATGGGAAGCCCTGGATTTTCTACAAGGGAAAGTCTCATTTGTGAGAAGAAAGCAAGATATAAATGAAGTGAAATAAATGCAAGGTGCTGATATGCCTTTCTGCTTTCTTGTATAGTTGGGTTGTATGTTTCTCCTGGGTACAGTATCACTACTGGGGTCATTTTAGACCTCATTTGTTATACGCTTGGTGCCTTGCCTGGAAAACTCAAGCACATTGCTCGTTCAGACAAAAGACAAGATTGTGTTCCTACCCATTCCACACACAAAAGCTGTTTGAATGGCCGATGAATATTTCATCAAGATTCATCCTGGGGCAGCATCCTCTACGTAAACTTAAAATAGCCTAGGAGATAGCACTTTGCTCAGCACCCAACTCTTTTTTAAAACTTGCTGCTGCCTCCTTGTATCTGCAGCCTCAATGACTACTTCACCTTGTGTAATTGTAGGAATGGTGCTGTTTACCAGTATGACTAATGTGACCTCTCTCTCTCTCTCTCTCTCTCTCTCTCTGTGTGTGTGTGTGTGTGTATGTATGTGTGTGTGTGTAATGCATGAATGACATGGGTGGCAATGGTATAGTTATCAGGAAATGGTATAGTTATCAATAATGGGCTATTATTAGCATGTTGCTGTTGTTTAAAATGCATACAGTTCTTGTTTGATGTTGTCTCCTTCGCTGGTTGAACAGAGAATGAGAATTATTGTGTTGCATTGGGATTAGTCCTGGCACAGCAGCTGCTTACAGAACCTATAGAATCAGGCTGCTATTTGCTCTTTCCTTCTAATGTTTACGTCAACATTCCTGCTGAATAGACAACCTTTGGGATAAAAATGGTTTCAAGTGACATGTTATAAGAGTACAATTTCATCAGATCACAATTACTTCACAGAAAATGTCATTAAAGGAAGATTTCTTTGGGTGATGTAAATATCATAGTATCTCTTTGAGAATTTTCTTCACAAAAAAAAGGAACAGCACTAATGCTCCATTTGTAAGAATATATGTCACAGTTTGATAGATAACACAAATCTCTCTGCTCTTAATGGCATGTATGGGATCCCAGTTGATTGTTAACTTTTCTTTTTCTATTGGGCTTAGTTTCTTAGCTTGTTTCACAGTCTTTGATTCTCTGATCAATGATATGTCAACGTTTCTAATCCTAACACCAAAATGATGCCTTGTTGGAGGCTAGAGAATGAAAGAACCGGACAGGCAACTAGCAATATTGATTTGATCCATCTTCTTTGAGGTCCATTAAATGTTTCCCCGCCATATTTTTGCTGGTGGAACAAAACGAAACATCACAATCCTTTTGCCGTCATCCATTAATTATGTTACATCTGAGAACAGAATACTGCTTAAAGAGCACTGATGCAGTTGGAGGCTCTGATTTAATGTGTCAGTCACATGAATTATAGGTTGGATATTTAAGCATTCCCATGATTGTGCTTCCTCACTCACAAAAGCAGATAGTATCTTTTAAATGTTATTGAATGTCTGTGACTTTCCTAAGTCTGAGCTGGAAGATCAAGGAGATTTTAATGCTGTCATAAGAAGAAATTCACTTATGTGATCCTGTTCTCATACTAAGAAAAATAATGAAAAAAAAAGAGGAAGAGTGGGAGGAGGCGAAGTACGGATAGAGATGGCATTTCAAAGCATACATTCATATGTAGCAGAGTCAGATCATTCATTAGATTTATTTGACAAGTGAGATTTAATCAAGCCCATATAACAGAAAACTGCACAGTATCTTCAAAGATCGCTATAGCACCATTAAGGAAAGATTATGTTGATGAAACCTCTTTGTGTTCACAGCATTCTTATGTGAATTTGGGGCATGAACTCTCCAGTTGGATGAGAGAGAGACAAAGTTACTGTTGACATTTTAGTTAAAATGCTATCATAAAGACTAAAAAAAATCACATTAGCATTGAATATATTTGCTTTTAAGATTAATAAGATAGATATATTCCTAGTGGAAAAGTATAGCAATCATATTTTTTTTGGAAGGAGATCTAATGAGCACAGTTCCTCCCTCCCCACCCACCCCATAATATTAGCAGTGTGGAGTGCTGTTGAAAATGCCACTACAAAATAGATCCTCCACCACCAACCTAACTCTATGGACAGTTTCAGAAACCAGTTTCAGAAATTACACATTTGCTTTCAGAGCCTTTGCTAAATGGTCAGAAATACATCTGTGAGTGCCTGTGAGATAGGTTTGCCTAAATATCTGCTCTTTCTTTGTTGGCCATACTTTACAATGCAGTTGGTCTTCTGATGCTTGTCTTGTTTTCCTAAATAGGTAGTTATGGGTTAAACTTCTTAAAGGGAACATAAGAGGTTGAAAAATAATTCCAAGAACAGACATCTGACAATACATGAATGTGATGCACCTTGGAGAAAGGCATGTTAGAAGCTTTGAAGCTTAGCTAGGCCAAGCTCTACCCATGCTTCCTGTTTCTATGTGTAGAGATCTGTCTGTCTGAATGACTGACCACCTGACCGCCCCAGGAGTCACACGCATGCCAGATGTTTTAGGCTGCAACTCTTAGTCCTTTCTGATTGGCAGTAAAGGTTGAGGATTCTGAGAGAAATGGTCCAAACCATCTGGAGTGCCACAGGTTCACCACCCCTAGAAGTCATGCTCCAACTATGGTCCTGTTTATTTGGCCATTATTTTTGGTCAAGGAATAGTTGAATATTCTGGGCATAACAGCTAATTTCCTTTCTGTTAGTCACAGCATTATACAAAGCAGTATAGCACTTAAAGACTGGAACTGTAAAGAGTTATCTACTAGAAGCAGTTTCTTTGATGCCTACAGTGTTTCCCCTGATATCTGAATATACATACTGAAAGTTAATGACACTGTTGCATCCGAAGTCCTGCTCTTGTTCAAAACCACAATCCTACTTCTGGAGTCAAGGCCAAGAAGGCAAATATATTTTCAACAAAATACAAACCAAAACCTCTAACAGGCCCTTACTTTCATCTCTTCTTACCATGTGTGATTTTCATTTCCTCTGTAGACCATATGTGATAGCATACAGAACAACACAAACAAAACAAATTATGCAATCTAATGCTTATAGTAAATGTTTATTTACTGATTATAAAATGCAATATACAGTAATACCTGGTGTCACATTTAGATTGAGAAGAGTTATACATTTTTGCTTTATATTCTCCCTATTTCTTCCTCTCTCCCCACCTTGTTTCTTTCGAACATGAAATACATTAGGCTGTGCTATCAACACAATTGAAATGATTTTAATATTCATAATTCCATTAGGTTTGAAATTTATTTGGGAGAAGAAAAAATTAGTGAAGCCTCACTAGATGAAAAGCTGATTCAATTGCAGGAAGCAGTACACATTCAAGAAGGAAAAGCTGTTTATTCTAACATGAGTTTGCCTGAGTTTGATTATGACTTGATTTTGTTTTGCAATTAGACATGTCAGAAAAGGCATAACTTCATGTGTATGTTTCTTCCTTCAGGTCAGGGGTCTCCAAACTATGGTCTGCGGGCCACATCCAGCCCACCTTGCCATTTTATCTGGTCTGGTCTGGACTCTAGGACCTTTTCCACACTGGCCCTGCCTCCCTGCCTTCCCTAACAGTGCCTACAACAGGATTGGTCACCCGCTTGTCCCCTGCCCTAATGTGCTCAACCTATCCACTCCAGGGAAACAACAAAGGTTCCATCCTTCCGCAGGTTTCTCTCTTGTTGCTGAAAAGTTTGGAGACCACTTAGAACTTTAGTCCGCATAAAAGTGTACTTGGGTGGCGGGAAGCTGGTAACCTCTTTTCTGGAGTAATATGTGAGTGTTTAGACCCTAAAGTCTCTCTCTCTCTCTCTCTCATTTTCTCTCTCCTTCTCACACAGAATTTTCACATGGTCTAACATGTCTCCTTCTCCCAGGCAGGGAAATGCAGAGACCGTGACTCACCCGACCAGCAACCCAGGAAAAACAGAGGAAGTGAGGTCATCCCCACAAAGACCCTATCCCTTCCTTAACCCCCACCCACACACCCACCCAATTTGTAGTAATACCACCTCCGGTTCCATTGGCAGATTTTTGGGGGGGCACCTCATTCCAAAGAGCACGAAGGCTTGTGGGGGGAAGTGATTAAGAAGCACCCAAGGAGGCCCTGGGAGATGGGACCCATCCCCCCCACTCCCCAGCCCCAATCCTCATGGAGAGATGATGATGCTGGGTCGCCCACACATCCACCCCAGAGACACCAGCCCCAGAGAACTGCTGGCCTCACAAACCATAGAGGGTGTGTGTGTGTTCTCTCTCTGTGTGTGTTTGTGTGTGCCTGCTCCCGCCTTGCAGCTCCTGCTTTGCCTTGCCTGGGAGTGGGAATGGAAACTGAAGTCAGCTCAGGTTGCCGCTGCTACCAAGGCTGCAGGATCCTTAAAGCGACCACATCACTCACTGACAAAGTGCTTTAGGGCCGCACAAAGCAGAAGGGAAGGGGGTGGGGAGGAAAGGAAGGACGGACAGACGGACTTGTAGCACTCCAAAGACCTGACACATTTAATTTGCCACTTTGTGGACTGTAGCTTATGGGTGCTTATGGGTCCTTCTTCCCACCTTAACCACAATTCGGGACCCTGGGTACACGCTCTGCCTCCACTCAAAGAACAATCTTCTATACAAATACCTGGGTAGTATTTGGAATCTTGATGGATTCCTTGTGGTTTTTAGTCCCACTTCATCACCGGGAGCTCTATTGGTATAAGAAAATTTAGTGCGCTAATGAAATGTGGGCTTCTGTTTATGGCCTCTCCCCCTCCAGTTAAACTTTGCTACCACAAGAAGGGGAGATGGTGGCCAACTCTGAGCGCTTTAAAAGAGGTGGTGTTAGACATATTTGTAAAGAATAGGGTGATGTATGGAAGTGAGAGCTGGACCATAAAGAAGGCTGACCGCCGAAGAATTGATGCTTTTGAATTGTGGTGCTGGAGGAGATTCTTAAGAGTCCCCTGGACTGCAAGGAGAACAAACCTATCCATTTTGAAAGAAATCAACCCTGAGTGCTCACTGGAAGGACAGATCCTGAAGCTGTGGCTCCAATACTTTGGCCATCTCATGAAAAGAGAAGACTCCTTGGAAAAGACCCTGATGTTTGGAAAGAGAGAAGGCAAGAGAAGGGGGATGACAGAGGACGAGATGGATGGATAGTGTCACTTAAGCTACCAACATGAATTTGACCCAACTCCGGGAGGCAGTGGAAGACAGGAGGGCCTGGGGCGCTCTGGTCCATGGGGTCACGAAGAGTTGAACATGACTTAATGACTAAACAACAACAGAGTGATGATGTTTGTTAGCTGCTATGGCTCGGTGTAGGCTGGTTGATTCTGATGGGGTTGGGAAACAGACATTGCTAAAACTCCATGTAGGCATAATGTTTGTCCATGTAGGTGTTTTCCTTCCTTGTAATAGTATTAGTGGTGTCAGTCTTCCATATTTTTATTATTTCTTAGTTGTCTTTGCTGTGATGCATTTCTTTGGGCAGGGATAATGCCCTCAGAGAGGCAAAAGGGAAACAAACTGAGGTTATGAGTGAGCTTGGTATCTAGTACTGAAATATTTTTTTAATTCTTATCAATCTGAACAGTGAAAATGCCACTGAGAAATAATAATATAGCTGACAGAATTGTTTCTCTGAGCACTTCAGGGAAATTCTCAGTTTGCACTGCTGGAAAAGGCACTATCAGCTTGGTGCATTGCTAGGAGTTCAGTCCTCAGGCTATAGTAAACCATGACATGCAAAACATCCTTGTGTGTTATGCTGAGTAAAAGAGCCCATCTTTCTACCCAACAGATACCCAGCTGAGCTTCCATGATGGCAATAACAACTGAACCAGAAACAGTTGTTCTTCACTTCTTGTACAGTTCCCCTTTCTGACAATCCACCAAAATTGCACTTCAAGACACTTTCTGTTTGTTTGTTTGTTTGTTTGTTTGTTTGTTTGTTTGTTTATTTTTGATTTGATTCGATTTTTATACCACCCATCTGGCCACTAAGGTCACACTGGGCGGTTTACAAATTCCATCACTGTAAAACCACAATACAAAGAATAATTGATTAACAACTTAAAACGAAGTGCAACAATAATGAAAATAAAATAATTAAGATAATAAAAGACATGGTAAAGGGTTGAATGTGTAGTTGTTAAAAACACCACCATATTAAAATGTTCTAGAGTCCAGGAAGGCCTCTATAAATAACCATGTTTTTAGTAATCTTTTGAAAGTTCCCAGTGAAGAAGGGCAGGCGTATTTCGGGTGGGAGATTATTCCAGAATTGTGGAGCAACCACCAAGAAGGCCTGATTTCTAATCGTCATTTTCCAGTCCTCTCTCAGAGACAAAACTCTCAACCGCCCAGCCTGTGAAGATCTTACAGATCAGACTTTTGGGGCTCCGTATTGGCACAGAGAGGTTATTTCAGACATATTTTTGACATCTCTTAATCTCTCAGTGCTATGGTATGTCAACATTCACTCCAGAGTATCTTGTTGGGGGGCATCCAGGACATTGATTGCCAAGAACCTTTAGGATATGACACAGGATACAAAATAAAGAAAGAAAGATGGAAGAAAATGTAGCAGGATAGCTTATTATTATAGAAAGGATGAGTGATTTATTAAAAAGACCTGTTATCACAAGAAGACAGCCTGCTACTGATGTGCTACATATTCTGCACAGCTGAAGTGTGAAGAAAATTGGGAAGGCCAATTATAGCAAATGTCAGGTAGACAGAAGAGAAACATCTTTTGATCAAAGTGCAGTTGGTGCAACATTTTTAGTGCCCGAGTCCTTCACTCATCAGAACTGGTGCAAGTTTAACAACTCAAGATGCAACATTGATCTCAGATGAAAAGGAGCTTCCCTAGTTTCCAGCACAACAAATGACGATTACCTTATCTTTTTATCTTGTCATTGAAGTGATTACTGTTAGTCAACTCCCCCACTAACCTTATTAGAACAACAAATCTCAGCTGGTGATTAAGATGCTTTTATGTCAGATGGCAAGAGGAGAAGGGGACGACCGAGGATGAGATGGCTGGACAGTGTCTGCGAAGCAACCAACATGAACCTGACACAACTCCGGGAGGCAGTAGAAGACAGGAGGGCCTGGCGTGCTCTGGTCCATGGGGTCACGAAGAGTCGGACACGACTAAACGACTAAACACACACATGTCAGAACTGAGGTGAGTGTACAGAAATATAGTCTCCCATCCATATAAAGTCCTGAAATCAATCTGGCCCCTGCTGTGTTTCTGGCAGACATTTATAAACAATTATATAAACAAGACGGGCCAGCTCAGGTGATACATTAAAAATAACAGCTAAGTTAAGAATCACTTGCATGTTTTTTTTTTAATTCCCAGAAGGTACATACAACTGGAGGACTGGTTCAAACAAGCAAGTAGCACCCGCTGTTGTCATACAGTTGAGTAAATAATTTGCGTTCAAGTGTTTGGGAGGTTTTGTGCATGCCACTGCCAATCATTTCTATGATTGCCAATGACCTTTTGCAGCCCTTTTTCAAATTGCTGAGGTTGAAATACAATTGCATTTATTTTTGCCCCTGCAATAAGGTCTATGTAGAAGAAACACTGAGGGCCCTTAAAGTATGTATAAGGGAGCATCTTGGCAACATTAGAAATAAAAGGTCTGGTGTCTCTCCAGTCAATCATTTCACAGAACACAACCATTCTTTAAAAACCTAAAGTTTTGGCCTATAGGCGCTGTCCACATAAGTAATAATAATGCTCTGTTAGAAAAGGACATTGATTGGCTATTGAGAGTGAAAACACTGGTTCCCTGAGGCCTGCATGAAGAACAAGAGTTTGTTCCCTGTCTTTAGCAGTGCTGCTTTATGCATACACTGATCAGGGCAACAGCTTGTAGATTCATCAGAGAGACCCTGCATAACAGCTGCAATGAATATAATATCCTTAAATATGATACTTTCTTCCCATTATGTCATAAGTAGTTGAGTGGAACCATGAAACAGATAAAAGAGCTATTCAATGTACATTACACATTATTGATATCATCATCATCACCACCACCATCATCTTAGAACTGCAGAGCTGGAAGGGATGCTGTGGAATCATTGAGTCAGTGCTGTTCACAGAAGCACAGTATGTATCGAATAAGATGGCTACATTTGTTAACATATTTTTAAAATGCTCCCATTGTGCTTAATACAACAAGTTTTGTTAGTGTAACTAAAAAAGTGAAAAAAATGATATAGAGGATCCAAATATGGCCATCATATAATGTCCACTCAATGTGTTATACCTCTTTATTTTCTTGGTATTGCCCCTGAAGAAGGCCACAAAGAGTTCAGGCCCAATTACGTTAATTTAAAAAAAAGCCTACCATACTGCTTAAAATAAATTGAGGGAACAAAACTGAGGGAAAATTTTCCCCCATTGTGCATATCCCTTAGAGCAGCGGTCCCCAACTTTTTTGGGATTGTGGACTGGCTGAGCCTCTGAGGAAGGCAGGGCACCCCTCCCGCATTTGCGTGGATGTGTGCACTTTTGGATGCATGTGCGCACACTATCGGGCGCATGCATGAAGCGGTGGGGGAGCATGTGCACATGTCAGCACTGCCATGAGAGCTCCCCCACCTGCACACCCCCATACATGTGCCCACCCCTTCGCGCAGACGTTCAGGCACCTGCATGAACGGATGGGGGAGTGCTCATGCTGGCGCTGGCATGCATGCGTGTGCACAAAGCAGCAGTGGGGAGGGGTTTGTGTGCAGGGGGCGGGAGGTTTGTCTCCGCGGCCTGGTCCGGCTCAGGCCACGGACTGGCAATGGGCCGCGGATTGGGGGTGACGACCTCTGCCTTAGAGTATGTGATGAGCCATTGTGTTCAAATAAATGTGTGTTATGGAATGAGAGCGTATGGAGGGCCCTGGGGGAAGTTTGGGGCTCTGAGATCAGCCCATGGATTGCACCTCGGCCACCCTTGCCTGGACAGTAGAATGTGCTTATCATACTAAGAATTCTTGTGAACAAGAGTAAGCTACTACATATCATACCAGTGTGCAATGCACAAAGCTTCTGCCAGCCTTCCCATCATCTTTTCCCCCCCAACATCTAAATGGTTAGGAGTTCATGGATATCCACAATAGTAAAAAAGCAATTGGCATGCAGTTTATATCTCCCCCCAGAAGCTAAATCATATTGAACTAAGTATTATTTATTTCCAGATCTGTTTGCACAGTATTAGAAATTGGAACAAATTTCTAATTAATTCCAGAGACTACACAGCGTTCTTAATTCTCCTTTATAATATTCTAGGAAGAATGTGCTTGGAGAAATTGGTTTTAAGACATCTTGTTGGCAAGAGCTTTCAAAAACCCAGAGGCAAGTAAAGAGATGGCTAAATAAGAATGAGATTTATTTAGAAAAATAAAGAAAACACGGAGACATTAGGAATAAGAATGCACAAAAAGGTTTGTAATTTACTACATTGACCTAATGTTAATGTTAAAAGCGAAAGATCAGGACGCAAATCTCTGTGCCACAAGGCGATGCCACCAATTAATGACGTATTTTAATTGTTAACAATGAACCCACTTAACACTGGTGAAGCCAGAAAGAGAACTGAGGAACTCATCAAAATAATTAATTTCTGTCCTAGAAATGACAGACATATTGGATTCCATTCCATCAAGAAAAGAAGAGCAAAGCGGGGCTACCATAAGCAACCCTACTGGAATATGATTTTCTTTAGAATTTACCTCTTTTCCCAGCTGTCATTCAGCAGGCATATCATCAGATTACAGCAGGACAGGGGAGAGAAAGAAAAGCCCTCAATTCATCTTCTTGTGGTAAAAACATAAACAATATTGGATTATATTTCAGCCAGTACAGCACTAACAACTGATTTTTCCCCTCATTGCTTTCTCCTTTGTGAACCCATTTTTTTGCTAGGACTCAGATTGTAAGACTGAGGAAAGGGACTGCTGCTTTGTTTTTATTGATCAGCAAGCCAATTTAGGAGCCTTCTGTTTAAACTGAAAAGGGTAGACAAGCTACATACAGATACATGCCAATATATAACAGGAAAAGCAGAGCAAATAAGAAAGAACATTAGCTCATAAAGGATACAAAAGACCCACAGAGTAGCCCACAATTATTTGGGATAAAAAGGGACAGGTATATTCATATTACTGTCCAAATATTTTTCCCCTTGTTGTAGTGTAAGCTGTCCTAACCTTTTAAAATCTCTTCCACTTCTCTTATTAATTGAATGACCTTTTCAAAAGTGACTTTCTGAAAAGAAAACAAAACTTTCAGACCTTTCTGTAGAGTGTAAGGAATTATTCCACAAGCAAACAGAATCCAAAATGTCGGCCAGTGTTCACTCTGTGCAGCTTCTTGTGAATACAATGTCAGGGAGAACCAATTAGGGACTATGTTGTGTCCTGCACAACTACTAGGAAACTTTGTTGTCACCACCTTAGGGCTGTTGGCAGTGAATGTAAGAGGAAACCTTGACTGCTAAATATGTTTTCATCCACATTATTTCTAACCTATCTTTTGCTGTGGAAAGTTTTGGCAATAAATGCAAAATGCCATATTTACAGTTCTGTATCTGTGTTTTATTTAATGTCATATTGTGGCTCTGCAATTAAATAAAAATACATAGAAATATGTATTCCACTATCTTTAAGGGCAATAATCCCTTTGTTTATTTTTAGAAAACACCATAGTAAAAACAGTCAAGAATGCTCAACAACACCACTCAGGAATGCTCAACAACAACAATTCCTAACCTACTGTTTTTCCAAACGCTGTACAGAAACTAGTGCTTCTTGCTGTAAATACATATGTGTGAGAGCTGAAGGCAAACCACTAGTCTACCATGAGTGGATAATAGCCCCCAAAGTACTATGTAGTGCATGACCCATCTTGCAAATCCAGCTGTTAAGATAACTGCTGGGACTTTGAGAGCCTTATGAATGTTTACAAACCATTTAAACAGAGATGCTCTTAAATGCACTTGGAAAGCATGTGTTCCTGGGGAAACATGGAATTATCAAAAATGTTTGTCTCGCAGAGCAAAACTCATGCAATCAGTAAATAATACCTTTTAATATTGTACTGTAAAATCAACCAGTGCCCAGACCATACTGTGCCAAATATTGAGTTCCACACAACTGTGGTGGTTGTGGTAATTTAATTTACTTATATAACACTATTGGTGTGAATGATGCTATATGAAGTACAAAAGGAAACGCCTCTGCCCTGATCATCTTATAATGTGGAATTCAGTGAGAACAATGTCATAGGAAGAAAGACTAAGGGTTCAACTATACCGTATGTTCCAGATAACCTGTCACTAAGAGGAAATTCCTTAAGTGCTCAGTGTGGGTGACGGCCCCAGGAAGCACTTTTCTCATTTCCCACAATCTGCAAATTAGCTTGCTTTGTTTTGTGACTAGTCTTCAGGCCATAAACTCTGTCCTTTTCAAGTGTGATTTCTCAGACATGAAAGATTGCTCCAGTCTTGCCTCTTGAATGTTCATGGGATTTGGGCTCTCATGACAGCTTATCAGTAATGTTTAATTTGGCCTTATGTGGAGATAGGAGGAGAACTCTTCTATACACTTTCACTATCTTGGCTTGTGAATAATGTCAAAATATCCTTGTTGGAATGTTCCCATATGCTGTCACTCTCATTTCTCTCTCCTCTGTGTATGTAAATGGCTGCATGTACTCCCCTCCCCCCTGACAAATGTTATGCTAGAAAACAATTGGATATGAAGGCTTAATTCAGATCATGTAACATTCTGAGGTTACACCATTTCAATTAAAATTGGGATAAGGAAGTGATCACCTATTTCTCTTTCAAAATATAAATGTAAATTCATAAGGCATGGTTGCTTATTTTCAAAGGGTACTGACTCCATGTTATGAATTGACGCCACTGCATTCATTTTTGTGTTTATGTGTGGATGCAGCATCCTATGCTTTCAATGCACACAAAGAGACAAATTAAAAGCAATCTAGGATGTGGAGAGAAAGTGAAACAGATACATAGCTATGGAGAAGAATTAATGTGTAGAGATAACATTAACAGAGCATGCTGCCCATCCCCAACCCTCGCCTGACAGGCTCATCATTCCATGATTCCTTCGAGCATTGAACCTCTTCATGACTGTCATGTCACCCAATTAGGGAACAAAATCTGAGTTATGCTACTACACGTCACACATGTTTCTCGCTGCCAAAAGTGAAAGAAAGGGGGGGGGAATGAGAGGTGGTGGTGGATGGGAAACACCACACCTTCTGAACTACTTTGGTTTCTTTTTTTACTAATTTGTGTTTGGGGCCTTTAAAAAAAAGTATTATGGAACTGACAACAGCCAAACAATGTTTGAAAGTTAAATTGTAGATGTAAAAAACACAAGGCAGCAGTACTCTTGCTCAGTACAAAACATCAACGATGGGGGGGAAAATTAAAAGACAGCAAGAGAAGATGGTGAAAGGAACTACTAAGGGATTTTCCACGGGTTCTTGTCTTTCCAACAATTCACAATCCATAAAAGGTAAAGGAACTGGAAACAACCAATGCATATTCTCTTGTACCCCAGTTCCTAGTATTAAAAGATCACAATCTTTAAGTAATCAAATTGAGCTTCACATTCTTTCAGAGCAAGTGGTTGGTCAGTATCTAAGAATGCACTGAAGGATTTTTGCCATATTTTCTTCAGTTTGTGCCACTGCTGAAAATGCTACATCCATGACACCTTCACTGTGTCTATATGTGTCTATCATCAAGGTGTTTCTTGCATAATTATGTTGTAAATCATCCAGAGAGTGCTTTAGAATTATGGGGACAGTATATAAGTTGAAACAACAACAACAACAACAACAACAACAACAACAACAACAACAACAACATAGTCTTCATCCATAAACAAAGATGATCAGAATGAGAGTCTCATGAACATGAAATAAAAGCCTTGTTCAGGTATTAAACCCAAACAAGGTACACAGCTACATTGAGTAGGCCCAGCTGCCTATGCTCATGTCTGACCCAGATCCTCAGTTTCCGAAACCATCACACAGAACAGCAAGAACAGAAGGGAGTCCACTTAGGGAGCCAATTACAAGCTAGTGGGTCGTCATGCCAGAATAGAGGTCAGTATTGCATGGCCAAAGGAAGCATGTGCCTGGTAAAGTTATCTATTCTACAGTGCTTCACAAAAGTCATTGATGAAACCATGTTGCAGCTTCACAAACATTCTGAAGTTGTAAAACTCTCAGGAAGGCTGTTGATGTGGCCACTGCTCTTGTGAAGTGACTTCTTAGGGGTTCTGGTAGTGCTACATTTTGTTGTTGTTTAGTTGTTAAGTCGTGTCCGACTCTTCTTGACCCCATGGACCAGAGCACACCAGGCCCTCCTGTCTTCCACTGCCTGTCATAAGCCAATGTAACAGCTGTGACAATTAGGCATGGGATGAATAAAAAAAATCACAATATTCAACAAATACAAATCATATTGCTGATTTGTCAGATATTCATTGCTTCATATTCTTGAGGTCTTTGTATCCTTGAGGGCTGGGGGATGGCTTCTGTCAGGCTTCCCCCTCTTCCTTTGCCCACCCAACTGATTCCCCACCCCCACTGTCTTTGTCTGTGGGGGCAAAGGTAGAAGAGGGGAGGGGAAACCAAGCAATCCCCCAGCTCTGCTGCCTTTGCAAAGACAGCGGGGCTGGGGGATCAGTTTAATCCTACTTTGATCCCCTCCCTCCTCTTTCTATGCCCATGCAGCATAGGGAAGCTGCAGGGGCTGGGTTTTTGGTTTTTATTTTGATAGCCCCATAGGCTGTCTAAAAACATATATGACCCCATGAACCAATCAATTGATTTGTGGTTCGTCAGGCCACTGGGGGGGGCAATTCGTGATTCATGAGTCATCATGTTTGATGACCTACGAACCAAGACGAAGCACCATTTTGGCAGTTCATCGTGACAACCTATTTCAGGAAGTGTTGAGTTGACGTTTATATTGTGTTGGTAACAGAGAAACAGCTTAGTTCTTCTTAAAATCTTTAGTCCTTGAAAGATAGAAAGCCCAGGGCCTGCAGTTATGTTGTTTACAGCATCCCTACACACATACACACATACTTCTCTTGTGGATGAGAACTGCTGAAAAAGTTCTGTATCCATGTTTTAAGTTAAAAAACAAAACAAAACATAATGTTCCACATATTGGGAATTCTGCCTAATTAGGGTTCACAGTCTCATGGATCTCTGCAGCTCTAACAAGTTGGATGCACCTCTATTTCCCTTGTAGACCTTTCCTGTGAACCCAAGGAGGTTGGGAAAAGAAAAAAAAAGACCTCAAGCATGTCTTGTTCATTGTCTCTACACAGGTACAAACATAATGCCTGATTAGGGCTTTTCGTGTAACAGAAAGCAGGAGGATCTACAGGCGGCTGCTCACAAGGGTCCCGTGAAACTCAGCACAATTGTCTCCTTAATACATTTAAAATTTAATTCTTAAAAAAACTCGAATAAAAACCCTCTGGTTTATCATTGTGGGATATTGTGCTTTTATACCCATGATTCAAAATGCCAGGAAATGGCCTGATATTGCTGCACAATATCACGCCTGCATTGCCAGTAGGAAATATGACGCCAAGCTTTAAATAGCAAGGGGCAATCTGAATATCGATAACACCAATGGCAGCAGCCCAGATGGTATATAGGATATCTTCTTGTGCTCAGTACCATTCACACTTGTTGAAAAATAGCCCTGACAATTGCTTTGTGTTTGGGTGAGAAGTGGTTAACTGATGAAAAAAAGAAGCCAGCTTCTGGGATTTTCCCTTGTGTGGTGTCAATTTATAAATGGTAGTGGTGCTGGGGGACTCCTGTTTGACACCTTGGCCATTAGTCTATGATTCCCATACTATTTCACATATACATGAAAAACCTGAAAGAGGATATCCAGAATTTTGTGGTCTGGTACCACCAGGGTGCTGATGACACCCAACTCCATCTACTTTTTAAGATCTTTCAGGAGACCCTTCTCTTACTCATTCAGACCCCAGTATGTGGTCATCCAGCTTCCAACCCGCCCTCCCAGTTAAAAATGGTTGGCCAGGAATGAGTTAACTAACTTCTTTTGGAGTCCATTCAGAGTAGCAGAGTCAAAAGTTCACTTAGAACTCTGGGAGCTTATGAGACAAGTTGGCAAACTGGTTTTTTTTTTCTGGCTTGAAAAGCACTAATCATGAAAGGGCTGTTAAGAGACAAGAATGTTTTAATTTATTTAAAATAAAAAAGGAGGCTGCAAGGGGCCATTTTCTCTCCCAGTATGCAATCTTTTTCTTACCATTATATTTGGGTCGTCCCCCCCAATGCATATGAGGTTGTTATTTTCTGCACAGGGTAAACACAGTGTTATTTGTTTGTTTGTTTGTTTATCGGATTTCTATTCCACCTATCTAGACCAAAATTCTACTCTGTTGCTTTAACAAAAATCATAACTCAAAACCTCTTTGCTTAAATGTCCCAAAGTTTGTCACAGAGCAGGAGCCTACTGTCTTCTCCCAAATTTGTACCAAATTTGGTGCTGATCCAACTTCCAGGTTTGGCGTTAGAGAAGTGTTTGTTTGGACTGCCACCCTTGGTAGTATTGCTTGGTAGAATGTTTTTTTTTAAGCTGCACCAATATATGACTGGACCCAGTCATAATAACTAATGTGTTGATTGCTGGGGTGGCACTAGGATAAAAGCAACATATACCTGGTGGGGAGAGCAGGCCTGACAGTTAGCTTTTGTAAAGTCCCGATTTTAAGCATTACCTTCTAATTTATTTGTGGTTGCTTTGCTTTGCTTCCCCCCTCTCCTGTAGTCTGGTTTATTCCTTCTGTACTATCCTACTGAAATTTTTAATCATGCACAGTTAGGCAGTAAATATAATTGTTATCCCATTTGATCTTTGCTTCTTGTTTGCATTTTCTGTGGGCTTTGGAATTAATTAAACTACTTGTTATTAAAAATTATGAAGTCTCTACTTCTTGCCCATCCAAAGAATATGAAATTTTCATACTGTTTCATATAGACCTCCATTCTCAGGACATGGAAAGCATGTGACATTGGAAAGTAATTTCAGGTGGGCTAAAAGTGGCCATCTTTCTCCAATTACACTTCAGAGAAAGAACCAGCAAAAAAGGGACTGAACGTAATTCAAATCAAGAGTAAGTATTCTTAATTAAGCTCTCTTTAGGATTGTGAGCTTCAAGGATTTAATTCTTTATTGAAAAACAATAAGAGCGTTTACCCACCATGCCAGATTTTTTTTCAAGTTCTCGCAGCTTTAAAAGAAATCTATTATAGATAAAAGAAGTTTAAACAGCATATATTACCACTCGCTTTTGTTTATACATGGTAAGGAGTATTCAGAGTAGACCACATCTTAGGCTTGCACTAATCCATAAATAATTACAATTCAGCTACTCAACACTGGAGGAAAAAAAAAACCTTATGGAATGTGACTTTGTTCTGCCGGCTTGTCTAATCCAATTCAATTACTTCAGTTTCCTTTCCCAGAGGTCTTACACTTGGAAAGTGAGCTTTATGTAAGCCAAGAAAAAAAAGAAGGAAGGGGAGAAAATGGGAGAGGAGAGGGAATGAATCAGCTGCAGTGAAAACAATTCAACATTTTTAAAAAAAATTCTCATCCTTTGCCAAACATCAGACCATCAATAAACATGAGAAACAGCTTGTAATTCACAAAGCCTACAGCAACTCTGTTGTGATAAGGGCAAATTGCTCTGGCCCTAAGAACTCTGGAGATGGGAATAGTTCAGTGACTTGGACCAATTTGAATGGATGAAAATCACTGAAGTCCCTGAAGCTATCGTAAACAACCCTACAGCTGGCCGCCGCTTGTCATCTGCATGCAGAAGGCATGTGGAGCATTAGAAATATACAACACAACGTGAACTGTTTTCAGTCATCTCCAAAGATTTCTCTGCTAGGAGGGAGGATAGTATCTAGGGACTGAATGCAGTGGGTTAAATCCAGTTCTTAGTTCCAATGAGGGCAGGCCCACTGAATGAAGGGATGTACCCTTGTTTAAGTCCTCTTAGTTCAAGCGGTCTGCTAGATTTGGGATGAGTTGGATTAGCCTGTAATCACCCATCTTTTCCTCAGAAAATATTTCCAGACCAGAGTGTTCTTCAAAATTCACAATAAAGTAAAATACCAAAGTGAACTGATTGGTGAATAAAGATTGCATCAAAGGAAAAAAAAATAACAAAGTGGGAAATGCTTAGAGAGCAACCATACATGCAGTCCCCTACAGTAGTTCATGTTCTCTCCTTAATATTGTGGGGACATTCAGATGTAATGCTTTTAACTAAAGATTTTGGTCAAAATGAATACTGTTTAGATTTTTTAAAAAAAGTTGCAGTACAGAATTCATTTCTGATCATGATGTTGTGGTCATCTTCTGCAGAAGGGTTTATTTTAAATCCTTTTTTAAAAAATAGTTCTATTCATTTCCACATAACTGACTGCATGTTTTTCTCTGTCAATTGATTAATCATAAACAAGAGAAAGCAGATATCTCAGGATACACCAAGAGGGCATAATGATTAATCATAAGTTGTGACTGTTGTCTTACAAGAAGGATGTTTTTACATATGACAGGCTACTGAACCTATCCAAGAATTCTGCACATTCTCAGGCATCAGTAATAATTGTGCACCATCAACTTAGTTCCAACTTATTGTACCTCTTGTCAGGGTTTTCTGGGTAGAAAGTATTCAGAACTTGTGGTTGTTGTGGCTTTTTCGGGCTCTTTGGCCATGTTCTGAAGGTTCTTCCTAACGTTTCCCCAGTCTCTGTGGCCGGCATCTTCAGAGGATAGGAGAAGGAACTCTGTCCAGTCCTCTGAAGATGCCGGCCACAGAGACTGGCGAAACGTTAGGAAGAACAACCTTCAGAACACAGCCAAAGAGCCCAAAAAAACCACAAAAAGCATTAGATCCCGGCCATGAAAGCCTTCACGAATATATTCAGAACTTGTTTACCCATTGCTTCTTTTGGGGATGTTCTGGGACCATGTAGCTTCCCCAAAGCTACACAAAGTGGCTCTTCTCTTTGGATGCCCAGTGAAGAATCAAAGTCTTCAGCCCCAGCTCCACAGCAAAGTACTGCTTCTCACCGAGATATGCAGGTGCCATTTGTAGAGGGGATGGTGGAATAAGTCTACATGTTATGGCCTTGTTCTGAATTACTTGTGTTTAAGGTTGCCTGGTCTGCAGCATCCCATTTCCAGAGGTTTTAGGACCAAAAGCAGGCACATGAGATGGTAGTCCCTTGCAATGTAGAGGTAAGGGCTGTTGAGATGCTGCAGAGGCAGGCAGGCAAGCTACACTTTGGAGGGGGTGGAACTGCTTCTGGGCCATCTGATTGTGGGAACAACTATCAGGAGAATCCAGGCAAACAGTCCCAGAATGCAGGTAAAGCTCTACTAACCAGGTTTTTGCAACACAGAGTAATGGCAGTTGGGAAGATGGACACAATGCATCCAGCAGCTACAGCAGTTTCCATCATCCTGCTAGGGCTCTCCTCCCATGGATACTTTCATATAGCACACAGGACAGATGGGAAATTTGGTGGGGGGGCATGCTGCTGCCACCACCCCAGTTAGAAAATTTTCTAGACCCTGCTCAAATGTTGCCAGGGCTTGTACAAGAGGGCTCATGAGTGGTAATGCAGGAGCTGCAAAGTTTGAGTTATGGTAAATGAACAATGGGTGAAAACCCATTTACCCATCTGCTCTCTTCACATTCCCCTTCCCTCTTTGGCCAGAATCCTATTGTTCAGTGTAGTAAATTGGACAGAGTAGGTCCACAGAGTCAATGGGGTTTAGAGAGTCAGCTCCTTTGTAAATTCCATTGATTCAAACTTGTCTACCTTAACTGTGCCTACGATGCTAAAATAATTCATAGCTAGAGTTGGCCCATTTGAATTAATGAAACTTATGGATCCCCTGTTGATCCAGTGGGCCTATTTTAGTGTGACCTATTCCCCTAACCAACAGGATCTTGGTTATTATGCTTTTTTGGTCACTATGGTGTATGTCTTCAGGCTGAGCCACTCACACGTGGTGATAGCTGGGAATGGATGAAGGTCAGTGCCAAGGATTTTACATTTTGATCAAGTTGCTTATACTTTAGTAGTCCAGAATCACATTTTGTTGCAAAATTAAGGCAGAAGATGTCATAAAAAGATAGTGGTTTTTGTTTTGTTTTTGTTGTTGTTGTTTGTCCCTCCCAGTGAGGGACTCAAGGTAGCTATGTCATTTATGTCACTCTCACATGAAGAACTATAAAAGGGGACCCAGATTTCAACCACTTCCCATATATGGCAACAAGAAGAACACGAAGATAAATATATTGTGGTACTTTTGAAGTAGCAACTTTATTTTGATGTGAGATTTGTAGATACAGTCCAGTTTGGCCAAATGTCCTTAGGGTCCTGGGACCATCTGAGTCTGAGAAAGTGAACTAGTTCGTTGAAAGTTCACATTGGAATAAATTTTTCAGAGCGAAAGGGGCTGCAACTTCTTTTTCTTTTTGTTTGTTTTTGGTTATATGCCATTTTGGTCTTTTGTTGAGACAGTATAAAATGTCTGCCTATCTAAAAACTGTTCCTGTGTGCCATTTGTTTGATTGTTTCTTTTAAAAATTCAAAGCCTGGCTCGGAATAAAAATTGTCAAATTAGCACCATTGGAAAATTTCCAAGCATCACAATTGGAATATTTTCCTGTCCCAGCTAGTGTAATGTACTGGGATAAATGATGTTCCTTGTTAATATTTGGCAAGTCACAGTTGGAAGAAGCAGAATAGTTATGAGGCTGGCCCCTTTCGACACTGAAATTCTTAGTAAGCTGTGAAGTTGAAAGCCCTGCTACTATAAACTCAACCCCAACCCTTTCGCTAACTTTCATTATACTGGCATTCTCATGAGGTCAGGCAACATCTCAGAAGTCTCACAATGCAAGCCGTTTTCCTTTCTTCCTAGACAAAGGTTAAATGTATACCACAATAAAATGTTCAATTTTATTTCAAGATAAAATTGTTAATTAAGAAGGTGAATGAGAGAAAACCTGTTGAGATAGAAGCACAAAGGAGTAAAAATGAGAAGAGGGAAATTATGGTTGAAATTGTGTTGCATAGTTTAGTAAGTCTCACTAGAGTAAGCCCATTCAATCAGTGGGGATTTGATGACTCAACTTCTCTGTAAGCTCCATTTATTCATATGGACCAACTCTAGTTGCAACTTGCTGTGCTAAAGCAAAGTAGCCCCACGTAAATCAATGGAACTTAAAGAGGAGTTGACTCACCAAATCCCCACTCGTTCAATGGGTCTACTCCAGTGAAATGTATGTTAAGCAATAAAATTAAAGCAAATGAAAGATTAAACGTTTTAGCTGGCAAATTGTATAGACAAGAGATACAATTTGGTAGCAATAAAAGACCAAAAAAAAAAATCGCAGAAAGACCATGAGAGATTTAGATGTTCAGTATGCCTTATGTTTTGATATTTTCCTTAGATTCCAGGTTTATTTATCATAAATATGAATGATAGCACCTTGGCACTACTGGGAACCTTTTTTTTCCTTTTTAAAGTCCATTGTGATGCATTGCCTAAATGCTCTCAGGGATCCTTCAGCTGTCACCGCTACCCTTCCTGTCAGCATCCTGATGGATCTCTGGAATAAAGAATTGACCCCAACATTTGACACAATTGCTCAAGTTACAGCAAGGAACTGCAGTCAATGAAGCAATGTTGTGAGAACAACAAATTAGGTATGGATATTCTGATTTGGAAATATTCAGAAATCACTGAATAATGCCATATTCAAATAATTCCAAATATATCTGGATCCAAATTTGATCCTTCCAAATTTCTATAATAATTCCTAATCGAGCCTCATTTACTTCTATAGATTAGATATGAAAAGGCTAGGCTTCCATTTGTCAGAGGAAGTAGTGAACATGAAACCTATTTCTCAGGCAACGCGGAGTGATTTCTTGAGAAATTAAACCCTGACACCATGGGTAGTGCGGGCAGAGAACGCAGTGTCTCCTGATTGTGGCTGTCATGTGTTTCCCAAGGAAAGGGGACTAGGGTGAAAACAAAACCTGTCAATGCCTGTCTGCACCAATGAAATATAGAAGCAGACACAAACACCAGAAGGTATTTTTTTTTTTACATTTGTTCTTTCCAATCAAAAGGTGGACATCGTTGTTTATAAATCCCTTGAGCATTTGTTTTTAAGATATGCTTTGGCACAAGCCTCCATTACAGCAGTTTTCTCTGTGTCCTTTTCTGAATCCTAATCTTACATGATGGTCTCTAAGTCTCATTGTATTTACTTAAATATAGTTCGGAATAGTTAGGAATAAGATTTAGGATTAGTAGATTAATACATCATAAATCAACAGTGAAATATTAGGTTAGAATTCGACCCCTTCAGGGCTATATCAGGCGGAGGCATAGGATTTTGTTGTATATAGACAGATATATTAATAGATGTTGTGTGAGTATGTGGATTTTCTTTGTAAGGTTTCTATTCTGCTGCAGCAAAATCAGGTACTGTTTTGGGGTACAGTCTGCAGATAATATGAATTGTGGGTATGGTAGAAGAAGTACGCATTAGGGCAGGGCTGCAGGAATGTTACCTGCACCCACTGCAGTAGCGTCTACTGAAAGGAGTGGAAGAGAGAAAGGAAAAAGACTGCCTATAACTGTTATTATGAGCTACCCCACAAACAAAATCTGTCACTCAGCTGCTTTGTTTAGCACTTACTCTATGAAATGGCAGCAGGATGTATGTCTCGGCCAAGGAAGTGACATAGAAGCCTCTGGCTCAAAATGAGACAGATATGAGTTAACTTGAAACTTGTTCCAGTGTCTTTGTGCAGGGTAACTAGGGCAAGGGGCCGAAAATGATGTTGAAGAAGGTACTTTTCTTCCAAAGAGCTGATGTGCCAGAGAAGGACAAGTGTTTTTTTTTTTTTAAATTTCCAAAACAAATACACGAATACAAAATACTTACTAATACAATCTAAAACACAGCGAACCCCCATACCGACGGGACCCTTTGGAGGCATACTTTTATTACAAACCTCATTTCCAAAATTGTATTGATTGTTGCTTAGAGGCTTTCCCCTTTCCTTTCACTAATACAAATTCAATAAATCTACCCCAAATAGCATTAAAAATATTTAAACTTATTTCCCCTCTTTTCATCTTAAGTTCAGTCAGCAATCAGCCTGACACTATTAGATTGGGTGGCAGCAGTGCTGCTGCTTTTGTGGTTCAGAAAGAGTTTAATGAAAATTACCAGACTTTCCCTATCCACACCATGCAGCTCCATCGTATTCAAGGAAAAGTTTACCCCAGCCCCAATTCCTAGCAAATCTCTTCTGTGCGAAGCAGTATTGTGATTGGTGGCAACTCCCCTTGAAGTACAAACACATTTTTATCTGGGGGTAGAGGAGACTGAGGAGACTCAGATGGGCACCATTTCAGAAGCATGTGACCTGGCCCTTCCGCTGTACTTGCTCCTCCAGTTACTGGAACTAGTAGTGATGCCAGGAATGTGCAATCAAAAACTGGAGCTCCCCAAAATAATCTGGAGGCATTTTCTACTGTGTGGAATGGATGCTCACATGACTGCATGTCTGGATTGCAAGAAGGCACTTAAGCATAGTCAAGACGGGGGCCACCTCTCCAATAGCAGCTTGCTCAGCCATCTGAAAATTCTGCTCAGGGCTTTGCTCCTCGCAAATGCAGTGGGTGCTGTGGGGCGAATGGCTTCCTTACTGTAAAAGGTAAGAGTCATCAGAGGGCAGAGGTTGAGTGATGAGGTCAGGGAAGCAGGGAGGTAGATAGACAAATAACATGAGGTGGGAGCAGCAAATGCCAGGCTCACATCCCAAGAATATGTTCCAGGCTGCCCTGGAAGTGCTTGGAAAGGTGCAGGCAAAGGCCTTCTGAAAACATAAAAATGCCAGGATTGCTTGCCACCTAGGGGAGATGATATCCCGCGATGACCAGCCATTCTCTCTGGTGAAGAACACTGCATTCTTCAGGCTTGTGGAAGAACTGGCACCTCAGTACCAATTGCCATCCTGGATTAGCCTTCGCTGCAGGGTGGTGCTAGATTTATATTGGGGTGTCAGGCAACTGGGATGGCAGCAGTTAGCCAGGGCACAGGGGATACATTTTACAAGTGACATCTGGAGCAGCCAGGGTGCAATATATGCCTTTGCTCCCCCAGGCCCCGAAATGAAGACACAAGACAACAATTCTTTGGATTTAAATATGGGCCACACTTTATTAAACCAAATTAAATGCCATCAAATAAACCAACTCCAAAATTGAGGGGGCCTGCGGTAGTGCGGGGAAATAACGCCAAATAATTCCTTATCAGTCAATGGGCGAGTCCCAGGCCCCAGGTTCCAACTGTCTAACGACCGGAGGAACCTGGAAGGCCTCAATTAAACACCCCGGACCTCTAGCCATCGTATTTGATGACCTTTGGTCCGCAAGTGGTCCAGCGCATCAGCCGCCTTCGGCCCTGTAATCGCACGATCCGCAGAACCGTCAGAACTGACGCGCTGTTTGCTTTATGATAATTACAAAAGGGAGACACCGTGACAACCAGTTATTCCCGCACTACCCGCCAGTGTGACCGATTATAAAAAGCCACCATCAAATGCCAACAAACCCTTTTCCAGTGTGGGATAGGCGAAAAATCCCCCCATCCAATGCCAATCAGGATAGAGGTCAAAAATTCCTATCCGGCCCCACAACAGGCGACCCCAAAAGACACACTAGAAAGAGGGTGGGCGGGTGGGTGCCAGAATCGAAAGAGGATCAGATTGTAAACTGGCACTACCTTAAGTAGCGCCGTTTTCCCGCCAAAAAGGTCACGTGGTCCAGGTTGCTTGCTATCTCCCCGGGGCCCGGAAAGCAAAAACACTGCGCAGTTCAATTGGCCATTGGCACTACTCCTGCGCGTGCACACTTGCTCCCCCAGGCCCCGAAATGAAGACGCAAGACAACAATTCTTTGGATTTAAATATGGGCCACACTTTATTAAACCAAATTAAATGCCATGAAATAAACCAACTCCAAAATTGAGGGGGCCTGCGGTAGTGCGGGGAAATAACGCCAAATAATTCCTTATCAGTCAATGGGCGAGTCCCAGGCCCCAGGTTCCAACTGTCTAACGACCGGAGGAACCTGGAAGGCCTCAATTAAACACCCCGGACCTCTAGCCATCGTATTTGATGACCTTTGGTCCGCAAGTGGTCCAGCGCATCAGCCGCCTTCGGCCCTGTAATCGCACGATCCGCAGAACCGTCAGAACTGACGCGCTGTTTGCTTTATGATAATTACAAAAGGGAGACACCGTGACAACCAGTTATTCCCGCACTACCCGCCAAAGCATGAGGACTAGCATCAGCTATGTCCCATGTACCCACCAAGCAGACCAAGTACCACCAGCAGGCCCCCTCCAAGAAAATGTCCAAACCTGCATCAGACAGGTGGACTCCATCATCATGAAAATATTCCAGTTGGATATTTGAATTCTGTGAGTAATCACAGATCCGAGGCCGCATTTGCTGACACCTCTACAAAGCTCCTTATTGACCTGACGACAGGCCTTGTTTACCTTATCAATGTGTTGTGCTCCACGCCAATTTAAGCGCAGTATAATCGTTGACTAAACGATCCGCATGGCGGGAGATTCGCATGGCGGGATATAATGCGTGTAGTCAGTTCATGTCCCTTAAAATATCGAATATCAGTGCCTTTCCCGGCACTCTGGGCAAGTCATTGCCCCCCAAATGAACCACCAAGGTGTCTGGAGGCATATTTCCAAAAGAGGTCATCCTTCCAATTGTAACCATTGCATGCCACACATGTTTTGTTTTGGGGTGTGTGTGTGTGTGTGTATGTGTGTGTATGTGTGTATGTGTGTATGTGTGTGTGTGTGTGTGTGTGTGTTTAACAAGATATCAGTGCCTTATCTGGCAATCTGTACCAACCATTGCCAACCAAATGTACCACCAAAATGCCCGCAGGCCCATTTTCCAACGATGTCATTCTTCCAAGCTGTAACCAATTCATGCCAGGCATGCCATTCCAAGACATAAATGCATGGGCACCAAGCCCCCAAATCATTCCCACATGGGGAAGATGCAGCACCATGTGCCGCCCAATGGATGAAACAGTGCCTCCAATCACGAAGTATCATCATTACTGCCGGGTCTCACCACCTGAAATGATATAAAAACAGCCTCTGCCATAGGTTAGGTAGTGGTCTGATATATTTGTGGTAACAACCAGCCGGCCCACATCCTAACTGCTTAATTTGATCTGCCTTACCTCTCGTGGTAGCTACTGTTGAGGCATCCCCAAATATCAGATATTCTGCTCCCTCTCTCCTTTGGTAACTCCCTAATCCCCCTTCTCAGTTCTAATTCTAATTGGCATGGGTCCCCCTTCCCTGAACATTTTTTGTTAAAGCTCGCTCAAGCCTTGTTACCAGCAACAGTCCCCACCCCACTTTGCCTGTCTAATCGAGGAATAATATTGGACCATAAGATCCGCCTTGTAGGATACCTGGCATTCAACGACTGAAGGTCATGCAGAATGTCCAGATTCAAAACCTTACTTGAAATTTTAGACAACTCCATGCCTCGAGGGTGAGCAACAAGCACATCTGGTGGTAACTGACAAAATGCCATCATCACCCCAAGCTTGAGCCACTGCCTACCTTTCAGCCCTTTCCCGGTTATATGTGCCTGGGCTTAAGCCAACATGTTCCCCCATGGGGATGCAGCAGCATAGTGCTCTGCCTTTGAAAATAACTATAACCATTGATCATTAGTTGCCATGCCTTCCGCACCCAAGGGGACCTGTAAAGACAGAAGCCATGCCCCTACCTACACATTAGGTAAGGTCCTAGTGTACTTCATATAACTTACAGGTGATCACCAGCCTAACAGTTCTACTCCTCTGGTCCACTGTAGTGGATCCTACACCTATCCTGTATAAACAAGTATCCAACCGTAGTCCTGAAATTCCTACCCTAGTTAAGACTAAGTTGGTCAGTTTCCGAAACCGATACTTAGTCAGGGACTGATCAGTGTGTTGAAGGGAATATTGTACTTTTCATCCTTGCCTAGCAGCACATGCCTTTGAAGCATGGATTTGGTGTATGCCAGCAATGCTGCATAGCCCCTAAACTTAATCTCCTTTCTCTACCCATTAGATTGGCCTTGGATTGTCCAATTGAATTTCCACCTTATAATCTAAGAGTCTAACTTCCTACCCATATAACACTGACCTTGATTTGATAGCCTTACCCCCATTAAACAGCTCATTATTCATTAAGGGCATCAACATGCCGTTAGAAAAGTTGCAGTAATAAAATCCTTTGATTCATTCCTACACAGGAGCACCCACTACTCCCATGTGCATTCCAAACATACAGGAGCGATGGGGACTTGAACATCCCCTGCACAGCCCCTTCTCATTAGACCATTCTTCCAGAATTCTCCCAATTCTGAAATCTTCGAGAAAATCCTCCTGCCCATTTGCTTTGCATAGAAGGCCCTGCCATAACCTACCTTGAATAACACCCGGATCCATCCCCTTCCTTGAGGAGAAACTCCTGCAGTTCTTTGGCTTCTGCTGCTAGCTCCCTGAGCAGTTACCACTGTTTGCGTCATAGTGCATCCATCATTTGTTGTCAATGCCCAGCACATAGCTGGCCCACGCCAATATTAACTGCAAAGCCCACAATGTAAAGGCCCTAACCAATCTCGTCACCCACTCTGAATTGCGGCGTGGGGTTGCTTACAATAAAAAACCATTAAGGTGTCACCCTGAAATGAACGACTGGATTTACCCATTAGCCAGCTAAATGTTATTCTACGATAGCCTTGACATTTGTTGTACTGTGTCAAGTTTTATACCAATACAAGTTAGAGATGCAACTGGCACTCCTTTGTTCGTTTATTTGTTTGGCTGGAGTAGCCCCAGATTGGCTGCCAGTGTTTGAATACATATTAACCTAAAACCACAGCTACCCTAATCCTTATTGATGGAAATAAGTCATCAGGCAATGGGCCATGTAATTATTGTACGCCCTTTGCCTAATTTTCCTTTCACTTTAAATGGCCGGGTCCCTTTTTCAGGGTTACCTCTGCCCCATTTATTTTCTTGCACCCCCCCATATTGTTGTGATGGTGAGTGCCATCTTAACCAATCGTAGGTGCACTGGCTGGGTCTCTACTTGATATTGTGGGGCGGCTACCCAATAGAGAAAGCCCCCGGCATTAATTGTGGCTGTCGTGTTCTCTACCTTTCTCCTGCAACAGTCTGAGGTAAAATGCCATGCTAGTGGTGGCTTCATAGCTCGCCATCCACTTTTGATTCTGTACAGACTCTCTGCAAGGCCTGACACATCTTCAGCACATCATGGCAATCAGATTCCTTACTACACCACAAAAAGCAATATCAAGGTATCTTTCTCTGAGAAGGAGAAAAACCACTGAATGTCTATGCTCCTGGTGCAATGGTGTATGTGCGTAAAGATATCACCGTCCTACCGGTAATGCCTCACAAAGTTAAGGTGCTGGATCCGACCTCCTCATGCCTATTCTTGATACAGTAGTGCTGTCTCAGACGCTACCGGAGCAGATGAACATCAGTTCTCCGTAGTACAAACCCGTGCCTTCATCGCGCTTAGCCGCAGTCCACGACCTGGGCAGGCTCAAGAGTAATAAATCTGTTAATTTCTGAGCTCAAGATTTAAGTCTGGCCTTCTTGATGCTCTTAGTTCCCCTGTCTAATCTATGTGTCATGTCCTTGAACAAACTGTGGGAACTATCTGCAACTCTTATCCCAAAACATTCCAAGAACCTAGGGCCAACTCTAAACAAGGGTGTTCAAGGTGCCCTAAGTCAGCTGTTCTATTATATTCAATATTTCGTAATTAATCCTGTGGTTAGTTGCTGCTCCTTATGTATCTATATATTAATTGACAGTTGAGAGTAAACGCTATTATAATTAAACCAATTATCGAGGCCATATCTGTTATAATAACCCCGATGACAAGAAGAATCTAAAGAAATAAAAATAAGAACAATAAGAACAATAACAATAGTAATAATAAACAACTTTGCTTCCGACAATATATTATGATGAATTACATAATCAGCTGGTACAAAATGACTTTTGTCAATTAAAATTGCTGGTGATTACTGATGCAACACACCCCAATGAGTACCTCAATTATTATGATGAATTGAATCTCTCTTTATATAGTACAGGCAATTCAAATTAGCAACTTGCAAACTGTAGTATTGCTATATATATATATAGTAATATACTAATTGATAGTATTTATTATTATTATTACATATGTAGTCCCTTAGATCCTGTGCTTAATATATATGTCTGTCTAATAATTACCGCATATGCACCCAATGAATTATTTCTTTGTATATTACAGGCAAATCAAATTAGAAACCTGCAAACTATAAATGGTATTACTATATATATTCTTAATGATATTATTACTTATTATAGCCCAGGTCCAGGCTGTCTTAAAGGAGTGCGTATCCCTTTATAAAATCCCTAATATAATATACTGTGTATGTATGTATGTATATATATATATATATATATATATATATATATATATATATATATATATATATATATATATATATATATATATATATATCTTGTATTTAATATATGCCTGTTAGAAATTATTGTATAAACACTTCACCCTTAACTATTTCAAATTGTCTTTCTCTCCCTCCTTTTTTTTTTTTAAGTAAACTGAAAATGCACAACAAAATAGCAGATGGGATTTACAAAAGGAAGGACTCTGCTGCAAACAAAATAGCCCCATTAAATAAAGAGCCTCAGCCTGTTAATTTCTAAAATGAAAGTAATTTTAAAATGGGAACCCAAGGGACTTACAAGGAAGCCAAAGGTGCACAACAAACTTTTATAAATGAGTTGCTCACCAGCAGGGACTTGAACCAACAACCTCTGGAACTCCAACAGGGTGCCCTTCCCCACAGAGCTATTCCTGCTGCTGTCTGCAAAGCTACCCAAAAATCCCCTAAAGAAACGCCTAGACAGCAAGCTATTTGTACCTAATGAATTTCAGCTCCCCTTACCTAAGGTAAATTCTAGTATCAAAAACGATGAATGGGAACTAGCAGGCAGGCATACTGGTAAACAAAATAGCTCTGCTTGATGTAAAAAAACAAAACAAAACAAAAAAATTCACCAGCTCAACTGCACTAGAATAGGGAGATTTTACCTACAAGCACCCAAGATGATCTGTTAAAAGCACAAAATTTCCCAAGCAGAGAGGCACCCGACAGACCTCCTTTTTCTTTTAGCAGCCAAGAACTTAGTCGGCTGTGGAGGGAAGGGGAAAAATAGCAGGCTGAATGGCTGGCCCTCGCGCGCGCGCACGGCGGGGCGCTTCCCTTCTCTACCAGCTCTCCCTCAGCTAATGCATCCTAAAACCAATTTTCAATAGTGAAACTAGCACTCAAAGTGGAGGACAGAACTAAGCCATGCGGTCCCACACTAACAAACCAAATGGCGTCCACTGATGAAATCACACACCCTTTCTGCTCGGCTGCCCTAGCAGCCATGATTCCCCACCGAAACACAGTAAGTAAACCAGCTACAATGGGTGTGTGTGTGTAGAAACGCCAGCCAGAGTGACGTTTCCCTCGTCCCATGATGCTGTGCCTGCTAACCAAGTGCTATCCCTGTTGTTATAAACCCAGCGCTTAAGTAAAACAGCCCCAGAAGGCAGGGAGGAAGCTTCGCTCGATCCTCCTCCCCCAACTAATCCCGACAGGAGGGGAAGCCCAGGCAAAAATGATCCCCCCAGCTCCCGAAGGCTGATCCCCAGTGTTAAGAGGAGGGGAGGCTCAGCTGATGACTCTAGGCGCGCGGTGGGGCGGATGCGCCCGACGCGCTGCCCTGCTTGCCTGCCTTGTCTTCCAAATGCTTCCCCAAAGCAGTCAAATTAATTAAACAATCTTCCCCACTCATGCCACTCAGCCCCAAAATTATGAAACAGGGAGGGAGCACGAGGCTACCACCCCCTCAAACCAGCCTGCAAAACGCCCAGCCGGACAGATCTGATCTCTCTTCCTTGCTGCCAGAATCGAAAGAGGATCAGATTGTAAACTGGCACTACCTTAAGTAGCGCCGTTTTCCCGCCAAAAAGGTCACGTGGTCCAGGTTGCTTGCTATCTCCCCGGGGCCCGGAAAGCAAAAACACTGCGCAGTTCAATTGGCCATTGGCACTACTCCTGCGCGTGCACACATCTCCCCCTGACAGCACCCTGATGAGAGGTGGAGGCAACAAGCATAGAGCAACACACATGAGCAGGATACAGGTGGGTCCTGTTGAATGGGACTTTGATGTAGGACAACCACACAGCTCACAACATTCCAGGGGCTCTGAGGGACATGCTGCAACAGTGGGTCTAGGTACAAAAAGCAAGGTCTGTTTGTCACAGACAGTGGGGCAAACATGGTGACAGCACTGCAGGCTGGGAAGATGAAGGGGTGTGTGGTGTATGGCCCACACTCTCAGCCTAGTAGTTTGGGGTGCTTTGTAGGGCATGGGAGACCCAGATGTTCCTAACAGAATCGATTGGGCCAGAAAGGTGGCAGGGCATTTTCACCACAGTGTCCAAGGCGGTGAGCTGTTGCAGCAGAGTCAAGAGAAACGGGGATTGCTATTGCATCACCTAAACCAGGATGTGACAACTCCATAGAACCCTACTTTGTACCTGCTTGAAGGAGTGCTGGAGCAGCAAAGGGCACTTCATGACACGTCATTAGAAAGTTCCATTGTTGTGGCAGTTCCTCTGGGCAGAGAAGAGCGGGACATTATGGGTCAAATGGTCTATGCCCTCCAAAGTTTCAAGAGTGAGCAGAAGACAACCATCCTGAGCCAGGTCATCCCAATGCTCCAGGGTTTGGTTGGCATAATGAGGGAACAGCCTAGGTGGATAAAGGATTATATACAGGGAGAACAGCATATTTTCTGTCCTGTCGTGGTGGCCCTAGCCAGCAACCTAAAGGACCTGCTTCACTTGTGGAAGAAAGAAGGAGGAGTAGGCTCCAGCAACTTTCTTGGAGAGTATTTCCTAATAATGTACCTAGACACTGCTGGCAGTTGGCATGCACTCAGTGTGTTTGGCACAATCCCTGGGACATTGTCAGAGTAGATGGAGATCCTTTAAAAATGGTTTTGCCTGTTTGTGAGGGGTTTTCGTCTTCTTTTCATATTGACGGTAAGAGAGCTCCAGATATCCAGAAAATCTCGATTTTTTTAAAAATTCCAGATTAAGAATCCCAAGGGCTGTAATTCTGAATTCTAAATCTAAACTCTGAATTCTGGCACTAGTATATCTCCCTTTAGCGAACCACTGGTGCTGCATCTGATGGGGCATGGCATCCAATTCACTTGAAAGCCTACTCCATGGTAGCATTTCTGATGGCTATGATTAATATTCATTTCTCCCAGTATTGAAATTTTACTGGCAGAGTGCTCCAGAAGAACTTTCCTGTATCTTGCACATTCAAACTGGGAAGAAAGTGAGGCTCCTATATCCATTCTGAAATATGCAGGCCAATATTCTATTGTCAAAATGCACAGTAGAAGACTAACTGCATAAATATCCCCCCACCACCACTCGAGCAACAATTCTGTGTATAAATGTATGACTGATCTTGTAACCAGTATGAGAATAGGCCCTGCATGGCGATCCTGCTAATGTGGGGGGACACATATATCATTCCCATTCAGCTCCACTCTTAGGCAGCAAGATACGGACCAAGAGGTAGTGAGAGTGATCAAAATTGCACTTCCTCACTCCACCCCAATTCTGTAGAGTCCTTGGATTTCATGAGGAACCTAGAATGTTTGAGAACTCAAGGTTATCTTCTGAACGACAGCAAAAATGTCTAAGTGCCTCACCACACTACAGATTTTAACATTCCATAGGATGAAGCCATAACAGTTAAAGTGTCTTCAAAGTGATATACAGTAACTGTGCAGTGCGAGACATATCATTAGAATCTGCCACAGTGGGGACAAATTTTGAATTAAAATGTTCAGTGAACACGGCTTTTGCTGAAAGGGTTAAAGTAGCTAGACCGAATGGAGAAAAGAAGGAGATTAGACTACAGTGGGCATTACCTTTTGGTCTTGAATTTGATGCTGTGTGGTAGAATCCTGAAAACTCAACCAACTAATTTCTCCAATATGTGGCAAATTCCAATATTTGTGAATTTGGGAAGAAGGTCACTCTAAATTGGTCAAATATTTTTAACCTTTCCTTTGAAGACACTCCCTAAGGATATATATGGTTTATTTTAACATATTAATGTGGGTTCTTTCAGGTCAACTCTTACCATCAAAGAACAGATTAGGAATGATGCTGATTCTCCCCCACCTAGCTGAAAGACAATGCTGAAGTCCTTTTGCTTAGCATAATGTGGTGCACTAGAATAAGCATAATAAGGTGCATGAGAATAGGCCAATTTGAATCAGTAGGGATTTGGTTAGTCAAATGCTCTGTAAGATCCATTGATTCAAATGGGACTGCTCTCGCTGTGACTTTCTCCACTAAGCAACAGAACTGCAACCAACATATGTTTAAATAAATGTCTACTAGGTAAAGCCAACGACATTAGGAAAAAAATTGCAACGGGTTACATAGCTTTATTCTAATCGGAAAATGGTTGTTATTAACACCAACGCTTCCAATTCATCAATTGTCAGCAAGTACCTCCATTCATCAGCAGTCTCAGCCTGGTGTCTGCTGTGACATGCAAAGGAAACAGATCTAATGATCACTCAGTTCTCAACACTCAAACTTTAATACAGAGACCAGAACAAAAGCACTGTTGATTTATGATGTATTAATCTACTACAGCCACCTGGTGTTTTTGACCAAGTGTTTGATGCTCTCTGAAACTACTACTACAAAACTTTGAGAGAGGAGGAGCACAGTCACTTTGTTGCACAATTTCAAGGATTTCTCTCTAATTAGATTCCCTTTAATCAACTAAAAAAAAAAATCAACCCTTCTTCCTTAGGTATCTTGCCATTACTATGACTGTGTTTGACAAGTCCACGATTTCTCATAAAATATATCTCATCCCACTTCTATATTTTTACTGGAAGTATCATGTAAGTCACACTACCTTGTTTTCCAAATATGATTGGGGGGAAAATCATTCTAAAAACTTTCTGTTCCATCATCTCAGAACAGAGATAGTCGATTATGTGTGTATGTGGTGGTGGAGAGAAGAAATTAAAGATCAACCTGGAAGATACAATAAGACCTGTATGTAGCAGTAGTGCTCCCTAAAGTGACAAAAATAGTTGTCTTGGCATGAGCTTCCCTATTCTCCATGTTTTGCTTTTTTTTGCTAGACTTGGACTTAATTTCTCAGTCTAATTTCTCAGACATGGAACTGGAAGGAATCACTCTGCAGGAGAAAAACTATATTGTCAACTTCAGATCATGAGTGTAGCATCTTGTTTCTGCAATTTCCTCCTGAGGCTATACTGTAATCCTTTAAAGGTCATTGGAGTTTCATCCCAGTAAAATTTGAATTTATTTATTTATTTATTTATTGGACTTATATATCGCTCCATAGCGCTACAAGCACTCTCCAGGCGGTTTACAATTTTAATTATACAGGCTACACATTGCCCCCCCAGCAAGCTGGGTACTCATTTTACCGACCTCGGAAGGATGGAAGGCTGAGTCAACCTTGAGCCGGCTACCTGGGATTTGAACCCCAGGTCGTGAAACCTAAATATCCTCAAATTCACAAACAACGCTTACTTTTTGGATCACAAATATATTGGCTCCAAATTATGTGAATACATCTACTTTATATTTCTATGTTTAAGAACATGGAGAAAAATATTTTTGCATTCTTAGTGACCCATGGAAGAGAGAAGTAATAGGTCATTAAGCATACTCTTTAATTATTATCTCTTTCCTAGGGTGGCCCTAAGACATTTTGCTGCCTGAGGAGGACCATCAAATTGCACCCCTGCTTATTCAGTTCCTGGTGCAGTGTATGTGAATTTTTTCAACCTCATTTTGGCTCATCAGGTAGAAAACCCCACATATATATCTTCCTAAACCTAAAGATAAACTTACAGCAACAATAAATTAAATGACCACCAATTTCTATCTCTTTAACAATGCTGAACACTTGCTGCCTGAATGCACACTCCTCTCTGGCTAATGGTAGGGCCAGCTCTGCTTTTTCAGACATGGAAATCGATTTGAATCGCCTTCCTGTAACTGAGGAATCTCCCTTGCCCTCTACTCACTTTCTCTTCTGCACTTGCCAGAAATGACATATGCTAAACAGAGAGGTGTGTACTGTTTCCATTCTACATAAGCCATTAAGAGACATTTTGCAGGCTCTTCATGTTTTCCCTCATATCTGCCAATGCATTAAACAGGAGTGGAGAAATCCAGCATCCATGTTCACTACTGAAACACTAAGCTGTGTTCTTGTTCCCACCTGCCAATCTTGTATGGAGAAGGAATATTTTCTTTTTCCACAGCAGGAAGGGCATTCTCTAGCTCCAGCATTCTCACTGGGGGCCAGATAACCCCCCCTGGAGGGCCACCAATACATTTAGAAGGGGCCACAGACTAGAACAATTCACACACTACCTACCTTATAAGGTTCATTATATGACTTATACGTTCTTAATTTGTCCTGTATTTCTTTCATATTGTATTTATGGTCATGGTTAAAAAAAGTTAAGAATGGCTCATCTAACTTGTTTTCTGCTTGGTGGAAACACAGTTGTGTGTGCTCCTCTGTTCTAGTGGAATCTATGTGGACATTCCATTCCATGTATGATGTGCAATGGTTAGGACTATTTTTTCCACAACTTTTCTTCCTATAACAATTGGAATCAATGCTAGTACCAAAAAACAAACAAACAAAAAAGCACACAAAACTGTCATTGGAAAAAAAACAGAGGATGCTTGGAAAGTTACTTTTAAGAAGAATAAATAGGTAATAAAGCAAATGCCCAGTAAAAGGTTGTACATAATGAAAAAGTAGTAGGATAATAGTTTGGCTCCAAGAGTATCACTCTACCTCTTGTCAGTCCTACATGTGACAGCATGCTGTTACATTCATCCTTCTTAAAACTAATTTACCAAGCATTTCTTAGATGTCTTATTCAACTCAATGTATTTCAAAAACCCTCCAGACTTCTCTCCATAAGAGTGAACAGGTTATGAGGAAGTAAACATGGAAAACATGCCATTCCTTCCTTTTTGCTACCCTACTAGCAAAACCCAGTGTGAACTAGGAATGGTTGAGGTATATTGTATAGAATCAGTGGCTTTCTGATGGAAAGAGCAGAGACAAGGGAAGCAGAGGGCTCCCATATTGGCCCTGCAATTTTTGATGGAAATGCTGCTGACAAAAGACTCAGAGAAGGATGCGGCCCTCAATGAGCTAAGTGGGAAAAGATGAAGCATATGCAACAGGGTATCTGAGATCACTGCAGCGTCACAGATGCCATTTTACACAGCCCACACTATAAAGGGGTACTCATGAATAAGTAAATTTCATTGATCTCAATGGGGCTTCTTTTCCAGATGCTTGGAAAAAAACATCAATGCCTTTGCAATGTGCAACCACTGATAATATCATCCTCAGCTGGGATTTGAACCAATGAGTTCCAATTCAAAAATGCAACATTAACTTAAAGTACCACATTAATTACACTGTTGGTTGTCCTGGAAAGTCATTCTTCTGTTTCAGTAGAGTGGACTTGTTTATTTAATATCCTTTATATCATCTTGCAATTTCTGTTGCCTTCAAATGTGTTCAAGATGGACCAAAAGGTGAGCTATGGAGAGGGAATGTCAAACATCAGTTTGATAGCTTAAGTTCAAAATCAGAACATTGCATCTTTTGCTGGCTCTGCTCACATGTGGCAGGAATGAATCACTGAAAACATGCCCTTGAGATTCACACATTTGATGAAAGGAAGTTATTTTAACTGTTGTGAAGACTTTGAAAGCTACTGTTGTTGACTAATCAGTCCCTAGGTTCTTTTGCCTTCTGAAAAGAAAAAACTGAATTGTTAGCTTAAAAAAAAAACAAGGGTTGTGGTATGCTATACAACCTATGACATATTTTATATCAAGTGCTAGTTACACTAGTTACTCAGCAGGCTGAGGCAAAGAGGCAGTCCTGAAACCAGCAAAATCAGAGAACTGGACAGGGGACAGATTGTACTTGTCTTCAGTGTGGAAGTGATTGTCACTCTTGAATTGGCCTTTCCCAGCCACACCAGACGTTGTTCCAAGTCCTCTATTCACAGCACATTACCATAGTCTCCCGAGATTGAAGGATGCCTACTCTAGTTACAAATGTCTGTAGGTTTTATTTTTAAAAAACCATAAAACTAAAACATGCAGGCCTAAAAATATCTAATAACACAAAACAACAAAAACAATTCTACAAATGATGCTCCCCACACCAGGACTATTTGGAGATATAACCAAATTTTCCCACTCTATGGAGCCCTCTTCCCCTTCCAAAACTGCATAGATTCTTGCAAAGATGCACATCCATTACCATTTATTAATACAAAATCAATACATTCTCCTCAAATACCTATACAAATATTCACACACATCCCCTTCTTTACTTTATTATTACATGAAGATGAGCAGCTAACACCCACCCGAACCTCTTCAAGAAGAAGCTTTGACTGTCACACTGTGTTGTGCTTAGTGTAATTCCCACTTTCAAACTAGTAGGCAAAGATTTGGATTTTGGCTGAAGCAAACAAAATACTTTTGGTTCTTGCACAGGATCTGGCTCTCTGGAATTGTCTATTAGTGGCTGCCTACTCCAGGCTACAGACCCAATATGATACATTTGTATCCTTTGTTAAGCTAATTGCAGACCAGTCATCAAAGGTGATCACGTAGTATTCCCCAAATGGAAGCTAATAACTGGAGCGAAAGAATTCATTTTGATGGCAGAAAATCTTGAAAAAAAAGCCCTTTGAAGGAGGAGACAAATTGGTCCATTACCTTTGAACTGAGAGACAGAAGCAGTTAGAAAAAGATGATGGATGGATAAGTTCAGTTGGAATATGGTTGAACTGGCTAAAAACATCCTAGCAGTCATCAATGACGCATATAACACCTTTCAGTCAGAATTTGAAAGTAATTATTTACAACTACCCAGCTGTTGATAATTAATTCCTTTTCACAGTAAGTTAAACTAAAACTAAGTTACATTTCTAATGCAACTTAATGAATTATACTTTTAACTCCTTTTATGATATAACTCCCATTGCTTTTATGTTGCCTTATTTATGTTTGGATGAAAATCCTCAATTGTCTGCTTCTCATGAGAAGATGATGAGGAATTTCCTGGTGCTCTCAATTGAATTCTTGCCCTGGTAAAAATGCCATTTTGTGCAAAAAAATTTTTTTTTCAGAAAACCACCAAATTTTTTTGCTAAACATTTCACAGTTCAATCAAAGGGTACAGTACATTTCCCCCTAAAATTGGCATAATGGGTGCCTTGTTTAAGAATCTGAATCTCTAGGTGCAAAGGAGGCTTATCATTTAGGACAGGGGTCAGGGAACTTTTTAACCTTTTACCCCCCAAAAAATTTATATATGCCAACATTACCCCCTTGATTTGAAAGGAAGGAAATCATACATTATTTGAATTCAAAATATTATTGAATCTACACAAGCTGTGTACCAAACTAGCAGGATGCACCAAATTTAATAAAGATGTGCACTATTTTTGCTTGAACACATTGGACTCCAGCCATGGTGTGGTATAGGGAGTAGTAGGTGTCCAACGTGCCTAGCAAGTTGCATTAAATTTTTGCTAGCTCGCAGAGGATTTAATCATCATCAATGGCTGCCAGAGTTGTGCTAGCATTGACATGCTTGCTAGAGACAGCCAACACAGAGTTTGGGGGGGGGGGTTCTAACACTTTAATCATTCTGTGTGTGTTGTGCAAAAAGGAACAAACCAGGCTAAAGGTCATGTCACCCACCCTGGTGCCACAGCCCAATATCAAAGGACCAGTGTGCTATTTTTTATCATCATCAATGGAAAACTCAGCAGTGGCCAGAGGATTGGAAAAGATCAGTCTACATCCCAATCCCAAAGAAGGGAAGTGCCAAAGAATACTCCAGTTACTGCACTCATTTCACACGTTAGCAAGGTTATGCTTAAAATCCTATGAGGTAGGCTCTGCTCATTACCCCCAGGATTTCCATTTTTACCCAATTTGGGGTAATTTACTCCTGTTCCCAGACCACTGATTTAGGAGAACTGGGACACCATTTCTCCTCATGCTACTCCCAGCCAGCCCACTCCTCAGGCACACATTATGTTTTGGATTCACTGTAAAGGCAAAATGTAATTGCTCTTCATTGCATTGAAATGCAGTTGCTCTTGCTCCGATATGCCTGCAGATTGTTTACAGACTGGGAATAACACAGAGCTGCACTGATGAACTCAGAAACTTTAATGCCAATAGTTCCATGTGTTGCCAAAAAAAAATCTTCCATTAAAATGTCATGTCTCCCAGTGTTTACAGTACCAATCACCTCCTGCCTCCAGATCAGTAATTATGAAATGCAGTACATGTTAATCCTAAAAGTGTTTTATTTTTCTGTGTCCAACACATACATATATACATATTTCCTGTATGGATGTTGTGAGCATAGAAAGACCAAGATGAGCAGCTGGGAACAGTCGTTTGTTTTTCATTTGATTATCTGAGTACAACCGATCCAGTAGAGTGTGTATGATTTTAATAGGGAGGTTATTTACCAGGAAAGCATAGATCTCACTGCTTGTGAGTAGAACTTGTGGGTGCTATATTTTGTAGTGTGCTGCTTTGTGATGCTTAACAGCTAAGTGGAAATAGAGGGTGGTCATGTTGAGGGAAGGTATATTTTAGAAACAGATCGCTTATTCTAACTCCTGAATAAATCTAGTCCTTGTGAGTAGATCTTCAGAAAATTGATTTAGCCGGCTGCTTTGTCAGCTAGATAAATTAGACATTTTGTTGTTTTTCTTGGAAATACAAAGTGGGGGGTGGATCTTGAAGATCCTCTCATTAGGCTTGAGAGAATTTAACATTAGAAGGCGACAGATCAAAGACATTTACCCCTTCCCACTTCATATCTATTAATTTTGAAACTATTTTGTACTCAGTGCTTGTTTCTCTTTTATATTGCTCTCTGATTATTAACCTCTTTTCATATTTCAACCTTCCTGGTTTTTCAGGCTTCTTCTAGTTACCTGTATTTTGAGTCAAAGAATTAGTGCTAACAGCAAATGTCGACTCTGCCAAGAAAAACATTAAATGGTGTCACACCTCATTTGTGAATGTCCAAATATTGCACAAATAGATTACAAAATCAGACATAACAGAGTGGCAAAATTAGTGCACTGGTTATTATGCAAAAGGGACGTGGTGGCACTGTGGGTTAAACCGCAGAAGCCTCTGTGCTGCAGGGTCAGAAGACCAGCAGTCGTAAGATTGAATCCATGTGACGGAGTGAGCTCCTGTCACTCGTCCCAGCTCCTGCCAACCTAGCAGTTCGAAAGCATATAAATGTGAGTAGATAAATAGGTACCACCTCAGTGGGAAGGTAATGGCATTCCGTGTCTAGTTGCGTTGGCCACGTGACCACAGAAACTGTCTTCAGACAAACGCTGGCTCTATGGCTTGGAAATGGGGATGAGCACCACGCCTTAGAGTCGGACTAAATGTCAAGGGGAGCCTTTACTGTTATCTATTATGCAAAAAATATAACTTGCCTCCAAAAACCCATGGGAACATCAGGTACAGAAGGTGTCAGAAAATGATAACATCAAGATCTTGTGGTATTTCCAGAACCAAATTGCTAAACACCTTGAATATAATACACCAGATATACAGTGGTGCCTCGACTTACGAACGTCTCGACTAATGACCAATTTGAGTTATGACCAGCTCCGGCTGCAAAATTTTGCTTCCTGTGACTGGAGCTTTGAGTTATGATCTGAAAAAAGGCAGGGGAAAAGGTGGGGATTTCAAACTGCTAACCGTTGGTGGAGAAGAGGCTGCTTCTTTGTAGGTCTTTCACCCCAGCAGTTAGAGAGTATGTGTTTGGAGGAGGCTTTGGACTGCCTGGTAAGGTGCTGCTTTCTGCTTTTTAAAAACTGGCTGTTCTGAGTGGGTTTTGGAGTGTGGCTTTGGACTGAGGGGGTTTATATTTCTGTGCTGTGATGGGTCTTGCAGTCTTTGTTTTTTGGGTTCTTTTTTGCATTTCTGATGGGTCTTGCAGGGTTTGTTTGCTTTTTGGTTCCCCCTCCCTTCAGTCAGAATGGATTAATCGTGCTTCCGATGGGTCTTGCAGTGGTTTCCCTGGCCGGAATGGATTTATCATGTTTTAATGCATTCCTATGGGAAATGATGCTTCGACTTACGACCATTTCGAGTTATTTTCTGGAACGGATTAAGTTCGTAAGTCGAAGCACCACTGCTTTTGATTTCAAGGAACTGGTGAAAAAAAAGATGGATATGGTTGGGTTGCAGATACATTTCCAGTGAAGTTAGCAGAGAAGCAGCAAAGCAAATGGTTCATTTTTAGCTTTTATATTAGAATGATAAATACTTTGGCTTGTTTTAGAATTGTGACTTATTTTTTGAAGTGACTTCCTCAAGCTCTGGAAATCTGAAGCTTGAGAAAATGAGGGAGAACTTATCCTTGGTTTTGAAGGTAGGATGTAGTTGGAGAAAAGCTGAGCTGATGAATGAGCCCAGTGGAGGAAATGATATTTCTGTATTCACATTCTGCATCAGAGGTCTGCAGAAGGAATTAAAGCAACTTGGAAGACAAGCCTGGAAGGTGCCCTGTGGTGAAGAAGGTGAGAGCCTTTTCATATCAAGGGGTCCTATTGAACTTGGAATTTCAGGTGGTTGAGGCGGTCCAGAGGATGGATGAGTAGCTAATGAGCTTGGACTGTGGTGCATTGTAGTCAGTGGCTGGTAACAAAAAAAAGCTCAAGGAGACTGCCAACAGTGATGAGAATGAAAAGCTGCAGGAGAAAAGAAGTCAAAGAACTGGAAAAGCTGGCATTTCATATACCAAAAGTGTAGCATATCCATGAGTGATGTTTGCAGCAGTAATTGCACAAAGATGGGCACCCCTTGTGACTCTTAGGTAAGAAAGGAAGAGATGCAGGTTTGAAGCCTGGTTGGAAAGGAAGATCTTTGTGCGAAAACAGCAGCCAGCTGGAATTAAGGATTTCCTACACTGGTCTAGAGTCAATAGTGAATGGAACTGGACTGTACAGTAGGTGTAAACTTCTATGAGAAACAATCCAGGAATAGCAAGGTACGAAGATTATTCCCATTCACTGCTGTTTAATAATTCCATTCATTTCATGAACCACTTGGGAAAACTGAATTTGTGAATGAAAATTTTGAATTCATGTGAATTTTATTTATTTCAGAAGGATTTGTGACATCTGATCGTTCAGCCTGGAGGCAGGCAGTACATCATGGCCTCTCCCAATTTGAAGAGACCCTTGTCCAGCAGGCTGAGGCAAAGAGGAAGTCACAAAGGAAGCAAAACCAGGGAGCTGGACAGGGGACAGATTGGATTTGTCTCCAGTGTGGAAGGGATTGTCACTCTCGAATTGGCCTCCTCAGCCACACTAGACGCTGTTCCAAGTCCTCCATACAGAGCACGCTACCATAGTCTTTCGAGACTGAAGGATGCCTACATTGTGGGTCATTTTATTTCCTTCCTTACATGAACAGTTTTTAAGGGAACACATTGTGATGATTTGAAGGAGGGAGAGGTGATCATGACACACATCTTCAGACAGAGTACTCTATACCTAGAAAACAGCAGAATGGGTTGATGACATATAATTGACTTGATGGCACATAATTATTATTATTATACTAGTTGGATAGGCCAGTGGTTTAGGGAGACTAGAGGTTGGGAGTTTGATGCTCTCCAGCTTCCTGGAGAATAGTCAGCCTGTGTGGCCTTGGGCAAACTGCACAGTCCCAGGACTCCCCCAGAAGAAGGGAATGGAAACCCACTTCTGAGTACAGTACACCTAGAAAACTCAGAAAAGAGCAACCATAAGTCAGAATTGACTTGATGACAAGTAGTAGCAGTAGTAAAAGCAGCAGAGCTGATTTGATTGGCTCTTAGCTACCATTTCATTTTGTCAAAATGCCCTGGGCATTGTGTTCTGGCTATTGTGGGAGATAGGAAGGCAGTCTCTGCTGGTGGGCTTCATCTTCCCGTTTCCAAGGAAGGTTCTAGAACAATAAAACTTCCAAGACAAATAGTCTTCAACAAACAAAGAAGCAGTCATTAGAATGGCTAACAAGATTTGTCCTCCCTTGACATCTGGTTCCAATGAAAGAGAAATGAAATATTTGGTTGATTGTCATGCACATGTTCATTTTGTAACAACACACCAATCAGTGTACAGTGCTTGGTAAATTCATTAACCACATCAGTTCAAAATATCTCTCTGTGTGTGTCATTGCTTGAGCATTCTCCCTATAAGATCTGACATTTGGCCACTTTACCACAGCAAATAATTGTTTATTGGAGTCTAATGAACACAATTGTGTATATGAATGTGGTCTCCGTGATCCCAAGAAATTGTTATAAAGGTAGTATGTATATTCTCATAAATATACCTAACTTACTTTAAAAATAAAGGTGTGAACAGAAAAAGGGGAGAGGTGTTTTGCATGCCCCAGAGAGGGCATATGAGCAAGATATGCATATAATTGCAATCAAGAAATCAAACATGTAAATGAAAAATTGACATATTAAACCTCCTGTCTGCTGGAGTAACAGGTGTGTCTACTTTAAATGTAGTCCTTCCTGCAGATTTCTGATGAACCATTTACCAAAGGGAGCATCTTAAAAGCAGTAATTTCCTGCATGCTGAATAAACTGGTGCACAAGAGAATAACATTTTCCTTTTTTCTCTGTATCATAACCTTTGCTCTACAGGGAATATTCTCTAGGATGGCATCCGAAACAGGCACATTAGGCATGTATGCTAATCAGCGTTGAACCTTTCAAGTAGCGGTTGCTGATTGTATCAAAAATACGCCAAAAGAAATAAACTGTGAATGTAACAGCTATCTGAATTTTCTTTTGAAGCTTGAAGTTGGCTTAAAAAAAGAGATGAAAACAACTGCTGGCAGCACTAGGCCTTCCTACTCATATAAGACCTGCATCTCTTCAAAGCATAGATAGATAGATAGATAGATAGATAGATAGATAGATAGATAGATAGATAGATAGATAGATAGATAGATAGATAGATAGATAGATAGATAGATAGATAGATAGATAGATAGATAGATAGATAGATCTTACGCATCTCTATATATTATTTAAAACATATTTGTGCAATCAGGAGAAAGGCATTTCTATGACCTTCTATCAATGAGACATCTAACAAGACCATTCAGACCCATTGAAAGTCCACAGTTAATTAAAGGTTAAAAGGAACTTGCCAATTAGTATGACAGATAATTGTTCTCCTTTGGTTACCTGATTATGTTTTCTGTTGGATATGCTCAGACGTGTATTACCGTGCTGCTGTTAAATATAATCATTAGCACTAACAAAACCTCACAGCTCTTAAAATGCCTGGAAACCAAAACTATGTGGAAAAAATAAAAGTTTTTTAAAAAGAAAAAAACTTGAAAAATTAAACTGTGGATAAAAGATATGAGGTATATAATATTATTATGGACTCAAATAGAGATAATTGGACATTGAATCCTGAGCTAGTAGAATTCAGTCAATATATTCTGGCAGAACAAATGAGTTGGCTGCTATAGAGCTATCTTTTTAAAATGTCATGTGTGGATTTGGGTTGATGGAATAGGGCCTTCCTTTTTTTATCTCAGCTTCCTCTTTCCCTGCAATGCATATGATCAGATCTGGTCTGATTGTTGTTGTTTTTTAGTCATTAAGTCATGTCCAACTCTTCGTCACCCCATGAACCAGAGCACGCCAGGCCCTCCTGTCTTCCACTGCCTCCCAGAGTTGGGTCAAATTCATGTTGGTAGCTTTGATGACACTGTCCAACCATCTCATCCTCTGTTGCCCCCTTCTCTTCTTGCCCTCACACTTTCCCACCATCAGGGTCTTTTCCAGGGAGTCTTCTCTTCTCATGAGATGGCCAAAGTATTCTGGATCTGTCCTTCAGCTTCGGGATCTGTCCTTCCAGTGAACACTCAGGGTTGATTTCCTTCAAAATGAATAGGTTTGTTCTGTTTGCAGTCCAGAGGACTCCCAATAGTCTCCTCCAGCACCACAATTCAAAAGCATCAATTCTTCGGCGGTCAGCCTTCTTTATGGTCCAGCTCTCACATCCATACATTGCTACTGGTAAAACCATAGCTTTGACTATGCGGACTTTGTCGGCAAGGTGATGCCTCTAATTTTTAAGATGCGGTCTAGGTTTGTCATCTCTTTCCTCCCAAGAAGCAGGTGTCTTTTAATTTTGTGGCTGCTATCACCATCTGCAGTGGAGCCCATCAAGTTCAGGAAGAATTTTGAGGAAATTGCATGCGGTAGAAGGAATTTGTTCAGCCAACAATATCCAGTGCTTAGATGAACTGGTGGTGATGGGCCACACTGGGAGCTCCACCAACCTCTGGATATCGCAGTGCTTTAAGTATCTGGCTGTGGAGTCAGAGGTAGGAAGTTTGGTTCCCCTCTGTGTATCCTTCACAGAGTATGGACTAAAAGGTCCATAGGGTCCCTTCCACCTCTGCAGTTTTTAGATAATCATGATGATCATAATGATGATGACTTGAAAGCACTCCACCAGATGACTCTGTACAGATAGAATGGTAGAAGAAAAGAATGAGCATGTATGTATGTATGTATGTATGTATGTATGTATGTATGTATGTATGTATGTATGTATGTATGTATGTATGTATGTATGTAAAATATTTTTACTCTGCCTTTCTCCTTTACAAGGAACCAAGACATCATTAAGAGGCAATATTGAAAGCAAAAACAAACAAACAAAACACAGCAAGATTACAAATATGGTAACGGATCAAACAGACACCCCACTAAAAGACAGTAAACAAAAGCAACACCAAAAACTCATTCAAAGCAGTAAGGCACAACCATCCATTTAAAATCTCAGTCAGGCAACCAGTCGCTAAAAGAAAACTTGCCTGAAGAGATAGGTCTTTGTCTGCTTGAAGAATGACAGCAAAGATGTGGCCACTCTGGCTTCCAGCAGGAGGGACTTCCAAAGTCTAGGAGCAGCAACAGAGAAGGCCCTCTCTTGTATGTCCCCACCAAACACCTAGCTTGTATTTGGTCAAATTCACTGAGTTTTCTAACACCTTTACTCTAGGCTCCATCTCACTGATTTCATCACTTCCAGCACCAGATTAGCAGTGCAATATAGCCTTAAATTAGGAAATACTACCCCCCCTCTCTCTTTGAGATCTATAGCACTTCCTCTTATTCAGCCTCGACTTCTAGTCTTCATTACAACATTTATTAATCCAATATTGCCAATACCTTGGTTTGTCTTCACTAAGTGTCTCTAGCAGAGCGCCTTCTCCCACCCCGTTCTGCAAGAGACACTCGTTCTAGCCAGGCCAGGCGATTGAGAGGCCTAATGCCGAGGGAGGCCTGGAAGGAAAGAACAACTTGCCCATAGAGATCCGCCTGGCTCCCTCTCTGTGTGTCTTTAGAAGTAAATCTAGACATGGCTATTTAGGCAGGCTTTCTCTCCTGCCGTATTTTAATATCTACATTTATTTATTTATTTATTTATTTATTTATTTATTTATTTATTTATTTATTTATTCATTCATTCATTCATTCATTCATTCATTCATTCATTCATTCATTTGATTTTTATGCCACCCTTCTAGACTACATCTTGGATTTTTGCATGTTACTGGTTTTATTGTTTTAAATTGTTTTTAAATTTTGTAATGCCGTCCAGAGTAGACTATCTGTCTAGATGGGTGGGGTATGAATCAAATAAATAAATAAATAAATAAATAAATAAATAAATAAATAAATAAATAAATAAATAAATAAATAAATAAATAAATAAATAAATATGCAAACAAACAAATAAATAAATATTATTGGTAATATCATGAATAGAAAACTAACCTTAGATGAAAATCTTCATTTCACATGCTGCAGTTCTGCCAAACCATGACAATCCAATGTTCTTGAAATCAGAGCAAAGTGGGCTGCTTATGAAAGACGGGCATGGACTGGAAAAAATGATGAATTGGTTTGGTTCATAGTTCGTGGCTAACCAAACCCCCAGGAAAACAAATCAGTTCCCAGTTTGTTTTTCCAGTTCATGCCTGCAGGGGAACCTACCTGGTCCTGGCCACTGACAGCCACCAGCCCCCTTCCCATGACCCTCCCCCCAATTGCCTCTATACCTGGTCCTGTTGCTAGCTTCTCCTCCTCCTCCAGTGCCCCCATTCTGAAAGGCTGCAGGCCGGCTCCTTGTGTAGAAGCTGGACCCAATGCTTATGTGAAATCACTTGCTGGCCAGCTGATAAACTGGCTCATACACCGAGTTGTCGGGCCTGACTTTGAGTATTATGTTCAATTCGTTTCATTTTTACCTCTTTTTTATTATAATTAAAAATGAACATTTTTGATTTATGCCAATTTATCTGTAAATAAATTATCAACATCTTTTCAATGTGCTTTTACCCTCTCCACAGCTTTTAATAGCAATGCATTTTCTATTGTTAATAAGATGTTGCCAGCAAATAAACTTATCTTTATCTTTATTGCCAACACTTAAAATCTCATCATCTCCTCTAATAGTGTTCACTAATAGTTCTATAACTAAGGCAAACAATACAGGAGAAGAGTGGGATTCCCTGTCTAGTTTCTAGATTTCCCTGTCTAGAGATACCGTGTTTCCCTGAAAATAAGACAGGTCTTATATTCATTTTTGCTCCAAAAAAAAAAAACCCATTAGGGCTTATTTTCAGGGGATATTTTATTTTACGGTCATGTTAGCCTCTTCTGGTTGCTGCACAATGGTGGGCTTTCACTTAACTGGGGCTTATTTTGGGGGTAGGGCTTATAGTACAAGCATCCTGAAAAATCATGCTAGGGCTTATTTTCGGGTTAGGTCTTACTTTGTGGGAAACAGGGTATCTGTTCAGTTATATCATCATTTATAAATACTGCTTCATTATTCTCTGAATAACGTTGTTCAGTTATTCCTTGAAAACATTTACCAAAACCTAATACCTTAATTGTCATTTTTAATGTTGGCCATTCCACCTAATCAAATGCCTTGGAAAATCAAATGGAATAAAACCTGCCTCAACCTTTTGTTTATGTATTCCACTTACTATATTTAAAACTCTCCTAGTTAGGTCAGACATTTCTCTCATAGGCATGAAACCAGTTTGATTTGTTTTAATATATTTAGTAGTAAAGTAGTAAAATTATACATTCTCTTTGCTAATACAGTATGGCATTTGGCTTTTAAAAATATTTGTAGACTTATTGTTCTTAGCTTTCAATTTTGGCTTTTAATGATGTTATCATTTCCTTTTATCACTCTCCAAATATCCTTTGGACTGGTCCTCTCTTATCATTCTGTTCAAGACTATAATATTATTTTTCACCTCTCTGGTTTAGTAAGGTTTAACTTATCTTTCTCTTTATCTATTCTCATATTAAAATCACTCACAGTCACTACAAAACCTTTCCTTATCTCTTCTACTTCCTTAAAACTTCTTAATCAAAGTGTACTCCTCACCTCCCATTGGTTCTTGTAACACTATATATCTTCCATTAGTATGGTATCTTTTAAAATTCACTTTAAAATTGCAAATTTTTAGAAGTAATAATTGTAACCCCTCTTGATTTTGAATTTCCATACCTTTTTAAAACAGATACCAGATCAATTTAGTTTAACTTCTTAACACCTTATTTTGCTTGGTGAGTTTTTTGTAGAAAACAACAAACACCCACATCTGCTGTTCTCCATGTTCAATAAGGTGGTGTTTATTATAGCCCTCATTATAGCCCTCCCAAAGCCCTTCACATTTAAAGTTGACATTCTTAATCTATTAATCATAAGTACTTACCTCAATTTCTGCCTTCTAGTTCCACATAGTAAAAACAAAAAATACACCCCCCAAAAAACCCACACACAAGATACAAAGCACCACATACTTGTCACCCCCCACACAAATTCCTTCATCCTCCAGAAACCCCCATCCAGGCCACTATCTGTTCCCAAACAATAAGCAGGGAAAGGGCAATACATAACTTTCACATGAGCAGCCACCAAGAACTACTCAATCATCCCATCCCAGTTATCCCATCCCCTTTTATTTGGTGCCATCTAAGAGCAAGTTAACTTTTTTACTACTGAATTTTTCTTCCTCTTCTACCTCATATATCTATATCTATATCTATATCTATATCTATATCTATATCTATATCTATATCTATATCTATATCTATATCTATCTATCTATCTATCTATCTATCTATCTATCTATCTATCTTTACACACACACACACACACACACATACATACATACATACATGTGTATATGTATATGTATATATATATATATATACACACACACACACACACACACATATACATATACATATACATACATACATACATACATACATACATACATACATACATACATACATACATACATACACACATACACACATACATATAATACATATACATATACATATACATATACATATACATATACATATACATATATATATATATATACACACACACACACACACACACACACATATACATATACATATACATATACAGTGCATATATATACATACATATATATGTATATATACACACACACACACACACACACACACATACATATACATATATACATGTACATATATGTATCTGATGCTCATGCTTCCAATCTAACTTTAGTCTAGCTACTAACTTTAGCTAAATATGTATCTAATAATGTTTTTAGGGTAACTCTAACGCTAAAACTTTAGTCCATTTATTCCCCTCCCGCCTTGAGTTTCCATTGCTAATCAGGGACTTGAACCCAGGTCTCCCAAAACCTAGTCTGGCATTGTATCCATCAAACCACAATGACTCTCTCTATTACTGATACAGATAAGCAGAATTTTGGCAAAATATTTCCCGAGTGTTTCTTTTTCCCAAGAGGCATCTTCCTTTGAATGTTTTCATGATTGCACATTCTATTTTCACTCTGTTTTTCTTAGGCTTTCCTTTCTGGGTATCTTTCACCCTCTAAGCACCCCCAAACATGTTCTTACTTCTTCCAGTACATACAAGTGGAAGAATGTTGGCTCTTCCATTTGAAGCATTTGTACTCCTTTAAGCTCCTGTTAAGCACTAATCTTAAAGAAAATTCCCTTAACATCCAGATGATGTTTCTCTTGTCTTATTCAGAAAAGCATTTTCCCCTCAGGAACTTTTTAAAACTTACCCCAAAACTCTGCTTTTGGTTGTTTTATTTATTGTTTTGCTTTATTCAAGGGGGAGTAGTTTAGCACTATAGCACTTCTGAGGCAACCATTTACTGCCATTTACTATGGTTGGGGAACAGAAGAAGAGCTAGCTGAGGCAGAAAACAACTGAAGACTTAGGTGCTTTATCATTATCTTTTTCCCCTTTCCCCTGACATTCCAGAGGAGCTACACACCTCTCCATATATACACACATAGCAGAGGAGTAGTTAAGGCAACTAAGAATCTTGATAAGGTCAACAGGATCTGTGAAGACCTTAGTTTTCCTCTTCATTGATTTAAAAAGGCAGACACTAGAGCAGTGGTGTCCAACCTTGGCCCTCCAGATGTTCTTGGACTTCAACTCCCAGAAATTCTGGCCAGCAGAGATGGTGGTGAAGGCTTCTGGCGTCATGGCACAGTGGTTAAAACACTGTACTGCAGCTAAAACTGTGCTCATGACCTGGGGTTCAAATCCCAGGTAGCCGGCTCAAGGTTGACTCAGCCTTCTATCCTTCCGAGGTCAGTAAAATGAGTACCCAGCTTGCTGGGGGGGCAATGTGTAGCCTGTATAATTAAATTGTAAACCACCCGGAGAGTGCTTGTAGTGCTATGGGGTGGTATATAAGTCCAAAAAAAAAAAAAAAAAAAAAAAAACATCTGGAGGGCTAAGGTTGGACACCACTGCACTAGAGTCTGCTGCTCCTTTACATCACTTGGAGTTTACATCTCCTCTTCTCCCTTGACTTTGGACAGGAACAATCAAATTCATGTAAGAAAAGGGAAAGAAAAGACAACAGGTGAGCCCTACTATCAGCAACAGGGTGCTAGTTGTAACCAGCACACACAGGCTAAACCTATGAAAACTGAGGCCTAGGATGAATGAGTTATCTTGATGTTTCTCTCTTGCTCTGAAGTAGGCACACAGAGTCCTAGATCAGCAGCATTATGAATGGTGGAGGTGAGAGCAATATTTAAATCTTCCTCCTATCTATTCCATCTGTCAAATTTCTGCTCCCACCACCCCAAGATTAAAAAAGAAAAGAAAACAAAACTAAGAAAAACTTACAGTGGTGCCTCGCTTAACGATTGCTTCGTACAACGAAAAATTCACTTAACAATGGCTTTTTCGGAGCGAACTTGCGCTTCACTTAACGATTTTCCCTATGGGTGATTTTAGCTTAATGATTTCGGGACCATGCTTCACTTAACGATGACAGTTTTAGGCCCCCTTATTTCGCTTAATGTTTTTTTTACAGCCCTGTTTTTGCTATTTTTAAAATATTCTAAAATGTTTAAAAATGTTTAAAATGCTTGGAATCGTTAGTGCACCTAATAAAACCTTCGTTAACTTAATTTGGCTTTGTTCTGAGTCTTTTTGAATTTTTTTGTGAATTTTTTCCCCATTGAAATAGACTTCAATGCATTTCAATGGGTTTCGCTTAACGTTTTTTTCCTATGGGGATTTTAGCTTAAAGATGGTAATCCGTTCCAATTGGAATGGATTATCCGGTTTTCAATGCATCTCTATGGGAAATGGTGTTTCGCTTAACAATGTTTTCACATAGCGATTGTTTTTTTGGAACCAGTTAAAATCGTTAAGCAAGGCACCACTGTATTTAGTTCCAACACAGCCCCCCCCCCCCCGCTTTTAAAGATAGCTCATACAAAGTAGGGCATTGGGTTCTCAAATGCCTTGTCAGTGCTGTGTCTTAGGTACTAGCCAATGATGCTAAGCTTATAGCTCGGTCATTAGAGCTTCACAGCATCAGAGATGCAGGAGAGTTGCATCTCTGATCTTGTGCAGCAACGTTCTACAAGGCAATTCTAACAATGGGGGCAATCCAGATAATGAAATATAACTTTAAAATTGGACTTCAGACTGGCACCGAATTTGATGCAGCTATAGTAAATAGTCTGCTATAGAATTATGCCAAATGTGAGGAATTTTGGGCAAAGGGATTATGAGTTATGACTTTTTAAAATGTAAAACTGTTTCTGTCAATCAGAAAAAGGTGACACCCCACCCCCGCCGGTGCTCCAGATTTAAGTAAATCACATAAATGGAAACCTTGCTTTTCATGAAAGAGGATTGCTGGCCCCACCCACTTTTCTATTGTTCCTGAAATGTGTGAGAATTAAGAAAGGCGAATGCAGATAAATGGTAAATAACTATGCGGGAAGTATTCCTGTTAATTTTGGAAAACAAGAAATGAAGTTGTCTTTGTCCTTGAGGAATTACAGCAAATTACTTGTCAGTGCTATGCCACACATTTCTACTGAGAGAAGCATGTTGGATGCATTCTCTTGGGGGTATAAAACTGCTGCTTAAATTATGTATAATTCTCATTCAATCATCAGTTGGTGCTAATGGAATTATAACTATTTTGACAAAACGGGACTTTTAGTATTTTATGATATTGTAAATACTGCTGATACTACAATATTAATTTAGTAAAAATAGATAGTTAAATATAGGGAGAAAAAGGAATACACAGTAGTAAAGAAAGCAGAACATATTTGCTAATAATTATGAATGAATGTAAGTCTTTCATTAATACAACAGGTTGTGTAATATGAAGATTAAAGGTGAAGAAGGACAAATACAGAGTACATACTGAGGATCACATGTTGTTGGTCATTACTGTAACACTTCCCAAGTATCAGCTCCAGGTGGTCTTTCCCAACCTCTGTCACACAGACAGAGATAGTAAAGGGTATCCGCTCACTATAAGAATCGATGCTTTTGAATTGTGGTGCTGGAAGATACTCTTGAGAGTCCCCTGGACTGCAAAGAGAATAAACCTATTCATGTTGAAGGAAATCAACCCTGAGTGCTCACTGGAAGGATAGTTCCTGAAGCTGAGGCTCCAGTACTTTGGCCATCTCATGAGAAGAGAAGACTTCTTGGAAAAGACCCTGATGTTGGGAGAGTGTGAAGGCAAGAAGAGAAGGGGACGACAGAGAATGAGATGGTTTGACAGTATCATCGAAGCTACTAACATGAATTTGACCCAACTCCGGGAGGCAGTGGAATACCGGAGGGCCCTGCCTATTCTGGTCCATGGGTCACAAAGAGTTGGAAATGACTTAACGACTAAACAAGAACAGAATTCGTTGATCCATTAACCTTGATGAATAACGGATCAAAACAAATTGCCATTTTTAAAATTTTGTCCCCATCTCTATTCAATACTGTACTTCCTTTCATTTCAGAGGATTTCACAGTACCTCTGGCTGAGTTTGCCAATGCTCTGGGGCACCACATCGCGCAGTTTTGGAACCACTGGTGCATGCTATAGCATGTGGGGATTATTGTTCCCAGCTTTTAGAGAGATAACCACATCAGTCTGCTTCAGAATGTTTAATAACAACATACAGGAATCTCGGTTGTTTACTATCTTCTTGAGGAAGAAAATGTGACAAATGTAAGTAATATTCTCTTTCTTGAATACTGTGCCCCTTATGTCTTTTTCTAAGGAAAAAAAAATAGCCAGTATTGAGTTTGGAATTTGTAAAAGTGGAAAGTTATGGGAAGGAAATTTTGCACTACGTTAATGCTTCATTTTTGCTTTCTTTTGGCATGATAGACTAAAACATTTTACATACCTACTACCTTCTTGGTTATGTTTTCTGTGTAGCAGAAAAGCACCCGCCCATCTTTGTGTGCTTTTCTTTCCAATCACACATTCACAAAGACTTTTCAAAGAGCAGAAGGTGATTAAGTGAAAGAACAAATTATATGGCTGAGATTCCTACTGACCAAATGAATGATGCTCCTCCTGGAATGGATGGATGCTCTTATCTTGATTTAGACTTCTTTGTAAAGGGTGGGGGGAAGAGGAGGGAGAAGCTGGCTGAAATCCCAAAAGATCAGAATAGTCATCTGTGCCTCAAACAAATACTCAGTTTGCCTGTGTTGGCTAATTCTTTAATAGGCAGCCATTATTCTGACAATCTTAAATCTGTTTGCTACTGAAGGGACAGGGCAGTTATTTTCACAGGACAATAATCTCCAGCCTGGTGTTTTTGCTATTCTTTTTCATTGCTTACTGCATTCTGCTTTTCCCTAAAATATCCAGGCTCCTGAAAAGATGAAAACACATCCCTTTGCAGTGCTTGCTCAAATCACATTGCTACAGTAAGTGGCACTTCACAAGGTCTCACTTGAGCTGTGCCAATGCTCTATTGTTCGCCTTTTTTCAGCTTCACCTTTGAAGCACAATGAAATTGTTCGGTTTCTTTTTGCTGGAAATGGTGGTAGGGTATAGCACTGATCAAAGAGTGGGCAATCAAATTCACAGTCAGACAAGCACTGCCTTTGGCTGTAAATTGGCATTCTGATGCCAGCCATTGGGACGTGATGAAAAATTGTTTTCTAGTCTTTGCTGACTGCCTTTGCTGACTGCCATTTTGCCCAGCCTAATAATGTACAGAAATTGAATTCAGAAAAGAAGCCAGGAATTTTGAACTTGCAATATTTTGGATGGGTGAGGCAGCAGGAAAAACAAATCAGACTGTCTGGGAATCTCACCTGCTTTTTGCAATCCCAAATGTTGCTGTTCTTACTATAAAATATTTGCAATCAAAATGATTAACAAAGAATTTAAGGAGTGTCAATGAGGGACATACCCCTTCTGATTGGCATTATCTATTCATTACGGTGTTGCATATAGTAGAGCAATGTAATACTATTTCAGTTTCATGTAATCTTGTACCCAGTGGCTGAAATCCTGTTGCTTTGTTATGCAAATGGTGTAAGATCCAGTTGTTCTTAGCCAGTATTTAACAAATCCCTGCTGGGATTCTTGGGGTCATGTATGCTCACTGGCTTGGTGTGCACTTAAGAATCCCAGTGGGGACTCATTAATTGTCAGCTAGGAATTGTATGCCTTCTGTGTAGCAAAGCAACAGTGTTTGAGTCAACATGTGGCAGAAAAGTGCTACCTGAACATATGGAAGACATACGTAAATAAAATTATAAAAGCCTATGGGCTAAATTGCATGTTACTTTAAGTATATAGGATACAACTAAAAAAATAAAACCAGAAGCAATATCCAGAGGTTCTGTAATGGAGCTGTAATAAATATGTGAGGAGGAGAATGCACTGTCATAGAGTCAATTGGGAGAGGCTGCTCGAGTGGTAAATGATGATTAGGTTCCTCCTCACACACTATACCAGAAATTGCAATAATGGTTCTCCTCATGTTCTCCTGAAGTTATGAAGTGGAGGAGGAAGAGGAGGTGGAAGAAGAGGACACGTTGTGTATTTGCAAACCCATTTTTTGTGCAATAACTTAAAGCAATAGCTGCTGCCTTGTTACATAGGCTTTTACAAACTACATAGATTGTTTGCATTTTTGTGAGCAATCAGGCTGCTTCTTGAGGCATACTGTGTAGGTGTGTGCTTACCCCAGAAGTTGTAATCACTGTAAAAATATTTTGTATTAATTTTAAATCTCACAATGAAAGGCAGAGAGAGAGAGAGAGAGAGAGAGAGAGAGAGAGAGGGAGGGAGGGAGGGAGGGAGAATATCTGGAGGCAAGAATTATTGCAGCACATAGATAATACTTGACGTATTACTTGAGTTGTGAACAGGATGTTGGCCAAATTTTTTCACTTTCCTACATTTGACTCAGTCAGGTACTCTGATGGTTAAAGTGAAAATGGAAGGAAGGGAGGATATTGGCCCTTTTCTAGCATCATGCTCTTCACATGAATAACATTAGACTGAAAATAAAGGATGTATTTGTCCCCCGGGAACATAGACAATAACAGTAAGTCTCTACTGGTGCTGCTGGAACTTTAAAATACATTTAAAAAAAAAAGTTACCACTAGGCATGGTATTCTGCAGGGTTGCCTCTCTAGGAGAGAAACTGGAGTCTCTATTTTATGGTGGTCCTCATAATTCCTGGAGGGCCAAGTTTGGAAAGAATTTCTGACACCATGGCCACTGGTTTGTAAGGTTCTCCAGGGTTATGCCTTGTTTCTTTTGTTGCTTAATGTTTGTGTTGAACTCTTGGGAAACATTTCCTGGAGTTTGGAGGGTTCAATCCTACCAACATGCTGATGTAATACAATTCTATTTGTCCTTTTTAATAAAAATCTAAGTTTGCTGTTCTAGAGCAGAAACAGTGTCTGACATCAATGATGGACTAAATGAGGGTCAACAAATTGAACCGTATTCTAGAAAAGAGAGAGGTGCTCCTCATCGGGAAAGATTCCCTTACAATCTTTTTGTATTTTCTGTATTTTCCTGTTTATAAGACAGCCCCATGTATAAGAGGCCCCCACTTTTCTAACCCAAAATTAAGAAATCTAACCAGGGCTTAGCAAGTGGAGGGGGAAAGCAGGGATCGAAGCACTTTGATCCCTGCTTTCCCCTTCCACTTGCTAAGCCTTAGCAAAAAGAGGGAAAAGAAGGGATCAAAAATGCTGCAGGATTGCTTTGATCCCTGCTTTCCCCTCCACTTATTTTTGTTCTCTCCTCAGCTTAATTATAAAATGACCCTCAATTTTTAGTCTAAGGATTTTAGACAAAAGTACAATATTATACACAGAAAAATATGGTAGAGTCAACCCATCCCATGTTAGGTCTTGCTCTTTTTCCACCACCTTCCACTTTTCCTAGCATTACAGTGGTACCTCGACTTACAAACTTAATCTGTATTGGGATGGTGTTTGTAAGTTGAAACATTCATGGGTCGAGGCACCATTTCCCATAGGAATGCATTGAAAACCGATTAATGTGTTCTGAGGGAAGAAAACTTCTTCATGGATTGCTGCCTTGTCGTGGCGAAGGGGCTTGAGTAACTCAGAGAAACTATGGGCTATGCCGTGCAGGGACACCCAAGACGGACAGGACATAGTGGAGAGTTCCGACTAAACGCAATCCACCTGGAGTAGGAAATGGCAAGCCACTCCAGTATCTTTGCCAAGAACGCCCCATGATCAGAAACAAAAGGCTAAAAGATATGACGCTGGAAGATGGGCCCCTCAGGTCGGAAGGCGTCCAACATGCTACTGAGGAAGAGCGGAGGACAAGTACAAGTAGCTCCAGAGCTAATGAAGTGGTTGGGCCAAAGCCGAAAGGACGCTCAGCTGTGGACGTGCCTGGAAGTGAAAGGAAAATCCAATGCTGCAAAGAAAAATACTGCATAGGAACCTGGAATGTAAGATCTATGAACATTGGGAAGCTGGAGGTGGTCAAACAGGAGATGGCAAGAATAAACATCGACATCCTGGGCATCAGTGAACTAAAATGGACAGGAATGGGCGAATTCAGCTCAGATGATTATCATATCTACTATTGTGGGCAAGAATCCCGTAGAAGGAATGGAGTAGCCCTCATAGTCAACAAAAGAGTGGGAAAAGCTGTAATGGGATACAATCTCAAAAATGATAGAATGATGTCAATACGAATCCAAGGCAGACCATTCAACATCACAATAATCCAAGTTTATGCACCAACCAGCATTGCTGAGGAGACTGAAATTGAACAATTCTATGAAGATTTACAACACCTTCTAGAACTGACACCAAAGAAAGATGTTCTTCTCATTCTAGGGGACTGGAATGCTAAAGTAGGGAGCCAAGAGATAAAAGGAACAACAGGGAAGTTTGGCCTTGGAGTTCAGAACGAAGCAGGACAAAGGCTAATAGAGTTTTGTCAAGAGAATAAGCTGGTCATCACAAACACTCTTTTCCAACAACACAAGAGGCGACTCTATACATGGAAATCACCAGATGGGCAATATCGAAATCAGATTGATTATATTCTCTGCAGCCAAAGATGGAGAAGCTCTATACAGTCAGCAAAAACAAGACCTGGAGCTGACTGCGGTTCTGATCATCAGCTTCTCATAGCAAAATTCAAGCTTAGACTGAAGAGATTAGGAAAAACTACTGGGCCACTCAGGTATAATCTAAACCAAATCCCTTATGAATACACAGTGGAAGTAAAGAACAGATTTAAGGAACTAGATTTGGTGGACAGAGTGCCTGAAGAACTTTGGATAGAGGCTCGTAACATTGTCCAGGAGGCAGCAACGAAAACCATCCCAAAGAAAAGGAAATGCAAGAAAGCAAAGTGGCTGTCCAACGAGGCCTTAGAAATAGCAGAGAGGAGAAGGGAAGCAAAATGCAAGGGAGATAGGGAAAGTTACAGAAAGTTGAATGCAGACTTCCAAAGAATAGCAAGGAGAGACAAGAGGGCCTTCTTAAATGAACAATGCAAAGAAATAGAGGAAGATAACAGAAAAGGAAAGACCAGAGATCTGTTCAAGAAAATTGGACATATTAGAGGAACATTTTGCGCAAAGATGAACATGATAAAAGACAAAAATGGGAGGGACCTAACAGAAGCAGAAGACGTCAAGAAGAGGTGGCAAGAATACACAGAGGAATTATATCAGAAAGATGTGGATATCCCGGACAACCCAGACAATGTAGTTGCTGACCTTGAGCCAGACATCCTGGAGAGCGAAGTCAAGTGGGCCTTAGAAAGCCTGGCTAACAACAAGGCCAGTGGAGGTGATGGCATTCCAGTTGAACTATTTAAAATCTTGAAAGATGATGCTGTTAAGGTGCTACATTCAATATGCCAGCAAGTTTGGAAAACTCAACAGTGGCCAGAGGATTGGAAAAGATCAGTCTACATCCCAATCCCAAAGAAAGGCAGTGCCAAAGAATGCTCCAACTACCGTACAATTGCACTCATTTCGCACGCTAGCAAGGTTATGCTCAAAATCCTACAAGGTAGGCTTCAGCAGTATGTGGACCGAGAACTCCCAGAAGTACAAGCTGGATTCCGAAGAGGCAGAGGAACTCGAGACCAAATTGCTAACTTGCGCTGGATTATGGAGAAAGCCAGAGAGTTCCAGAAAAATATCTACTTCTGCTTCATTGACTATGCGAAAGCCTTTGACTGTGTGGACCACAGCAAACTATGGCAAGTTCTTAAAGAAATGGGAGTGCCTGACCACTTTATCTGTCTCCTGAGAAACCTATATGTGGGACAGGAAGCAACAGTTAGAACTGGTCATGGAACAACTGAGTGGTTCAAAATTGGGAAAGGAGTACGGCAAGGCTGTATATTGTCCCCCAGCTTATTTAACTTATATGCAGAATACATCATGCGGAAGGCTGGACTGGAAGAAACCCAAGCCGGAATTAAGATTGCCGGAAGAAATATCAACAACCTCCGATATGCAGATGATACCACTCTGATGGCAGAAAGTGAGGAGGAATTAAAGAACCTTGTAATGAGAGTGAAAGAGGAGAGTGCAAAAAACGGTCTGAAACTCAACATCAAAAAAACTAAGATCATGGCCACTGGTCCCATCACCTCCTGGGAAATAGAAGGGGAAGATATGGAGGCAGTGTCAAATTTTATCTTCCTGGGCTCCATGATCACTGCAGATGGAGACAGCAGCCCTGAAATTAAAAGGCGCCTTCTTCTTGGGAGGAAAGCGATGACAAATCTGGACAGCATCTTGAAAAGCAGAGACATCACCTTGCCAACAAAAGTCCGAATAGTCAAAGCTATGGTTTTTCCTGTCGTGATGTATGGAAGTGAGAGCTGGACCATAAAGAAAGCAGACCGCCGAAGAATTGATGCCTTTGAATTGTGGTGCTGGAGGAGGCTCTTGAGAATCCCCTGGACTGCAAGGAGAACAAACCTATCAGTTCTAAAGGAAATCAACCCTGAGTGCTCACTGGAAGGACAGATCCTGAAGCTGAGGCTCCAGTACTTTGGCCATCTAATGAGAAGAAAAGACTCCCTGGAAAAGACCCTGATGCTGGGAAAGTGTGATGGCAAGAGGAGAAGGGGACGACCGAGGATGAGATGGCTGGACAGTGTCTGCGAAGCAACCAACATGAACCTGACACAACTCCGGGAGGCAGTAGAAGACAGGAGGGCCTGGCGTGCTCTGGTCCATGGGGTCACGAAGAGTCGGACACGACTAAACGACTAAACACACACACGAGGGAAGAAAAAAATACCGAAAAAACCCCACTGCAAGTCCCACGCTGAGACTGCAAAAAAATCATTAAAAACAAAACAACACAGCACAGAAACATAACCCCCAGCCCAAACCCACCCTGCAATAGCCATTCAGAAGGGTTTAAAAAAGAAAAAACCAGCACTTACCCATCCGAAGCCTCCTGAGGGTACCCAGCTACTGCAATCACTGCTGTTATGACCGCCACCTCCATGAGGCTTGAATCTGGCCAGAGTGCTTCAGCCGCTCACCTCAGCCACAGCGGAGACAGTGGTCACCCAGCTCCGGGAAACTTGAGCTGGCCGGGTTTCGGCTCAAGCCTCCTGCTGCTGGGTGACCGCTACCTCCAATTGCGGTGGCGGGAGACCCCAGGAGACTTCCCCAGGGTCCCCACCACCATTGGAGACCTCCTGGGGGTCCCCCACCACTGCGATCATGGTCGCAGGGAAGCCCCAGGAGGCCTCTGGAGACTTCTGAAGGTGCCAGTTGTGGTGGCAGGGGACCCTCAAGAGGTCTTTGATGGCAGCGTGGGACCTCAGGGAGGTCTCCAATAGCAGCGGGAGAGTCCTGAGAGACCTCCCTCGGGTCCCCCGCCACCATCAGAGACCTCCTGGGGGTCCTTCTTCCTAACCATTGGGGCAAAAGAGCAGCCTCTTCACCACCAAAGGTTTGAATAGAACAAAAAAAGGCAGGGGAAAGTTGAATCTCCCACCCTTTTCCCCTGCCTTTTTTTCGTTCGTAGGTCGAGGCTCCATTCACAAGTTGATGCAGATTTTTGCAAACGGAGCCATTTGTAAGTTGAAATGTTCATAGGCAGGGACGTTCATAAGTCGAGGTTCTACTGTATTGTCTTTTCTAGTGCATTTTGTCTTTTCATGGTATTTCTGAAGTAGGATACAGTGGTGCCTTGCTTAGTGATGTTAACTGGTTCCAAAAAAAAATCGCTATGGGAAAACATCACTAAGCAAAACACCGTTTCCCATAGGAATACATTGAAAACCGGATAATCTGTTCCAATGGGAACAGATTACCATCCTTAAGCAAAAAATCACCATAGGAAACATCGCTAAGTGAAATGCGGTTCCCCCACTGGAATGCATTGAATAGGTTTCAATGCATTTCAATGGTTTTGACAGGTCCGTTTTCGCTATTTTTAAAGTGTCTTAAAATGTTCAAAAACTGTTTAAAATGATTGGAATGGTTAGTGCACCCTGTAAAACCTTTGCAAACTTAATTTGGCTTTGTTCTGAGTCTTCGTTAATTTTGATGAATTCCCCCCCCCATTGGAATGCACTGACAGCTGTCAAACCTACAGTTCAATGTATTTCAATGGGGGGAGAAAAAAATTCACCAAAAATTAACGAAGACTCAGAACAAAGCCAAATTAAGTTTGCAAAGGTTTTACAGGGTACACTAACGATTCCAATAATTTTAAACAGTTTTTGAACATTTTAAGACACTTTAAAAATAGCGAAAAAGGGACATCACTAAGCAAAACAGGGGGACACAAACTGTCATTGCTATGCGAGGAATGGTCCCGAACATCGCTATCCAAAATTCCCCCATTGGAAACATCGCTAAACGGAGTGCAAGATCACTCCTAAAACCTCATCGCTAAGTGAATACATTGTTAAACGAAGCAATCGCTAAGCGAGGCACCACTGTATAGTTTTAGTTTGTTTATTTTAGCTTCTAGTGAGAGTTCAGGCTTGATTTGATCTATAAGTCATTTATTTTTCTTTCTTATGGTCTGTGGTCTCTATAAAGGTCTCCCTCAACACCACATTTTGAATAAACAATGACTCCCCGCGCACACACGTTCTGCTTTCTCGTAGATTAAATTAAGATGAAGGAAGTGTGAATATTGGTACAAGATACATGAGTTATTAGAGACAAGCAGATAAATGGCAGAAAACAGCAAAAATATGAAGTGACTGCTGGGGAACATTTAACAAGAAAATGTAATAGATTGTCCTTGATCATTAAGAAACTGTGTGATGTGGCTGCAAAAATGGCAAATGCTATTTTAGGCTGCATTAGCAGAAATATAGTCTCCAAATCTGGTGTGGTACTAGTCCCCTTCTGTTCAGCACTGGTAGGCCTCATCTCAAGTATTATGTTCAGTTCTGGACACCACACTTCAAGAAGAATGCTGACAAATGGAACACGTTCAGATGAGAGCAACAAGGATGATCAGGGAACTGGAAACCAAACCCTATGAGGAAAGACAGAAAGAACTGAACGTATTTAGCCTTGAGAAAAGAAGACTGAGGGGAGATATGATAGCACTTTTCAAGTACTTAAAAGAATTTTATACAGAGGAGGGGCAGAATCTGTTCTTGATCATCCCATACTGCAGAACCTGTAATAATGGGCTCAAGTTATAGGAAGTCAGATTTTGGCTGAATATCAGGGAAAAAACCCTGCTAACTCTTAAGGCAGTACAACAATTAAGTGATATCTCTCTCTCTCTCTCTCTCTCTTGTTATGCCATCTTGGAAATGTGTTGCTTGGAATTAATTCTTATAATTGTATTTTATATAAGTTATATTAATGTGTTAATGTATTAATGTGTTTTTATCTATGTAAGCCGCCCCGAGTAGACATTGTCTAGAGGGGCGGCATAAAAATCTAATAAATAAATAAATAAACAAAAAAACAATGGAACTAATTACCTTGGGAGATAGCCCTCCAACATTGGAGGCATTCAAGAGAAAATTAGAGAACCATCTGTACTTCAATTTGAATTCCTGCATTGAGCAGTAGGTTGGACTCAATGACCTTATAGATCCCTTCCAACCATATTATTCTGATTCTATGAAAAGAAATGAATAAAGAAGAATTACATAACTTAGATGCTAACAATGAAGAATTGAACTCAGTTCAATTGCTACCCAGACAAGACAGACGTCCTGAGGGTGGGTGCCCCCACTGTTGGTGGTTTGGGTGACTCTCTCTCATTTCGGGGGGGGGGTGTGACCCTTGCCACAAGGAGTGGGGTTCGCAGCTTGGGGATCCATCTGGACCCGGCACTCACCATGGAAACTCAGGTGGCATCGGTGGTCCGTACCGCCTTTTTCTATCTTTGGCGGATAGCCCGACTGCGACCCTATCTCGATATGGGGGTGCTCACTACCTTGGTACATGCACTCGTAATCTCAAGATTAGACCACTGTAATGCGCTCTACGTGGGGCTACCTTTGAGGTTGATGCGGAAATTCCAAGTGGTGCAGAATGCGGCGGCCAGACTCCTTAGTGGAGCAAGAAAATACCATCATATTCTCCTATTCTGGTCGCATTGCACTGGCTGCCCATTTGGTTCTGCATTGACTTCAAAGTCTTAATGCTTACCTATAAAGCCCAAAATGGTTCAGGGTCTTGATATTTGGCGGAATGCCTACTCCCACCAAGGTCTACCCGTATCACGCGAGCGAGTCAGGAGGTGAGGCTGAGGAGCTTGACGCCAAGGGAGGCCCGGAGGGAAAAAACAAGAAACTGCACCTTCTCTGCGGTAGCTCCTCGCCTCTGGAACAATCTGCCTCTGGAGATTTGTGCGGCCCCTTCGCTGGGTATCTTTAAAACCAATTAAAAACACGGATGTTCACGCAGGCCTTCCCTCCAGTTAATATTTGATTTTCTTCTCTTTGTTCACTTTTTATTTTTTTCTCTTTTTCCATCTTGAAGAACTAATTAGTTGATATAATAATTTCTTTTGTTATATTTGTATGCTGTTTTATGTATTTGGAAGCCACCTAGAGTGGGCGTAAGACCAGATAGGCGGGATAAGTTCTTTGATTTTATATTTCTCTGTTTTATCTATGTAAATTGTGTATATTTTAAATTGTTTCTATTTGTATGTTGTGAGCCACCCAGAGTAGACCATGTCTAGATGGGCAGCATATAAATGAATGAATGAATGAATGAATGAATGAATGAATGAATGAATGAATGAATGAATGAATGAATGAATGAATACTGCAGCCAAGAAATCAGAAGACAGAGATCTGTTAAACTAGCTATGAAGGACCTAGAAAAAGGTTCCTTAGAGTAAGGATGTGTCAGTGAAGCCCAAAGCCACAATAATTCATATCACCATGTTGTATTAGTGTGCATGCATGTGAAAGCTGGATAATGAAGAATGCTGGTAGAACAAACCAATGATCTCATAATCCATTTTCTACCAGATTTCCTTCGCTTTCTATACCACTAGCTTTACTACAATAAGCAGTGGCCCTGTACCAATTACTGCTTCTGCAGACAGAAAAGATTTCAACAGATTATTGCTGCTTATGAGGTTTGCAGATGGAAATTTGTGGTAAGAAGACATGTTCCCTTCCTTGCCTGACTTCTCTTTAGTTCTTAATAAGGTGAAGTGAATAAGGTAGTATGCAGTATGATGATGCCCTCTGGAGAAAACCAGAGGGCAAGACTGGGATTTCAGAATGACTCCATGTTTTTAAGTGCATCAGTTAACTGGTAGATGGCAGCAGCTGAGTAGGCATGGTTGGTGTCTTATACCATAAAATGTAGTTGAAAGCATTTCTTACATGAAAAAGGTTAATCCAGAATCTCTACAGATTAGCAGATACTTCCAGATGAGATCTACATAGCTAGATTGGGCCACAGGCAGGAAAACAGCCATATATTAAATACAATGCAATATATTATTTACATTACAATTTTTACAATGATAAGACTAATATAAAAATAAGGTAAACATTTCTTAAACATCACTTTTCCAACTGTAGTAGATCACATGTGATAAATGGATGAAAATGCAGTTCTATAAATATTCCATGCAAAGAAGTCCCACTGTCTTTCTAACAAGTGTGTTTAGAAAGGTAGCTGTAATTTACGCAAGCATAATGTACAGGATAACACTGTGACTGTCTCATAATTAGATATGGAAAAACTTGGTTCAAGATTCGAAACAATTACTTTATTTACGTTGATATTAAGCAACTAATAATAATCATAATCAGGTGGCATCAAGTCAGTTCTTTTTTATGACGACTCTTTTTAGGATTTTCTAGGCAGAAAGAATGGTTGGTGTTTGTGTGAGATTTGCGTAACTTGTTGCAGCAAACTGGGCTGATTGACAAGGTGCCAGGGTATGCCTCCATCACATGCCTGCTCACACCCTGGATTGCCCAACTGATATGTGCCCTAACACCTCGTTAATTAGCCACCATTAGCTGCAACAAGTTATGCAAACTTCACACAAACACTAAGATGATTCCAGACATTGTAGCTAAACACATTTTGGTACAGGTGCATATGCAACAGAGTAGTTACTATAGCATATGCACAATACTAAAAATAATTCCTTTAGATTTATCAACCAATACATTGTAGTTTAACTGATTTCTTCTCCTATCAACTATTTACATATTGTAAGCTTTCATGTTTCAGTTATCAGAGATGAAGATGACAAAAAGAATCCAGCTGTGCTAAGATAAGTGTTTGGACATCCATACACAGGCTCATTTAATAAGCAAGGTCTTTAAAACCCATTAGACTTTTTTTTAACTTCACAGGTTTTAAACCTGCACTGAATATTTAGAACTTAGTGAAGCATGCACCTATTAAACTCAAAGCAAGCTCTAAAAACCTCTTAAAAGCATACCAAAGGGATGTCACTTTGAAAGTGAGTCAGTAAATTAACCATCGGATTAAGTACAATTAAGATTCATCTTCATTCTTAGGACTTTAATGAAGTACATTTTTGAATGTTAGCTGAAAGAAAGCTGCTGGTGCCTCTGAGCTAAATAGTCTGGGGTTGATTAGAATGTTGAGGGTTCACAATTGCTTCACACAGTTGACACAGAACAGAAATTTGGAGAAAGCAGCCCACATGGACTTTTTACATTGGGATATAGGGGCAAGTGTAGAAATCATTTAGGTGGCCATATTAATTGAGGTTCCATCTTCTCTAAGTGTTTTGTACTTCTACTACTAGGAAGAGTACTACTAAAACATCTGTGTAATGCTTCCACTAATGAAGCAGTATATACATTGTAATGTTAATGTATAATATTTATATATATTTTAACAGAAACTTAGAGTTTTGGTTAAAACATGTATCTGTTATATAATACCAGTCAATGTTTTTGCATTTTTGACTGCCACAGAGCTGCACGTTTGTCAATTCCAAATTTCGTTTTAATATCTTCACTAAATATTTGCACTGCGTTTATCTCTGTGGAACATTTTGCATATAGTTTTAGGTCATCCATATATCACAGATGATTGACTTTTCCTGCTTGTTCTGAAATATGGTAACCCAATCCAGTTTTATTTAAAATGATGGACATGGAGATTAGTGAGATGTTAAACTGCAGTGGTGACAAAGAATCCCCTTGAAATATTCCTCTTTTGAAGCCAACATCCCCAGTTTCATTGCCATGGACCATTAAGAAGGTTTTCCACTTGTCCCCCCAAAATTTAGGCAGCTGTTAATCCAGCTGTGTGCCTTTTTTATAGTCTATCCAGGTCATATTAAGGTTTGTTTTTCATCGTTTTGCATTCTTTAGTATCATTTTATCGATAATCATCTGATAATGTGTGCCTCTTGATTGTTTAAAGTTCCCTTTCTGTTCAGTTGGGTTTAGGGAGTTTTCAATTAATTAATTATATATTGATCTTGCAAGTACTCCTGTGGAGAGCTTAAACATAGCTGTCAGGCATATAATAGGTTGATAATTACTGGGTTTATTGTCCAGTAATGTTTTTATATATAATTTTGATTGACTGGTCCAGGTGTATAATAATAATAATAATAATAATAATAATAATAATAATAATAATAATAATAATAATAATAATAATAATAATAATAATAATAATAATAATAATAATAATAATAATGCAAATTCCTAAATGTAGTTAAATTTTAAGGTGGTGAACTCCAGCCAGTGTTTCTTTGTTACTCAATCAGCAAAACAGAAATATTTTTCTAGCTGCTAAAGACTTTTACCTGATTTGCATGGAGATTCAAGATGGGTGCTTTGTATTTGTATTAGAAATGAAGTGGATCACCACAGGTGGTGCCATTTCCCATCCCACATACCCAGAGCCGGCTGGACCGCTTATCAGGCTCTGTGCATCCCAGGGATTTGAACTTCAGTGCCAGTGCACCAATCCAGGAAGGATCCAGGCTGGCTGTCGCTGCCTCCCCAGGCAGCAGACCACTGCAATGCAGAGTCTCCCCACTTAGCCAGTAAGTGATTGGCTGCTCGGGGAGGCAGGGAAGGGCTGGCTGGGCTCCTTCCCAGATTGGTGTGCCAGTGCTAAAGGAGAATCCCTGTGCCACACAAAGCCTGGTAAGTGGGCCAGCCAGGTCTGGACATGTGAGATGGGAATTGGCACCACCTGTGGTGCTGTGTTTCATTTCTAATATGAATATGGAGTGCTCATCTCTAATTAAAATAAAGATGCCTGTTTCTTTACACCTTAATCAGGGCAATTATCTATTCCTGTACTTTGCCCCATAATGGCACTGTAAATATGTAACCACCTGTAAGATGAATCTGTTTGACTTCTGTTGATCTCAATGTTGCATTGGCTTTCATATGCCTTTTGAAAGACTTCAGGCAAAAAAAAGGAGGAAGGAAAACAGGGCAAATGAAAATACTAGATGAGAAAAAAATAGAATTCAAACCATTTTTTAAAAAAATAGAGAAAGAGAGAAAGAGGAAGAGAGAGAAAAGGGCAGAGAGGAGGACCTGTCAGTAGTATAGCAAAAGGGAGAGAGAATAAAAAATAAATACACTTTGAAAGAGCAATCTGCCACTAAGGATTGAAGGGACTCTAGAGAACAGTTGATAAAAGGGTAATTCAGAACACTGTGCTAACTTTATCAGAACTTTTCATTGAAAACATATAGACTTAGACAGGTTAAATGAAGCACAAGATAAAGGTAGTGTATCTTTAAGAAACCCCAAAGCACCAGTGGCCTTCCTAGACTAGGTGAAAGAGCAGGGAAATTGCTCCTAAAGCCTGCAGCCTCTAAACTCTGCACTCCTATTTGGCTATTTATTCATTCACTGCTATATTTCCAATGTTTAATTAATGACTGTATTTGTGCATCGCCTTCTCAAAGGATTAAAATAAAGAGGAGCGACTAGGAATGTTATAAATGGAGAACTGTAGGTCACATTAATGCAGAATGATGGAATAACATTAATAACATTGTTTCTCTTTATAGAACAGTCCCCTTTTGGGATCTAGAAACACTTGGTGAAAGACACACATGTTAAAATAACAATCCATGTGAAATCCTTAATTCCCCTTTGGTTGATAGAGGGGACAAATTCCATTAATATGGGGAGGTGGCGGGTGGGGAGGGGAGAGAGTTCAAATAAATGGCATGAAAGCTGTATAAATAAAGTACCTAGAGATATTACTGCAAATGACAACACTTGCACTTGACTCCACTATTTCCTATTATATATTAATTTAAAATAGTTCTATGTTACCCATCAGCAGAGCTTCCAAGGTGGATTACAAAAATAGAATACAGTAATATTTAAAGCAATTAAACCCAAACATTTCTAAAATATAAAAATACATTTTATAGCTTGGACAAATAAAAATTACTCCAAAATATTGACAACAAAAATGGTGGGCATCCATTGTGAGGTAGTTCTACAATCAAGATACCAACACCAAGAAGGTCCTGTGTGGTCACCACCTGTTTTACTTCATTTCACCCATAATCACAACTTAAAAGACAAAATGACTACAGGAAGTGTGCAGTTGCTACCATTTTCTGATCTAACAACAACAACAGAAATTAGTTGAGTCAATTTTCTTGATGTTAGCAGCAGTGGATCAGAGACGGAAATGGAAATCTTACTTTTTGCACCACCACCACCCCCGATTAAAACTGTGGCTGCTGAATACCAGGTCAGTGAAAGGAAAAACAACCACCATCCAGGATCTAACCCTGGATGAGCATGTGAGCCTGTCCTGTCTTACGGATACCTGGCTGTATGAAGCTGTAGGAAGTCAGTCTTTCCCAGTTTTGCCCACCTGGGTTTTCTGTGCAGCAGCAGGCCAGATATGGTGGGCAGTAAGGTAAAACTGTAATAGTCTATCATGATTCAGTCTCCCTCACCAGGTCCCACCATTCTTTGGGTTTCAATGTGTATACCTGAAAATGGAGGCCTGAGACAGAATAGGAATTCTCTTTCACTAACACTCACCCTCCTGCACAACAGTCTCCTTTTCTGAACTAGCAAGTGGTACTCAAGTCCTCTCAATTTGTTATGTTGGGGGACTTTAGTGTCCATGCTGAAGCTAGTTTACCAGGAGCAGCTCAGAATGTCATGTCCTCCATGATGACTGTGGATCTGTCCTAAGTGGTATCTGGCCCCACTCATTTTGCAGGATACAGTCTAAACCTGATTTTCCACATTGGGTGGGATTAAGGTGATCTGCGTGTGAATGGGCTATCTTTATTCCCATTGTTATTGATAGATTATTCTCTGGTGGATTGTAGATATACTGGTATGCATATCTCTGCAGTGGTGGGAACCAATTAAGATGCTCCAGCCCAAGAAGTTGTGGATCCAAATGGTTTCCTGACAGCTCTTAATGAATTTCCTGTCATCTTGGCAGGTGATGCTGTTGAAGCCCTGCTTGACTTCTGGAATGGGGAAATGGTCAGTGTTGTTGATGTGATCACTATTATGTGTCTCCTTCCATTGAGTGGAGCCAAACTACTCCCTGGTTTACTAGGGGGCTGGTAGTGATGAAATGATTGGGATTGAGACTGATGCAAATCCAGGGAAATCCAACTGAAAATGGTCTAGAGTTCACTGGAAAGTCTACTCCATGGTGGTGATGGTGGAAGTTAAGAGAGCCTTCTTCTCTGCCACCATTGCATCTGTGAATGGTGCAGCTATTTCAAGTGGCCAGTGACCTATTATATGCTGGCCTGTTGAGTAGAGTTTATGCAATACTTTGCACACAAAATCACTTGGATCCACTCTTAGTTAGATACTGAAGTTGGTACAGATCATGTGGATGTAGCTTTGGTAGCTGCTTGCCCCATATTAATATATTTGTTCCAAATTATGCACCCTGAGGGTATGGACAGGATCTTGGAGAGGTGAGACTTGTGTGTTAGACCCTTGCCCTTCTTGGCTCATACAACAGCTAAGGGAGGTCTGGCCAAATGAATAAAAAGAGTGGTAAATGCCTTTCTGGTTCAAAACATATGTAGTTTTATCCTGCCTAAAGAAGCTTTTATAAAGTCTTTTTTAAACATAGAATGATGTCTTTTAAAAAAAAAACCCTACGAATGTGTCTAGACTCCATTATATTGGACAACTATTAGCCAATGGTTGTGGGTTTTTCGGGCTCTTTTACCAGTTCTAATTTTGGGCAAGGTGCTGGAGTGTGTGGTAGCGTTTCTGCTCCAGGGATTGCTGGATGAAACAGATTATCTAAATCCATTTCCATCTGGTCTCAGACTTGATTATGGGACTGAGATAGCTTTGGTTGCCTTGGTGAGTGATAAATGATGAAAGCAGGAAAGAAGGAGTGTGCCGCTGCTGGTTCTATTCAGCCTCTTAGTGCCTCTTAATACTATTGTCCATAGTATCCCTCTGGGTCACCTCAGGGCAATAGGATTTGGAGGCACTGTCTTGCACTGATTCTGATCCTTCTTGAAAGGGAAAACTTGGCAAGTGGTGCTGGGGGATTCTTGTTTGACATCTTGGCCTCTGGTATCCCTCTGTGTTCCACTTTGTACTCCATGCTATTTAACCTCTACATGAAACTGCTGGGAAAGTCTGCCCAGATGTTTTGGAGTTCAGTGTCATCAGTATGCAGATGGCATCCAACTCTCCTTCTCTCTTCTGTCCTTCTGATTCCAAAGATGCTCTAAACCAGTGCCTGGTATCTGTAATGGACTGGATGAGAGTAAACAAATCAAGGATTAGTTGTGAGAAGACAGAGGTGCTCCTGGTCAGTCAAAAGCAAATTGGGGGTTCAGTCTGTACTGGATGCATTACACTCTCTCTGAAACATCAGATTCAAAGCTTGAGTGTGCTCCTGGGTTCAACCTGAGTTTGGATGCACAGGTTTGAACAGTGGCCAGGAATGCACAGTTAACATTGGTTTGTCAGCTGCACTTGTTCCTAGAGTGGTCTGATTTGGCTACAACGACAGATGTCTTACTGATTACTGTTACACACTCTAAATGTGGCTGTCTTTGAGGACCATTAAGAAACTTCTGCTGGTTCAAAATGCTGTAGCAAGACTACTGACTGGAGCCAGTTACAGGAATCATGTTTTTGCAGCAATTTTAATGGCTACTGGTCTGTTATCAGGTCCAATTCAAAGTGCTGGTTATGACTTATAAAGCCTTATACAGCTTGGGCCCAGGCTATTTGAAGGACCATCTTTCCCTATATATTCTTTCTTGGTCTCTGAGATCTTCAGTGGAGGGCTTTCTCTCAGCCACATTTGATGAAGACTCCAGAGAGGGTCTTTTTTGTGGCTATATTCAGTATAATGGAATTCTCTCCCTTTTGCAGCTAGGTTGGCTCCCTCCTTATCCTTCCACTGGCAGATGAAAACTTTCCTTTTTAAGCCAGCCTTTGATATCTGAATGCATTTCCAGGACTGTAGCCTTTAAGGAATACTGCATATATTTTTTACTGAGTGTATTGAATTTGTTTTAAAATGTGTTTTAATTTGTTCAAACTAACACAGTTTAGGTTTCTTCATATTTTAATATTAATATATTAATTTATTGTGCTTTTAAACATATATATTTTAGCTGTTATATGCCACCTTGAGTCCCTTTCCTGGGATAAATGTGGGATGTAAATAAAGTAAATAAATAAACATGTTTTAATTTTTTTGTATGGGAATTCTCATTAATTCTGTATCATGACTACTACAGATTTGTTTTCATCTACTGTGGTGCAACATTAGTATTTCAAAAGCAATTGAGAACAGATTTGAGTGCTCTCATATTAGTAATACCATAAATAGGCAAGCTTTTGAGTCCAGCAGGATTCTTCACCTAGCTAGGAATTACAGAACTTGAGGGGGAAGAAGTCCAAAAAAAATTATGATGACCAGATTGTTCAGTTTCGCCGTCTGAGTACTATCCAAAGATGAGGGCTGCGAATTTGTGGAACCAGCTTGAGACATCAGACTTCACAGTAGGCAACATGGAATTCGTTTTCCCCTTCTGTATTGATAAGTGCTGCTAGTTGCCTAATACTTTTGCCATCATCTTGTGTCACAACATACAGCTCCTGTTTGACTCGAAGCCAAGGCATACAGGAAATACAATCCCCATATCAGAAAAGATGGAGACTAAATTTAGTTGACACAGTAGAGGGAAAAGTCAGTTGCAACAAATTGAACAACATTACCTAGTGATTAGAGGTGGAAGGAATCTTGAGTATAAGGCAATCCTTCCTGAGGGATGGTACAGTAGGTTTGAAACATGCTGTTGTCCCAGCCCATGCCCTGATCAGCTGTTCTGGTGTTCGCTGAGTGATTCGTAATCCTGTCCAAAGCACTGATTATCTTTCAGCCATCCTTCATAATCTTAATACACGGAAACTAGCAGTGTAACATGGGACTTTTTCTACTGCTGCCTAATAATGCTGAACAAGGGACCTATGCTTTACATTAGTCCTCCATTACTTTTTGTTCTCTCACCAATGCTCTATACAGACCTTTCTCTTTCAAATACTTTTAATTCTCATTCCTCAGCATACCTCCCCGATAACGTTTGCTTCAATCTGATTTTCAGTGGTTGAGAGATTTGTTAATACATGTTTCTTGGTCTCTAGCCCAATCCCATAGCATCTATTTTCTTAACGCCAAAGGGAGCAGGAAGAAAAGTGAGATGATATATATTTTTTGCAGCCATTTGTTATGGCTTCAGTGAAGAATTCACAATTCTTTGCACAGATTGTCATCTGCCGAGGGAAGTCATGCCTTTTCCCCTACTTCGTTGTCATCTTTAATTGTTGGGATATGGTCCTGCTGACCTAGTGTTTTTCCATATAGTTTATGTATGCATATGGGCGGGTATGAGTAAAGCCTTGTAGGATGTGGTCATAGGATAAGAAATGTTGTTATAGGATAAAAAATGCTGCACTGTATATGTGGTAGGCTAAGTTTTGTCGCAGTAGGCGTTTTTAAGGAAGTAATAAATAAGCGCTGACACGGTGCTGGGAGGAACAGATAAGAGAAGCAAGAGACGCAGTTCACCCCAGCATGTGGCAGAGCTAAAAAGAAAAGTTTTTCTGTGTTCTGAGTCATTTCTTTATAGCACCACTAAAATATCGAGCCGGTTTCTCGATATTTAATTGAAGACTTCTCTCTGTGGACAGACATTTTACTGTATGTGTGTGCAGAGCAGAGAATGCTAGGCAAGTTATATAACTCATGATGTGTCACTGCAATATTTTCCTTGCACGTTTGATAATTATTTTCCTTGGCAAACCTGGCAGAAGATCCCCAGATCATCTCTGATAATTTTTTTTTTTAAAAAAAGGGGGGGGGGACAAGACCAAATGAAAATGGATTGATTGAAGCAGAACTTTTCCAAACTGACATGTATACGCAACATTGTTTTGATTGCTGGAAAGTCCTGCTTATGTTGCTGAGTTGGTAAGTTTTAGCTCTGTCTGTTGCAGTTCATCTTGCATGTGACATGTGTATGAATGTATCACATGAGGTTTTGGATTAAAGAATCGTATGAGTATACCACATGAGGACAGTGGTCATTGGGCATCTAACCCAGAATTAGCTACACAGTTTTGCAGCAGTTCTCCAGTATCATAGGCAGGAGTCATTCAATTGCCTGCTTCTATTGTATAGTCCATTTGATTTCAGTTCAGGCCATTGGTGGTGTCCATATGTAGCATCATCTTTTTAGTTGCCTGAAGCATGTAATTGCAATCAGTACATTATTGGATTCATAGAAATCTACTAGTTGGTCTCTTGCTTCATTTGTGGTTTGCAGAACAAGTTCTGCAGAATTTCTCTTTGTCCTGACAATATCACTAAAAATTTCCATCTGACATTTCATTTTTTTTTTGGGGGGGGGGGGAAGGGTACAATAAAATTTTTAGGGAAGATGATACCCACCCTGAGGACTTCAGGTTCACATACAATAGAAATGTAAAGTAATGGGAAAGAAAATATAAATGCTTCAGAGGAGGAGGAGAGATGGGAAGTACGAAAGCATGAGTCTTATTCATGTTGACATCAGTTTGGGCACATCTTGCAGCATCTGGCTGAAGTGTGAACCAAGCTACTGGTTAAATCATTCTCCCCAAACTCCTGCATGCAGATAAAATAATGACAGTGAAATACTGTATTGGAATTCTAGAAGGTGCATTCCCCCTGCCCCCAGGAAGGAATGGAATTCAAAACTATGCCATCTGTGTCAAACAATGACATGGAGCAACCTAAGAAAGGCAGCAAAAAGGACTGCCACTTCTTCATTATTAAGCAGTTGCACACTGCATTCCCAAATGTTTTCCTCAAATGATGGACCTAAATGGGAGCAGTTTAGGCTTAGAGGCTGATGGCTTCAGTGTTTAGCCTGACTTTTTTGGTCCATTGCAGGAATGGGCTGGTTAGTTCTTAAAAACTGTGATCAGATGATGTTTTTGTTGAAGTGAAGAAGCCCACCCCCAAAGCGATCCTATACATACCTTTCTGAGCCCCTATCAGGGACTCCTTATTTTGTTGGTGTGGTTAGGATCATTCTGGTTTTGAACTTATCCAAAGCAAGTCATCTGGTTTGAATATGCCAATGTCATGAAGTAGCTTAATAAGTGAGCCACACTGGGTGATAAGCAAATCACATTAGCTGGGATGACATTTATTAGAACAATATTAGTTATAGGGATGTTCACAGCAACTTAAGTCAGAAAGCACATTACAAGCACTTTTGAAATTGCAGATACTACCTTTTACTCCTGTAAGATCCTTATAATGGCACAGCACATAATGGTAGTAGGCCAAGTAAATTAAGCAATCCTTATTTAGCTTCTAAGATCCGTATCCAGTTATCAAAGATTGTATCACCTGTTCTTTTAGAGAGATCACAATTTTGCTTAAAGATAAATAATTACACTGCTCATTCATTATCTTGTCTGTAAATTATATTAGACCTTGAATCTTTGTATCCTGGAAATGCATCTGAGACTAAATGAACCTCATTACACACTATCCATGAATGTGATAATAGGGGTAAAGGAACAAATCACAGCCCATCATAATTACTTGCTAGATCCCAATATTACAATCTTCACATTTGCAGTACTGTGTGTGTGTGGGTTTTTTTAATGGTGAATTCATTTATGGGAGAATTCCTTCACTGATGTCTACATACAATGGTAGCAGTATGAGATGCCTTCTTAATGCAGCTTTTAAATGGTAAAGAGAGATAAACACAATGAGATTTTTATCAACACTTATGATAAATGAATGCCTTTGCAAAATTTTACAGCTAAAAAGGTTATTTACTTAAGAGAGATTTTTCTGTATGTGTAAAGATCAGATTTTTTTTAGATTGCTGTGAAATTGCTTCTGCCTTTTAGCAAATCTTCCAAGACAGCTTCTCTCCTTGCAGTGTTGACAAGGACATGGAAGGACATGGCCTAAAGAAATCAGATGAACAACATAAATTCCTGTCTGGAGCCTTCTGGAACCACAGAGCATGAGCCAATGAAAATGAATTACCTTCTGCAAACAGCAAATTCTTCTAAATGCCAACTGATAGCATTTAAGACTACAGAGGTGTGTGTGTGTGTGTGTGTGTGTGTGTGTGTGTGTGTGTGTGTGTGTGTGTGTGTGTGTGTGTGTGTGTGTGTGTGTGTGTGTGTGTGTGTGTGTGTGTGTGTGTGTGTGTGTGTGTGTGTGTGTGTGTGTGTTGCATGACCAAAATCCATGCATTTACATGGATCAATAGACAGACAAAAAGCCATAAATATATGCACAGTAAAGTATGTAAAGTATGGTGGACAAAATATGGCCCTTGGACACATACAGCCCCCAAAGACTGTTTTTGAGGCCAGCAGCCCATCCTTGGCACCTTTATTTTCTGACCAAAAAAAGGTGAAGTGTAGTTCCTAGAAACTTCTAGGAGTAGCAGTTCACCTTTTAAATAGATAATAAAGCTTCCTATACTATTTTAAACTTGAAACTATTGGGGTGTTTTTTATTTTCAAAGTTGGGGCTTCCAGACACTTCTGATTTAATCCTCTGTGTGTGTTTTAGGGGCAATTTTAGAGATGTCTGTGGCCCCAGAGATTCTTGAGGATAGAACATTGGTCCCTGAACCCTCGAAAGTTCCCCATTCATGATAAAAAAGGAGGGATGGGGAGGCAGAAAGCATTTATCTTTCATAATCAAAGAAATCAATGTTATCTAGGGACTGCTTATCAGGAGGTGTGAAACAAATACAACAAAGTCCTTTTCACACAGCTGTGTAAATAATTCAACTTCTCCAAAAACTTCTGATTTATGAATGTGGTATATTGTGTTTCTCTATTCACAACTCAAAGCACCAGGAATTGGCCCAATATTGCTGCACAATATTGTACCCATGTTACCAACAGGAAAAAAGATGCCAAATGCATTCGGGTGAGAAGTCATTAACTGATGAAGAAAGGAGCCCAGTTCTGAAATTTTCCCCTGCTTGGTGCCTCTTTGTGAATGATAGTGGGCACAAGAGGGTATCTTGTAGACCATCTTGACTGCTGCCCTTGGTCAATTTTCAGGCTGGCCTTTGCTATGTAAAGCTTGGAATAATTGAATGTCCTGGCTTTTTAAACAGAAGTTTAAATATGCATTCACTAAACACAAACTCCAACAGAAATTTCCCTCATGTAGACAAAGTGGGTGGAATGATTGAGACCATGACAGGATATAGGCACCAAAACTTTGCTAACATCAAGTAAGACCATCCCGAGCCACAAAGCAAAAAATCAGTAATTTAACAGCTTAAACAAATGAGCTTCTGAATATTCTTTTTAGAATATATTTAAATAATATTTTCTATATCTGCATTTGTTTTATTTTATTTAATATTCTTTTTGTGTCTCCATTTTTACAACCAGACAGAGAACCCTCTTGCAAGCATGATTCATATATGCCTTTTTGGCCAGAAATGAATTAAGAAGTTAAAACAGCAATTTGTATCCTGATTGACAGGGATAACAATTCAGATCGCCATGGACATAGAGCTGATTTCCCCTTTCTGTTTGGTTTCAGAAATCCTGAGAGAATGTTTACTATTATTTGTTTGTTTGTTTGTTTATTATTTATTTATTTATTTATTTACTTACTTATTTACTTATTTATTTAACTTATATGCTGCCCACTCTACCCAAAGGTCTCTGGATGGCTTACAACAAACTATGTGGTGTCCGCCAAGGTCATGAATATTCATATGCTATCTGTATAGACCAATGGGAGTGCTGGATATATATATTTTATATTGATTTTTATGTTGTAAGCCACCCCGAGTAGACATGGTCTAGAGGGGCAGGGTATAAATTAAATTAAATTAAATAAATAAATTAAATAAATTAATTAATTAAATAAATAAATAAATAAATAAATAAATAAATAAATAAATAAATAAATAAATAAATAAATAAATAAATAAATAAATAAATAAATTCTCTGTGGCCTCCTAGAGGTATCTGGTTGGCCACTGTGAGAAATAATGTTTTGTTCATGGCTCATCATTCTTATTCAGATGGACTCTTGTTATCTTGTCTGCTAATGTTCTCTTTCTCTGGGCAAGGTCCACCCAACTCATAATAGAACCTTAAGACATAGAAACCATCAACTACAAAACTCCAGTCCAATATCAGGTATGTTATGTATCCCACTGAATATATCACCATGCCCTCTGTGAATCCAGGAGCCATTGGCTTCAATGGGGAAACATAAGAAGCTTTCTTTTACTGACTCAAAATTATATTGGCCCATGGATTTATAGGTTCAATATTGTCAATATTGATCGGGAGCAGCTCTCCAGGTTTTCTGATGTGGTTCTTTCCCAATCCGATTTGCAGATTCTGTGATAGAAACTGGGGATTTGTCCATGCCAAGCCTGTGCTTTATCACTATGTATCCCTATATTAAAATGTTTGTCTACTTCTACCAGGATCAATCAGACCTAGAAATACTGAACATGCTGATTACAGTTTGGGGCTACAGCATCTGAGTCCTGAGTTGTTGTTTTTTAAAAGGTATTTTGAGTAGTCACCTTCTCCAGCAATACTTCCACGACCCCACTCCTTTTCTTTCCCTCTCCCACTCTTCTTTCTCTCATTTTCAAATACAAGTCCAATGAAAATGGGGGTTTTGGCCCTGAAGATGGTCACGATTGCCTGTAATGGCTCTTGCTTGCCGCAATCTATCTTTAAAGTTTGTCCACTTTACTGTGTGTGACATTTGTGCCATGGCATGTTCTAACTACATGGTACAATTTACCTCAAGAAAGGTCTCATAAGTCCCTTAATAGCATCACTCCATATGCAGACTAATAATTGGAAAGATATGGAGTGGAATTCAAAAGGGCATTCACTGTGACTAAAACTCACTTGTGGTACTGTAAAGAGTGGAACAATTTTGGAATGTGTGAAATATTAGATCAGGGTTGGATGTAATATTCTATTAATTGAAATTACACGTCCTTATATTTGTCCAAGCCTGTTTAAAAATGCAAAGCATTTTATATTATCAAGGTTATTCTGGGAGAGTTGCTATGCACATTAAATTGAGGTTAAAATGGCTGACAAGTGCAGAGTTATACAATAATTGCACCATGGTTCCTGAAACCACAGATGGCATACATTTGCCAGGTCTTTAGTAATATGTGCATATATAATTGTGTGTATAAATGAGAATCCACATGCATTTCCTGTTTAAATTATAGGTAGCCTATTTGGAAGAAAGTATAGTAGTGGGGTTGGTGTTTAATATATGGATGAGATAGTGATGACAAAGGAATTGCATTAGCTGAAAAAAAAGTTACATATTGTCTTCACACAAGGCTTGTTTTATCACCACTGCAGCCTCATGCAGTCACATATGCTCCTACGAACTCAACCAATGACAAGACAAAATTCATGGAGGAAAGATGGGAGAGAATGAGTGAGCTGAGATGCAATCTGTTCTGAGAGGAAGTAGTTTGTCTGGTTGGTTAAGGAGTGGTCAACTTGCTTTAAAAGGGGGTGGGGGGTGGATTCTCCCATCAGCAGCAGATTCACTGCGTCTGTGTTGATGGTTTCCAGAAACACCCACAGAGACCTATTCTATCCTACACATCAGAAATTCACCATATTGAATACTACTAGGTGTGTTCCAACTACAAGATTCTGTATGGATTCCAATTTAGTAATTTGTGAAAGAAACTGGTTAAGTTGTGACCAATTTGGAGATGACTCAAGTCTGAATGAGAATTTCATTTTCAAAATCCAGATCTTGGTGATTCCCATCAACAATCACTGAAAGTCAACAAATACATATTACACTTTCTTTTCTGTGGCAGAATGGCAAGGGAAGCAACCCCACTGAAAGCTTAGTAGTCCATTAGAGGGCATTCTGCCTAACAAATAACAGAAAGACAGGTTCATGGAGTTTTCTGTTATGTGTCTTTTAAACACAGAGTTTTTAAGGCCTGCTTTATTCCTTGGTAGAAGTCAATAAAAACTGCAATAGGCAAAACCAGGTGGCTGTGGTGAATGTGACATGGTTCAGGGGGAGTGAGTTTTGTTCTGGAGCGTGCTTCACTGTCCTCTCCGGAAGGAAGGAAGGAAGGAAGATTGATTGATTGATTGATTGATTGATTGATTCATTGTTCTCACCCTTGTAGGATGCCAGTGGAGACATGTAATAAAAATAACAAATAGAAAAGAGAAGTGACTGCAGTCAGGAATTCTGAAAAATCTCAGAAAGATAGGTTCAGTGCTGTGGGTAGCAGGGAAGAGTTCGTATCTGGTATGGCTATTGCCCCTTGCCTTGCCATGCATTTGACAGCAATTTGGATGAAAATAGGAGATGACATAGAAGTATCTCTAAGCAAGAATATTACAAATATCCAGGTTTATATAAAATTCATATTTAATTTTAATTTTATTCCATGTGCACACACAGAATATATGCAGCTGCATATAGATCTATCCGAAGCCCTATTCAGTTGTGTTGATGTGCAGTCTGCACATGATGTGGAGAGAGAGCAAGCCCGGTCCCTTTCATCAGTGCATCACTGCACTCAAAAGTGTCTGTCTGAGAAGAGATAGACTGATGTAGTCTCTGCACATAAACCAGAACTCTGATAACAGAATGTGGTTCTTTTTGTCAAACTCTCCCACATGTCTATTCCTTTGACTCCACTCATCTGTATCAAAAAAAGAGAGAAAGGACAAGGATATATGGAAACAAAGAAGGGAGACAGTATAGTACCCAGAGGCAGAGTATGGTTCAAGGCAACTCAAGGCAAGAAACTTAATTGACAGGCAAGCATGCCAAACTTTCACAAACGCTAATTTGTTATGAAGCAAAGGGTTTCACTTCCTTCAAATTAGAGGTAATTGGAAAACATCATCTAGGAATCACATACTATTTACAGCCAGTAGCACCACAAATTAATGGGCATGTTCAACTTTACCCTGTGAACGATTCTTGAATTATCAAGAACCAAATGCTCAGAGAAAACCAAAATACCATGGCTCCAGTTCAGAGATGTTTTTGCACATAAGTGTTGTTTTAAATAAATGACTGTTTACCGGCAGGCATTATATGCCTCTATGAATTCCAACAAGACTTAGGTAATACTTTCTCCAGATCTGGCCTCTGCCACATATGCTACTGTTTAGTTAAAACTTGCCTATCAATTCCATAATGGAAATGAAGCATAATTGATTGGTATTTAGGGGGTTTACTTTGGAAGAGATATGCATATGAGTGACTTGTAAGTTTCCTTCAATGTACTGTGCTTAATTTTGTCTCGTGTAGCAGCAGGAAAATGTCAAAGGATTACTGCTACCTATCCCAAGCCAAACTAAAGAAGTAGCCTGCTCTCAAAAAGCTTATGCCACAATGATGTTAAACTTTAAGAGATTTTTGTTATGTTTCTTCCCTGCTACCTTTTTTTAAACTGACTTCCAGGCTACATTGTTTGTCTTTTGTGGCTCCCCCTTCCTCACCTTCACTGACATTTGAAGTTGCTTGTTTTTGCATGGGAGATAAAACCATTTTGCTTTAAAAAAATCATACCTGGAAAATCCTTTGCCCAGACTTCCATATATTTGGCACACAGCAAGAGCAGACTGTTTGCTACATCTTTGCTAAGTTTGGTACTGATCCAAAGCCCAGAATCAAAGTCATAAGTTTTTGTTTGAACAGCTCCCTTGTTCGGATTGCCATGTAGAATGCTGATTTGCTCTGTCAGCACAGTGATAACATGACAAGGTCTGGGTGCTCTTCTGACTTGGCTAATCTGTTATGAAACAGAAGTTATAAACACAAGGTGCACTCAATGCATAATAATCAAAAGTGAGTAATAGGCACATGCTTCATCGATGGACCAATGTGAAAAAAAAAAAGGATTGAATCAGAGATATTTGTACAATTCTGGTGTAACTGAAGAGTGCAGCAAAGAGCTTCTGTTCACCCCTTGGTTAAACCAACACCACAGCAGATCTTTCATATCCATTAAGCACTTGCACAGTTAAATAAGATGATCCAGTTTCAACTGAGGAAATGTGGTGAGGGTGGGAAAGTAAAAAGGTAGACTGAGCTGCTGGTATCAAAGAATACAGTGAGGGAGAATTGAACCCTTCAGTAAAGTCCAAGATTGCTTCAGTGGCTTGGTTTCCAGCTTGTCTGAGATTTCTGATGCCCATTGGTGCTCCTCTTGCTATTGGTGAAGGCGAGTCTTCTGATGCTGTCACTGCCAATGCTAAAGTTGCTCCTGATTCCCCCAGACGTCTGAGTTAGTTGTCAGGCATACCTTTCTCCTGAGTAGCTGAAGCAACAAGGTTGGCAAGGAATTTGGTGTTTTGGCCCTTCAACTATTGGCAAATCCTCCACCACCAACTTTGCAGTCCAGGGGTCTTCCTTAACCATGCAGTCCCACTCCTGGGTGGGTTTGAGGGCTCCACTATCTGCTCTTTCCATGCAGAAGGCCCATCTCCTTCTTTGCATCCTTCCACATCCCTTCCTCCTCCTCCCCCCTCCTGTTCTGTATCCACTACCTCCTGTACCACTATGTCAATCATCTCTCCTGCAAAGCTCCATGTTTCAGTCTCCTGCACTACCAAAACTCCCTTTATAGTTCCCATCCCCCACCTTCCTTCTGCCTCTGCTTACTCCCCTAGTGTATGTTCTGGGGCCCATCCAATGAGCCATGTTCCCAGGTTTTCCCTATTTGATTCAACAGGAATGGGCTTTGTTTTGGTGAGAACAGGCTCTATTTACACAGCGGAGTCTATGGCTCCTGGGGCCTCCTCAGGTGGATCCTCCAACCATGCCTCAGTTTGAGTGGCGCCCTGGCAAGTTACCCTTGGGGCCTGGACTGGCCCACTGGATCCATCTCTGCTGGCCTCTCCTCTACAGGGTATACAACATGAAATAAAATAAAAGCAGCACATAATTTATCTGCTATCCACTTGAATGTTTTTGCACAAGCTACTGTTTTAACCCCCTTCATGGATTGCTGCCTTGTCATGGTGAAGGGGCTTGAGTAATTCAGAGAAGCTATGGGCTATGCCGTGCAGGAATACCCAAGACAGACAGGTCATAGTGGAGAGTTCTGACTAAACGCGATCCACCTGGAGGAGGAACTGGCAAGCCGCTCCAGTATCTTTGCCAAGAAAACTCCATGTACAGGAACAAAAGGCTAAAAGATATGATGCTGGAAGATGTGCCCCTCAGGTTGGAAGGCGTCCAACATGCTATTGAGGAAAAGTGGAGGACAAGTACAAGTCGCTCCAGAGCTAATGAAGTGGTTGGGCCAAAGCCAAAAGGATGCTCAGCTACGGATGCACCTGGAAGTGAAAGGAAAGTCCGATGCTGCAAAGAAAAATACTGCATAGGAACCTGGAATGAAAGATCTATGAACCTCGGGAAGCTGGAGGTGGTCAAACGGAGATGGCAAGAATAAACATTGCCATCATGGGCATCAGTGAACTAAAATGGGTGGGAATGGACGAATTCAATTCAGAAGATTATGATATCTACTATTGTGGGCAAGAAACCCGTAGAAGAAATGGTGTAACCCTCATAGTCAACAAAAGAGTGGGAAAAGCTCTACTGGGATACAATTTCAAAAATGATAGAATTATTTCAATATGAATCGAAGGGAGACCTTTCAACATGACAGTAATCCAAGTTTATGCACCAACCACCGATGCAGAAGAGGCTGATACTGACCAATTCTACGAGGATTTCTTCAAGAAATACCAGCAAAGAAAGATGTTCTTCTCATTATAGGGGACTGGAATGCTAAAGTAGGGAGTTAAGAGATAAAAGGAACAACAGGTAAGTTTGGCCTTGGAGTTCAAAATGAAGCAGGGCAAAGGCTAATAGAGTTTTGTCAAGAGAACAAGCTGGTCATCGCAAACACTTTTTTCCAGCAACACTAGAGGTGACTCTACACGTGGGCATCACCAGATGGGCAATACCGAAATCAGATTGATTATATTCTCTGCAGCCAAAGATGGAGAAGCTCTATACAGTCAGCCAAAACAAGAGGAGGTGCTGGGGGAGACTCTTGAGAGTCCCCTGGACTGCAAAGAGAATAAACCTATCCATTTTGAAGGAAATCAACCCTGAGTGTTCACTGGAAGGACAGATCCTGAAGCTGAGGCTCCAATACTTTGGCCATCTCATGAGAAGAAAAGACTCCCTGGAAAAGACCCTGATATTGGGAAAGTGTGAAGGCAAGAGGAGAAGGCGACGACAGAGGAGGAGATGGCTGGACAGTGTCATTGTAGCTACCTTCATGAATTTGACCAAACTCCGGGAGGCAGTGGAAGACAGGAGGGCCTGGCGTGCTCTGGTCCACTGAAGATTCGGACCTTTCGTAACAACTAAACAACTTTTTTAACAGTAAAAGCTGAAAGCAAGCCTGCTGCAATGTATTTTTCTCAATAGTTGGTTTTATTTCATAGATGTGAGCACACAGTGTGTGATAACTTTGGTGACTAATGTGTTTTACACCCGATAGCCATGCATATTCCCCTTGTAATTGGCATATAAGTTACTCAACATCATTTAACAATTTCTTAATTAATTACTTTTTTTCTCTGTGCCGATGTCTCTAAATTGAAACCAACCAAGAGGAGCACAAGGATGCCGTATGAATGCTTGCACATGGAAGAAAACACATTAGGCATTCTGAATTTTGTTAGGCGTCTAACCTTTTTTCTCCCTCTAGTTTATTATATGGCATGATAATAAAATGTGGAAATTCGAAGTGTTCCAGTAAAGTCTTGTGGAAATTAGAAAGTGAATTTCACAGCAACCTATGTATTTCACCCTCACACATATCAAAATAGAAGGCTGTCCTGAAGCTTCCTGTCACTCGGGGAAACAGGCAACACAAAAATATTTAACATGTAGTGGCAACATCCTGATTTTCAGAAAGCTTTGTCTCAACAATGACATCAGTACTGAGCCTCATGAAAGTGAGAACTCTTGAAATGTAGGGCTAAGAATGTAGACGTGTCGTAGATAGTCACAAAACCAGCCCAGTGTCTGTGAAGATTCTCAGTCATCCAGGTGAGGTTATCTGGAAGTTGCCATGACTCAACTTCCAGAAAACTAGCCCAAGTTGAACATTTTCCCCACAGTCTCAGGCCATATGGAGCTATTGCCTTTGATATTGCTCTTGTCTCTATGATATTGCAGCATTAGTTTCTGGGGGTCCACCTGCCTCTGCCACCTTTATGTGTAATGTACATTAGCAACCTCCAAATCATAAATGTGGGTCATACATTGTCAAAGCTTCCATTTTTCTTGATATGGCCATTTTGACAAGCACACCTTCAGGATGAAAATAGACAGGAAGCGCTATTATCAATGTGTAGCAAGAAAAGATCAGGATAGGTAGACATGGTCTAGAGGGGCGGGGTAAAAATCAAATAAATAAATAAATAAAATAAAAAATAGGTAGGGATCTAGCAAATTCATACCCCAAAAGAAAGGCATGACCCTTTCACACATCCTAAAATGGAATTCCACAAAATTCCCCAAAACATTTTTTTCCAGTCAGCACTGAACAACACTGGTTTCATAAACTGCAGGGGGAAAATAGGGTTCCTGCATTAATGACAAAGCTACTGTACTTTGCTTCCTTTCTGTCTCATATGCACATAAAGTAGAATTTTTTAAAAGGAAAACTTCTTTGATACTAACTCCTACTGCACTTTAAAGAGCTGGTTCTGTATCTAGTTGAAGGAGCTAGACTCCTTTCTTTTTATTTTTCCTTTTCTATTTTAGTGCTGGCTAGATTGACTTGGCTGATCATAGCAAACTGAATTGTATTTTTGTGCAACTCCTCAACAGCCGGACCAAATAAATAGCTTTTTTCCTGCTGCATGGTTTGCTGTTTGCTTAAGCAAAAATCCAATTTCTAGGGAAGACTCCACAAGGGCTAAATTCCCTGCCATTTACAAGTGTCCCATTAGAGTAGCTTTCTATATGGAAATAACATTCTAAGACAAGGAGAGAAACACTAGGTCTGAGGTCCATGGTTTCTGATGTATTTTATTATTTCTTTTTCATTTGAAGAGCAGAGCTGTGCTCCCCAGAGGAAGACACAAAAAAGAGAAAGTAATGTTTGAATACAAATGTCTCAAGGAACTGGAACATCTTTAAAAGTAAAATCTCTTTTGGTACGCATCAAGGCCAATGGAGAAAAACTGACAGCTTCAAATTCAGGCTGTCTCCCATTAAAAGCCTTCAAAAAAATTAGAGATTCAGTGTAAAACTCTTGCTGGAGCAACATGCATGAGAGGTGTTGAGATCTGGAGTTACTTATTAGGACTTGCTTGGATCTTTTGTTCACTCAGTGGAATCTTTTATTTGAAAGCAACTTCATCTGTTTTTTTAACAAATTTGTTATGATGATATGCCAGTTGAAAATCAGGGATTCTTAGGAAATGGTAATAAATGTACAAGTTATTCCAGTAACTAATGCTTCAAAAGCAAATAATAATAATAATAATAATAAAATAAATAAAATAAAAATAAAAAAGGGAAGGAAGGAAGGAAGAAAATAACAGTTTTTAAAAAAACAGAATAACATAAAAGCTCATGGATGTGCATTTAATTTAGAGCTAATAACGGACCCATGTTATGTTCAGTGTCTCCAATCATTGCATAATTAATACCCAGGAAACACGTTTTCAGAAGTCTATAGCTACTTATGTAACTGCTATCTGCTTAACACGGCAAGTCACACTTAATTGGATGTGCTTTTTGAATATATAATTCAGAGAATTTTAGGCAAAGTGGTAAATGCGTAGTGTGCTGTGGGCAATTAAAAAAAGGAGTAGGAGAGAAAAACTGGCAGCCCAAGGCATTTTCTAACCTAGAATTCTTGAATGACACTCTGACAATTCCTTGCCAACAAACCTCTGCAACAGAGCACGCAGGCAAATGGAAGTTGTTAATGAAACATGGGACTGCACTCACCAGTCTTTGTCCCCTTACAAACAAATGGTGTATGTTACAGGTTATTTTTCCAAACATAAAATCCTGATGTCATTAAGTGTATGGGGCCAAACGCACCCAGATGTCAGTGGCCCTGTACAAAAACTCAGAGCTGCTAAGCTAAAGCTTCACATTGTTATTAGTTTACTCTAGGGTGACTTGATGGCAAATAACAACAACAGCAGCAGCAACAGGACCTTGTCCAAAGTGGAGTTAGGTCCCTGGCCCATAAAGAGATTTCTGCTCCCAGTGTGTAGGATTATATATAGGTTTCCTGTATTTTAAGAAGCCCTTAGAAATAACCCTTCTGATTATTACTTTGTCAAAAGTATTAATAAGTCTACATTTGCATAATAATTCAAGAAGTAGAATTAACATGCAAGCTAGACGGTGAAATGTGTATCAATCACATTGGACATTCTTTGGGGTGGTTTTGACCAATTTTAAGAACTAACTTTAGATTACTGCACAGAAGCCCTGAGTACTGCTACTCAATAAAACATACAAATTGCCTTTGTATATCAGATTTTATGTCAGTGTATGGTCTGTGGTACAGAGGCAAACAAACTGTAGAGTAGGTTACCGTACAGCACATACATTTTTGTTAACTAGCTATATATCTAAATAATTAAATAAGTAACTAAATAGCTAAACAAATCTCAATAATGTGGGTGAGGTGGCAAACTTATCACACATCTCCTTTGGTTTCCCACTGGGAGTGAAATTTGAACAGGATCAATAAAAAGGAAAACCTCTCCACCCAGTTTTGACATTTGCCCTTGTGATTACCACTGACAAAATCCACTCAGTGTAGGTAAAGCCTTGAGATCAACAATTGGTAAATGCTCTGGGATGCATAGAGGGATGCCAGTGCATCTGTTCAACCATGCAGTAAATCCACAGGATATAAAAGCAAGCCAGCTAGGTGCATGCTAGCCCGCTATTTGAAAGCAGATCTGCAAGACTTGTCACAAAAGTGCACTATGCCATGGAATTAAGCATGACTTTTGTTTATTTATTTTTATGTTGTGGATGTTGCATCTCTCACTAATTAGAAGTAACCCCCATAATTTATGCAGGAGAAGGAGGTAGAGGATGACATGGAGTTTGTTTCATTTTAACCCAAATAGAATATTGAATATTTTCAAAGCCCTTGCATCTACTTTTCAGCCTATTATACTACCTGACTGATGAAAGATTTTCACTAGTGGCTAGACAACATGGCAGCAAACATCGTGATTTTATTTGCCTGATCCTAAACTGCTTCTCCTCAAACCTAAGCTGTGCAAAAATGCAAACAAATCCACCTTGGATCTTCACAGTTGTATGAAAGCTGGCTAAAACCACAAAACACAGAAATCAAAATGATTCCAGTACTTCAATTTGCCAGAGGAATAATAATGATAAAAGTTGTCAATGCATCTCATATTTTAAATGAGAGCCAGACTTCTTACTATGATTAATGTGTTTCAGACTGAACTTTCTAGCAGCTTTACCAAGCTGTTTATGGTCTGGCATGCTGCCATTGAGTGATCTATAACCTCACACCTCACTATTATGCAAAGATCTATTTGGCAAGGAGACCCGGGCCTTCAAAATTCCTCTAAGGACAATCATATCTTTCAAACTTCTTAAACTAAATTATATTTGACATTTAATTTTAACCCACTTATCTTGAAAAATAACTTCAAAACCTCTCCTGTGTAAAGCGCTTAATACAGCAAGTATGTTTTATTTTAATTTTTTCCCTCATTTCACCTTATGCAGCTGCTGACAGTACATTTTATTTGGTGGTGTAAAGTGGTACTACTGAGAGCATTAAAAACTATTCCACTGGTAACAAAATAGTATGGATATGAGGGGCTGAAAGGTCACAAGGCTACTTCAGGTAGGGTTGCCAGATACACGGGTACTAAAAGGAGGACATAGAAAGACAAAAAGGAGGACAAAGGAGGACATATTGAATGTTTCATTTGAATCATTCCAGATTAAACCCACAATCAATACAATTTTATTACAATAGCTGCAAATAAATGTCTCTTAGTGAACCGACCAAGACACAGTCACGTTAAAAATTAAAAATAAATTCAATGGAGGCTTTTTTTCAAAATACCGAGGGTAGGTGGGAAGGTGGGGGTGGGGAAAGCCAGGCGGAAGGGGGTTCTTCCGCCTCTCCTCCTCCCATCCAAAATTATAACTTAAAATATACAAAAGCCTGACATTTTAAAGGTTTTTATCTTTGCCTACCTGAACGAGGACATTAGATCTGGCAACCCTAGCTTCAGGTCCCTCATGTTTCGAGGGATAATTTCTTCAATAGGAGCTGCTTTTTATGTGGATGCTCCATGCAAGCCTGATTTAGCTGCTGAGGTAATAAGGAGCTGGAATATGGGGCAAAACACATGGTCCCATAACCAACACTGCTCTTTCATATGAGTAATTCCGAGCAAGGTATAGGTTAATTTATAAGTGATTGTCTGTCTGTGTGTGTATGTGTGTGTGTGTGTGTGTGTGTGTGTGTGTGTGTGTGTGTGTGTGTGTGTGTGTGTGTGTGCACACGCAGATGCGCACACGCATGCTCTGTGGCATTAAGTCAGAATCAACTTCCTGTAACCCCATGGCTTTCAAATGGTTAGGCTAACATAAAAATACAGTAAAAGTCAAATACATTTATAGGCGAGAACGTATGTATTCATTTAAGTTGTCCAGGGGATAAGTACTTTGCAAGGATGATTGAAAGGATAAAGGTGTGGTAGAAATAGATAGCAGTTTAGAGTGGTCTGGTGCAATCTATTTTCTGGAGACCACATGACATTAAGTCAGTTATAAAGCCAGTTGTTCCAACAAGTTAATTAATATAATGTTATGGAGCCTCATGACATGGTGCTTAAAGTGCTGTACTGCAGCCAAAACTTTGGTCACAACCAAGGTTCAGTCGCAGGTAGCTGACGTAAGGTTCACTCATCCTTCCATCTTTCTGAAGTCAATGAGTACCCGCTCTCTGGGTAGTTGCATAATTAAACTGCAAACTGCCCCAAGCGTGTTTTAATTGGTATGGGCTAGTATATAATCAGCACCGTTTGCTATTTTTTTTCATGGACGATGCCTATATTAAAAAGATACCTATATGCAACACATCTGTAGGAAATTGAATTGAAGAAATGCAAATGTCTGTGTTCTCATTCTTCTGGCCTTATCCAATGTGATGGTCTTCTTTTTTAAAAAAAACTCCCATCTTTGACAGCCCATACCAGCATAGCCTATGGTGAGGATGACAGAAGATGCAGTCTTACATCATTTGGAGGGCCATGATTGATAATCTTTGCTATGTGTGTTATGTGTTGTCAAATCAATCAGACTTAATAGCAGTGCTCGTTAGGCTTCTGAAGCATGGGAGACATCTGAAGATTGGTTTCCCCAGTGCTACCCCTCCTCCAGTGAATTTCCATGGTCAAGCAAGGATTTGAACATCTCCTGGGTCCTCCTTTCATACTCTACAGAATGCACTACATGAGCTTTCATCTCTATTCTGGGCCTATCAATTTTTTCAAATTCAGATGCAAATAATATACAGCTGTGGTCATTCTATTTGATTTCGCTTATTCTCAGAAAGTGTGCTGAGTACTTTTACCTACGTGTAGTGCCTCATGGACAGGAATGCTAAAAGCAAAGGAATTGTGATTAAACATATGATTAAGTTACATATAAATGTGTCAAATGTCTAGTTTGGCTTTAGTGGTCATTTTTCATAAAAAAAATTAAAGGAACCGATAACAATTTAAAAGGCCTACATTCATGTCTAAGGCAATTTTTTTTTCCTTTCAGAAAACTGAAAGGGACTTTGGCATGTGTTGATAAGAAAGCATATTATTAATGTAAGGTATAATAAAGCACATTAGCACAACAGGTCAATTTAAAATTCATTGAGTTTTAATAATCAGTCATTTAAAATATTAGGAATAGATTTTTAACTTTTAACTAATGTTGTCAGTGCATTAATATGCTAGGAAAACCCAGACCCACGTATGTAAACATTTTTGTGTTGATTTTATTTACTATTTTAATGTTTGATTCTTTTGTGATATTTATATACTTACTGTTTTAAGCTTTTAAAGATTATATTTTACTGATGTAAGCCATTTTGGATCCTTTTTAAGGAGAAAGTCATGGTAAAAATATTTAAAATAAACAAACAATAAATACATAATCATCTCACAGGTTTCCAGTCGCGTCAATACATGTTTATTGTTTAAATAGTCCAAGCTTTTGATGGCAATATTCTGTGCCATCTTCATCAGAGAAAGAAAGATATCAACTAAAACAAAGCTAACCTTAAATGCAATAAGGTACAATCAAAACTAGCTGGGTAAACATTCAGATGAAACTCAGGCAAATTAATATTAAAGGGCCAATCTCCCACACTGGTCAGTATTACATAAGGGGTAACCTCCAAAGTCTATCCAGTTTACAAAACAAAAGCTTTCAGCAAGCACTAAAAGTAACACCACTATCTCTGTTGATGGAACGTGGCTCAAGTTTTATCAAGAGAGCCTCGATAATAATTCTATTCCAGAATTGACTGGTTTTGACCAATACTTGTGCCCCGTTCCATTGGGGCTGATGACCATACTTGATACAATGTTCAGCCAGTCCAGATTTTTCAGACTGTTGTAATCGAATATATTGTGAATGTTCAGATATTATCTCTGTAACAGATCTTCCAGTCTGGCTGATGTAAGCTTGACCACAGCAACATGGTGCTTGATAAATGGGACTTATTTGATTTTGTTAACAGGATGGAAAACAGGTTTGAAATGCAGCTTATGAGTAGACATGGGGATGAATAAAAAATGAATTGTGATATTTGTTAAAAATCGCTGATTCATTAAATATTTATCCCTTCATATTTATCAGTTCCAGAGACCCCAATGAATTCAAAGGGATGAATATTGCTTCATTTTTATTCATCCCCCATAGGAAGAGAGGGGAGGCTAGCCTATGGCCTTCCCTTTCTGCCTATTGGTCCACTGATCAGCTTCCTATGGCCTTCCCTTTCTGCCTATTGGTCCACCGATCAGCTTCCTATGGCTTTCCCTTTCTGCCTATGGGTCCACCGATCAGCTGATTGGCAGGCCGATAGCCAGCCAGCCAGCCCCACAGAGACCCACCCATCCCCCACCCCCTTACTCTCTCTACCTTAACACTGCCACCATCCACCACCGCCTGGTGGTGCCATCATCCATTGTCGCCACAGTCTCTAGCTGGCCTCCGCAGCCACAGCCTGCAGAAAGGAACGCTGGCTGCCCTTTGCAAATATGGTGTCGGTGGCTTCATTTGGGGCAGGGAAGCTGCAGCCTCCATCTTTGCAAAGGGCAGCCTGGATTCCCTTAGCCTGCCTTAGCGGCAGCGGTCCAGCTACAGCAGTCCGGTGGTGACAGCGGTGCAGCAGTGGCCACCAAGGTAGGAATGTGACAGGGGCAGGCTGCAGGGGTGGGGAGGCAGCTTTGTTTTTTAGACAGCCTCTGGCTGTCAAACCCCCCTTAATGAACCGACTAATAAATTTGTGCTTCATCAGTTCATGGTGGGGGGAGCTTCATGCTTTGTCAGCTTTGATGGATTATGAAGGAGGATGACTCACCAAAACAGTGATTTGTCCCCATCTCTACTTAGGAGCCAATCTTCCTATCTTTGCTGAAATGTGTCTGTAAAAAGGAAGAATGTCGACTCCTTTATTTATTCATCATCACTCTCCCTTTATCTCACTTTTCTGTTCTTTCATATTGCTATACTTAAATATTAGGTGGTGTGATGTTTGCATTGGGTCTCATGTATAGTAGGATCCATGACTTTCCACTCTAGCAGTATTTCCCAAATAGTAATACTGAATGTCTTACTAGTCGTAAAGATAAGATGGCAGGGTTGAGTCTATTTTTGCAAAAAAGAAAAATTTAAAAATATGCACATGAAGATCACATCCAATGGAAATGTCAAGATTTTTAAATTGTTGTTCTGTTGAAGTAGGAAAAGTCAGAAGAAAAATCATTTATGTTTTCATGATAACCTTTTCAGTAATCTATCATATCCACTTTAGCTTTTTATCTCAGTTGTTTCATTTTTGATAGATGCGTGTGACCCAGAATCAATCCATCCATCCGACAATTCACTCATTGCTGAGGGATGTTATGTCATGAACCACAAACAGTGTAGGATTTTTCATGAGCATCATAGTGGCTTATAAGGTATCAATGGAAGCTTCGAAATTCTAGTAGAAAATCCTTAAGCAATCAAAGACTGTAGAGGGAAATCTCTGGTTTTATCCATTTGGTGGTTTTTGTTATCAGTCTGTTTAAACCAAGAGAACATGTTCAGTTTATAACTACACTTTCGGCTAATTTTGTTACTGTCCTTGCGGTACCTTAAAACTGTAAGCTTCCAGTTGTATAATTGCATAATTCCTAACAAGGATATTTATGGCAATATATTGAGAGTCCCCTGGACTGCAAGGAGAACAAACCTATCCATTTTGAAGAAAATCAACCCTGAGTGCTCACTAGAAGGACAGATCCTGAAGCTGAGGCTCCAATACTTTGGCCATCTCATGAGAAGAGAAGACTCCCTGGAAAAGACCCTGATGTTAGGAAAGTGTGAAGGCAAGAGGAGAAGGGGACGACAGAGGATGAGATGGTTGGACAGTGTCATCGAAGCTACCTTCATGAATTTGACCAAACTCCGGGAGGCAGTGGAAGACAGGAGGGCCTGGTGTGCTCTGGTCCATGGGGTCACAAAGAGTCGGAGACGACTAAATGGCTAAACAACAACAAATAAATGATAGGAATGCTTCTACTGGGACAACTAATGACAATGTAACCAACAGAAGGAAACATTGAAAACTCAGCTGATGAATGATGGTGCAGCCCATCTTCTGTTAAGCGTCGGCCAGAATCCTCTTGGATTTACACTCTGGTATAAGTGAAACAGAGTAAAATTGAAACTGTATTTCAATTTCAACATCTCCCTTTATGTGCTTGCCTCCTGAGCAGAGGCCTTTTTCTCCATCTCACCACCCTCAGAGGTATAACATTAACAACATTGTTGTTGTTGTTTAGTTGTTAAGTTGTGTCTGACTCTTCATGAACCCATGGATCAAAGCACACCAGGCCCTCCTGTCTTCCATTCCCTCCCAGAGTTGGGTCAAATTCATGTTGGTAGCTTCAATGACGCTGTCCAACCATCTCATCCTCTGTCGTCTCCTTCTCCTCTTGCCTTCACACTTTCCCAACATCAGGGTCTTTTCCAGGGAGTCTTCTCTTCTCATGAGATGGCCAAAGTATTCGAGCCTCAGCTTCAGGATCTGTCCTTCCAGTGAGCACTCAGGCTTGATTTTCTTCAAAATGGATAGGTTTATTCTCTTTGCAGTCCAGGGGACTCTCAAGATTCTCCTCCAGAACCACAGTTCAAAAGCATCAATTCTTTGCCAGTCAACCTTCTTTATAGTTCAGCTCTCACTTCCATACATTGCTACTGGAAAAACCATAGCTTTGACTATGCGGACCTTTGTCAGCAAGGTGATTTCTCTGCTTTTTAAGTTGCTGTCTAGGTTTCTCATTGCTTTCTTCCCAAAAAGCAAGCGTCTTTTAATTTCGTGGCTGCTGTCACCATCTGCAGTGATCATGGAGCCCAAGAAGGTAAACTCTGTCACTGCCTCCATATCTTCCCCTTCTATTTGCCAGGAGGTGATAGGGCTAGTGGTCATGATCTTAGGGTTGTTGGTTTTTTTTTTTTTTTTTTTTTTTTTTTTTTTTTTTTGATGTTGAGCTTCAGACCATTTTTTGGTGCTCTCCTCTTTCACCCTCATTAAGAGGGTGTTTCCATTTAGAGTATAAACTAAAGTTAACACTTTAGTTTACTTCTGTGCAACAATGATCCGTACCAGAGTAATCTAAAACCTGAAGGGAAACATACATGACAAGCCCCAGGACAAAAAGGAGTTGAATAATTTAACTGCAAAAATATAGAATTATTAACTGTTTTGCATGTGGATTGACCAACCTGATTTCTTGTAAAAACAAATGGATTCAATGAATTACAAACTATGCTGATGAGAGATAATGTGGTCTGACTGAAGTGTACTGTCCTGATGCCACTTCCAAATATTAAATTGGATGATAAGCCCATCATTAGAGCTAAGCAAATAATTCACAGTGAATAATTTATTCAACAATCTTAGCGTCCTTTTTTTCTGTATACAGAATGTCCGTGAGTAGATTGCAATTTCTCTAAATTTATTCATTATTCACATTTACTCAAATGTTTGTGGATCTATTTTTAAACTGAAGGGCTTTTCACCAGGCAGTCAATAAAGAGTGTTATGAAACTGAATTTTCCTGGTTTCAAATGAGGATACTAACTGGTATTTACGATTTTAAAAACCCACAGAACTTAAATATAGGAGAAACTTGCTACAATGGTAATACTGTTATGTAGTTCAACTGTTTGCACTGTTAATATGAGACACTTAACCCACTTTCCCCATTTTTTGTTTACCTTGTGCTACTTCCATCCTATCCCTTCCTTGAGGCCAGTTTTTCTTTAAAATAAGTTTGAAAAGAGAAATGGTTAATTTCCCCCCACAGCTGTCAATGAGCCTGTTCACATTGGCATATAGATTGATATGTGGAACTCTGTTGATATGTGTTTGTGTTTAGTCGTTTAGTCGTGTCCGACTCTTCGTGACCCCATGGACCAGAGCACGCCAGGCCCTCCTGTCTTCTACTGCCTCCCGGAGTTGTGTCAGGTTCATGTTGGTTGCTTTGCAGACACTGTCCAGCCATCTCATCCTCGGTCGTCCCCTTCTCCTCTTGCCATCACACCTTCCTAACATCAAGGTTTTTTCCAAGGACTCTTTTCTTCTCATGAGATGGCCAAAGTACTGGAGCCTCAGCTTCAGGATCTGTCCTTCAAGTGAGCACTCAGGGTTGATTTCCTTTAGAACTGATAGGTTTGTTCTCCTTGCAGTCCAGGGGATTCTCAAGAGCCTCCTCCAGCACCACAATTCAAAGGCATCAATTCTTCGGCGGTCTGCTTTCTTTATGGTCCAGCTCTCACTTCCATACATCATGACAGGAAAAACCATAGCTTTGACTATTCGGACTTTTGTTGGCAAGGTGATGACTCTGCTTTTCAAGATGCTGTCAAGATTTGTCATCGCTTTCCTCCCAAGAAGAAGGCGTCTTTTAATTTCGGGGCTGCTGTCTCCATCTGCAGTGATCATGGAGCCCAGGAAGATAAAATTTGACACTGCCTCCATATCTTCCCCTTCTATTTCCCAGGAGGTGATGGGACCAGTGGCCATGATCTTAGTTTTTTTGATGTTGAGTTTCAGACCGTTTTTTGCACTCTCCTCTTTCATTCTCATTATAGTGTCCACATGTGCTTCCACTTAGACCAATCCATCCTGTCCCTTTAAGAGCTGTTGTGCACCTTTCTAGTACATGCCTTTTTAATTTCTTTTAATGATTCAGCATTATCCTAATTAGCTCATTGGGTAGTCTGTGCAGACAGCTGGCCAATGAAGTGTGGGTGGTGTTAATTGGGGAGACAATCATGTGATATGTTAGGTGGGTTGTGACATTAAACGGGAGGGCAAAGAAACCCCCTCCTCTACTTTTGTTGTCTTCTTTTTAAAAAAAAATCTCTACCCAATGCAGAGAAAATGTAATATCAGGCTCAGTTGCTACATTATCATGTTGATATGCCACTTATTTTATTTAACAACAACAACAAAAAAAGAGAGAGAGAAAGGAAAGTCACCACAGACCCCTGAATGATGGCCATGAGAAAAGGCATGGAAGGGGGCTATATTGACACTAGGAGCTCTGCCCCCACAAAGGCAGCAGAGCCCTGGCTGAAGAGAAAGGGGGGAAGGAAAGGGGGGTTACCTGCGTTCTGTCTTTGCAACATTTCCCCCTCATGCTGCAGCTGTACTTGGCTGCTGTTGCTGCTGCCACCTTACTCGTGACTAAACTGGGTAAATGCTGCTCTGTGTGTGGACCTGTAGCACAGGAGAGGAGCACCCATGGGATTCCCTTCTTCATCAGATGACCACTACGCACCCAAAGGCAAAGCAATTGGTGTTGCTTTTTTTTGACAAGTGTGAATGGTAGTGAGCACAAGACGGTATTCTGTAGACCAGTGGTTCCCAACCTTGGGTAACTCAGGTGTTCTTGGACTGCAACTTCCAGAAGCTTTCACCACAGGCTGTGGTGGCCGGGAGTTGTGGGAGTTGCAATCTCACGGCTGGGAACCTCTGCTGTAGCCATTGCACTGGCTGGTGTTGTCAACATTCAGGCTGGCTTCCTTTTTCCTGTTGGCAACACAGGCACAATATTGTGCAGCAATATTAGGCCATTTCCTGGTGTTTTGAATTGTGGATATAGAAGCATAATATCCCACATTCATACCAGACTTTTTTTAATGATCTGAATATCAATATCCTAGAAAGGTCAGTGGTAGAAAAAGCCTTTTCTATTTTGTAGGGTTAATTTAAATCAATTGTCACTCTCTGTCTCTCTGCGGCCTGTGGTCCAGGAATGGGCTAAGTCAGGATCCTCGTAATTATGTTGCATCCCGTAGACATCCATCTGGTGACCATCATCGAGATGGACTTTTCCTGTAATGGCTCTCTCTCTCTCTCTCTCTCTCTCTCTCTCTCTGGAATAATCTTCCTACAGAAATGAAATGAAGAAATATAGTGTAGTATAGGTGCATCTTCCAAACTTTTGCTTTCTTTTTTTAAACTTGTATCACCTGTCATTGCCATTTCTAACTTGTGGCCTACTGCCTACCTTGTTATTTAAAGTTAGGGTTAGAGATGAGGGTATTTGTATACAAATATCTCCCCCAGGTGGAAATAACAAGGTCCAACCCCAGACTGTCCACTCACCAATTTGCCGCTGACACAAACTCAGCCTTCCTGTCATGCAGTTGTCCACAATGGATTAGCCACTTTGTGGCAGAGAGGCTTGTCATCCCACCTCCTGCCAGGAGTGGCTAATCCCATGGGGCTGGAACCCTTGTTATTTCCATCTGTAGGTGGATATTCGTATATGAATCTCTAGTTAGGACATATAGGGGTTTTTTTTGTATTATTGTCATATATCACCTGAATATGACATACCGTATTTGCCGGAGTACAAGATGACTTTTTGACCCTGAAAAACATGCCTCCACGTGGGGGGGTCGTCTTGTATGCCGGGTGCATGTCCAGCAAACCCTCCCTCTCTCCCACCGAAGTCACTTACCTGGTAGTAAGACTGAGTAGAGCCCCGCTCCTAGCCTGGGAACAGCCTGACTCTAGCACCGAACAGCTGACTGTCGGTAAGCAGCAGAGAGGCGGCAGCCATTTTGAGATGCGACCACATGGCTACTGACTGTCAAAATGGCTGCCGCCTCTCCAAAATGGCTGCCGCCTCTCTGCTGTTCCTTCTTCCAGCAAACCCTGGCTCTCTCCGAAAAGGAACCAAAAGGGGCAAAAGGAACTCTCCCCATGATGCAGCCAAAGCAGAATCACGCATGCGGAAGAGGGAGTAGTCTTATACAGCAAGTATATAACAAACTCTACATTCTGAGTGGAAATGTTGGGGGCCATCTTATACTCCCATTCGCCTTATACACCGGCAAATACGGTACACCAAGAATACTTAAATAAATTAATAAATGTTATCAAGCACATGCCCCAATTTGACAAACATCTTGGAAGCTTATAAAATCTGTGCTAACAATTATTGTGAACATTATTGTTACAAATATAGATCTTCATCTTAGTGCCTCACCTGAAAAGATTGTTATTGCCTTCTCAGATTGATTTCTTCACATATATAGTGTTGCAAATTTGGCACAGCTATGCTTTCTAACTTTGTCCAACGAATTAGTTCCATCTAGTTGGTAGATTCCAGTAGAGATTATTTAAAATTTAACTCCTGTTGAAAACACACAGATTTGTCTTAGAATGCTTATTGTCTCTTCACCTATTCTGATATCTATCTACGGTATTTTCATGAATGCCTCATCTTAATTTTTCAGGATGCTGAAAATATATTTCAAACACTTTTGCAGCAACATATCCATGAATGATGCATTAAATATTTAACACTTATTTTCTGGGTATATTATCTTCTGCCAGCTCATTTATTCTCATGCTGATCACCTTGCCTTAAAAGTCTAGTATTCTGAGGTACTAAACCATTTCTGGAAGCAATCACATTTTTGCAATTAGCCAGTTGAATAATCATGAGGAATGGGATGCACTTCTTCATCCTGTAGAGAGCTCTGAATGGTTAACACAGATACTTTATCTTTCTGCTCTTGTCTAGAAAAACCTTGTTGTCGTTGCTATGCCTGCCAATGGCCAGCTCCACTGGTGAGCTTGCTTCGCCAAATGGAGCCTCTTTGCCCTCCATCCCTGGACAGCATAAGAAGTTTTAATCACATTTTGGTGATCCAAGAAGGGAAGGGGAAGGAGGGGCCTATTTATAAGTGCTTCTCCCTGATTTTCAGCCTCTTTCAAGGTTTGCAAGTGTGAGAGACAGGCTTGTGCCTGCTTTGTAGGATGCTTTAATTTCTGGAGTCAGGATTGTGGGGGACTGCATTAGCGCACACCCCACATAGTTTGCGAATTTTTAAAAAAAGTGCAGAGGGTGCTGTGTGGTGGGACCTAGCTCCAAAATGGGGGCATTCCCCCTTGTCTTATAGGGTGAGCATATATATATATATATATATATATATATATATATATATATATATATATATATATATATATATATATATATATATATATATATATATATATATATATATATATATATATAATTTCACCATTGAGAGGGGCTAGACTCAATGATCCATACAGTCCCTTACAACTCTGCAATTCAAAGGACATGATTTTAAACTTGACGAGCACATGATAATTGGGAGGTGGTTTAGTGGCTTCTAAGACCCCCCTTCCAGGGCAGAGGAAGCAAACAAACAAACTAGAGAGAGTATCAGGAAGGGTGTGGATACAGATATAAGATATAGTTAATAATAATTAATACAAATAAAATGTAAGTAAATAGTCAGTCAGTCAGTCAGTCAGTCAGTCAGTCAGTCAGACAGACAGACAGACAGACAGACAGACAGACAGACAGACAGACAGACAGACAGACAGATAGATAGATAGATAGATAGATAGATAGATAGATAGATAGATAGATAGATAGATAGATAGATAGATAGATAGATAGATAGACCTAAGATTGTATCAATTAGGAATGATACCTCTGTCTTGCTTGGAAATCTGCATTTCAAATAATCTCTTTGTCTACAAGTCCTTATAACATCGGTATTGACAGCCATCTTTCCCAATGTAGCGGAATGTGCATTAATAGGTCTATTTGTATTTCTCTGCACATCAGAGGCTTGCTTACCAAACAGGCTAATCAATTTATAAGACCTTTTTTAATTAGTAAGATTAATGTAACTGGTCTAGCTGTGCACTTGCTTTATCAATTATGTGACATTGGTGGCAATGTAACATGACAGTGATACTGAAATTACAGCATTAACCTGCTATATACATGAATGAACTGTAGAGTTCATGTTACTTCCCATACTAGCCAACCGCTGAAGTTTACTTCACACAGAACTGGGAAAAGAAAAAGGAAATATTTATCTTTTTAGAGAGAGCCTTGTGGCGCAGTGGCTAAACTGCTGTACTGCAGCTAAAACGGTGCTCATGACCCGGGGTTCAATCCCAGGTAGCCGGCTAAAGGTTGACTCAGCCTTCTATCCTTCTGAGGTCAGTAAAATAAGTACCCAACTCGCACAGGGGAGGAGCAATGTGTAGGCTGCATAATTAACTTGTAAACCGCCCAGAGAGTGCTTGAAGCGCTATGGGGCAGTATATAAGCAGCACACTTTGCTTTGCGTTGATATATTGGTTCCATTGTCATTTTCTGTAACAACAGAAAGATATATGAGAACTGCAAAAATACTAATAAAAACTGCTACTGACTTGTATTGTTGTATAAAAAGCATTTCTGCACATTGATATGAGCTATGACAAACTGATAGTTTTACTAAATCAAACATTGCAATGGAGTCTGCTATTGTATTTGCACAGCAACTGTTTAGATTAAAGTTTTATTTTTTTATAATGGAAGAACTATAGATGTTTGGTTCATTTCCATGTTGTGGACATTTCCAGGGAGTATCTATTTTTGTCTGTCAAAGAAGAAACACTTACAACCCTATAAAGACTAACATGTTTTGTTTGGCATAAGCTTTCATGTTTAGACCACTTTCAGATGCGTACATCTGGAGAACTGGGCCCCAGTCCATGAAACCTTATGACAAATAGAACGTGTAATTCTCTGGGATGCCACTGGGTTCTTTTGTGGTTTAATGTTCCATGGTGAAGTATACCATAGGATTTTATCATGAAAAATACTTTGGATATTATTCACTTTCCTAAATTCATTTTCTTCCCTAAATTGGATGAACAGAAGTTGAGATTTAAATACTTAAAAAATGAAATTATTTTTTATATGACAGAAAATAAAGCTTTCAGATTCATAAACCCCTACTAAAGGAGTGGAGGACCTTAATCTATCAAACTAGATGCTGAGGAGAATACACATTCCCTCTGATTAACTTGTTTTCCTTTCCTTTGCTGGATTGCCTCAGAAATATATGCCATGGTAATCAGACTTGCATATTGAACCCTTGTTTGTCTTCTAGACACCAATCAAAAAAAAGTGTACTGTATGCAAGATATGCAGTAGAAGAAAATTATGAGCTATGACAGATATCTTTCATCACTTGAAAGTGAAAACCATGCTGAATGTTTTGTCTGGTTTTGAACTACACAATTGAGATCAAGTATGGGACGTGGTGGCACCGCGGGCTAAACCGCAGAAGCCTGTGCTGCAGGGTCAGAAGACCAAGCAGTCGTAAGATCGAATCCACGCGATGGAGTGAGCACCCGTCACTTGTCCCAGCTCCCGCCAACCTAGCGGTTCGAAAGCATGCAAATGCAAGTAGATAAATAGGGACCACCTCGGTGGGAAGGTAACAGCGTTCCGTGTCTAAGTCACGCTGGCCATGTGACCACGGAAGATTGTCGTCAGACAAACGCTGGCTCTATGGCTTGGAAATGGGGATGAGCACTGCCCCCTAGAGTCGAACACGACTGGACAAAAATTGTCAAGGGGAACCTTTACCTTTACCTTTTATGGGATAGGATAGGGGGACCTGCTGGAAGCTTAGGGAAACAAAGGTTGGGGACATATAAACCAATGCAAACCTCAGATAATTGCTGTAGTAAAGAAAACTAGATGAGCATGGGAGCCAAACAATCAGCCAAAGCATCCTTTGGAAAGATTTGTAAAAGCTAATAATGGTGGCTATAGAAATAGCAGGAGGATCAAAACCATGAAGTATTCTTTGGATATTTTCAGTGCATATGCAGCAGCTCTTTCATTTATGGCTGCTTGTCTTTGAGCAGTGTTTAAGTGTAACTGCCTCTGACCCAGAAGTACTCTCTCATTCTTATTCCTATCCATTCACATCTCTCTTTGGACTCGATCCCAGTGACAATAAAACACTTCTGTTGTGACGGGTTCTGCCAAAAAAAAAAAAAAAGCAACACAGATTTAAGTGCACATACGAGGCATGTACGCATGCAGACTACTGTTCTAGGGGAGCAAGTTATGCTGCTCCCCTGCCAAAGGTCCATTTGTTTTGGAGAGGATGTGGAATCGATTCCTTGGGATCGATTCCACATATGTGAATGCCCCTGGTGCTTTGAAAAAAAAAATCCTGCTATCTGATACAGCACTATATCAGATAGCAGGATTTTTTTTTGAAAAATAAAATAAAAACACCTCCACTGCTTACACACCCACCCATCCACCCCTCAGTCACATGTCCCCACACCATACTACCACCACCCCATGTCCCCTTTTACCCTTTTCATCCCTTTCCCTCTCATCCTCTTCTACTTCATTCTCCCTTCTCACCATCTCTTCACCTTCTGCCCACGACCCCTAACTAACCTTGTTTTGTCAGGTGATGTGGGCGGCGGTGGCAGTGGTAGTATGGGCCTCTTCCCAGCTGGGCATTTCAGCTCCGCTGCTTCTCTGGCTTCCCGGGCAGCACCAATCAGTCAGTCTCATCCATGGGAATGTGAACAGCGATTCAAAACCACATGGCTGCCACGTGGTATTTCAGTCACTGTCATTTGCATCGCTGCACACAGCCGTGCAAATAAACAATATGTAACTTCCTTCTCCCTCTTCTTACCTCAATATGCACAGTTAAACCAAGGTGTTAAGTGTTTTCCCATTCCACTTGTCTCACAAAAAGGAGCATCCGTTTTGAACAGCAGATATGTATACAGGAATTAACTACTAGATAAATGTTGGACTCTTATTGGAAAAAATGGAACGAAAATGTGCTCCATTGTATTTAATATACTGTATTGCCTTTCTCCCAATTTACTGATTAGTTTTTGCCAATGTCTTGCCTTCCCAACAGAAGGAACCAACACAACTTGTAAAGTGCTTAAAGGACAATGCATCTAAAAACCAAAACACATTAAGTGTATGATCCTTCTAAAACAACAACTTACTTAAAACAGTTTTAAAAATATAAAAATTATACCACATCCATCTCTAAAAGCTCCTTGCTCATCACCCTACCAGTCACCCAAAGCCTGTCTAAAGATGAAGGTCTGATATCAGGGAAAGATTCAAATTTACTTTCTTGGGAGGGAGTTCCCAATCACTGTCAGTCGTCATCATCATCATCATCATCATCATCATCATCCAAAATTATATTAAGAACCAAACATGTAAGTAATTTGTCTCAATGTTTTAATTGAGTCTTATAAAAAAGCTTATCTTATTTGGACTTTAGCAAACCATTACAGTACATTCACTTGCTTTAGGATAATAATTATTCCACTTATAACGGTAACTTCATTAAAAGGCACTTTTCAATGCTTAGCTGCTTCACAAAACAAAGAGACAAAGGTGATGAAGTGATGATGGCAATTTGGCATCTCTCAAGTAAAATCTATAAAAACACAGGATTGTTTTTGATCTGGGTCCCAGAAATGCACCCACTGCAGATCCTCTATAATGCTGTATATGTATATTGAGCCAAATGCTTTTCAGCCAAAATTGGTTCCCAGGTGGCTTACAATAGTTAAAAACCAACACAAGAAATCTTAATATTTGGTTATGTTCATGTTAGTTCATCCATGTTGATATTTGGCAGCTGATAATATAATCTCTCCTTCAGAAAGGGTAAAAGAGGCATATGACGTGGGGGATTTTTTTTTTCCAAACTAGCTCATGACAAACAAGATGCCACCCAAGATGGGAGGAGTCTTGTCACAGACATCAATAACTGTAGAGACTCTTACATGAATATCGATTCTCAGAAATATGACGTCTTATTTTTAATTGGTGCCAGCAGAAAACACAGCAAATGAGAAATGCCAGTTGTATCTGTTCCATAATATTCCATTTCCCCTTTCTTCCTTCAATTTTTCTCCACACCAGTAGTCAATCTGCTTTGCTTACTTATTGAGCATGCTCAGGATTCATTGGGTTGTTTGGGAGGGGAGGGTATCAGAGGTCTCTCTGTGCTTCTGAAAACCTTGACGTTCAAGTTTACTGCTACTCTACTACATGTTCAGAAAACAGGATCCACACTTGGAAAATGAGTTCAGGTTTATGATATTAAGGTGTGCTTGTTAGTAGATGCATTAGAAACTGAAATTCTGGTCTAAGAAATATGGGCAGTGTGGCTTTATTTCTTTTGAGGTTTTGAACTCTGAAGATCCAGACCACATTTCTGATGCCAGAACTTTCCAAGGACCACACTACTCCCTCAAAACAAAACCAGAAACAGCTGGACATTACTTTTAATTTTATAAAATTTGTTTTGGATTTGGGAGGCTTCACATTGTTATAGAGGCTTCTATAACAGGTCACTCGTTTACTATTAGACAATGATTTTCCATCACTGGGTGATGGTGTTGGTTATAAGGTATTCTGGATGCCAAAAAAAAAAAAAAAAGCTTTAGAGGATCATGAGGTCATACTTTGTGTCTCCTTGCTTAGCAAAGAGACATGTCCATAGAAGGGATGTTCTAGAGTGAACGTTTCTATATTTGAACTGGATGCATATTCATGTACATAAAGTATAAAAAATAATTTGAGAATAAATCATGATATTTGGAAGCCTGGATTACAGAATTGTACCGGTTCACATTGCATAATGATCTGCATCAAAAATCTTTTATTGCTCAATATGTGCTCTTTTCTCTTAAATTAGCTATACTGAATAATGCTACTAATAGTAATATGCCATCCAGTCATTTAGAGTTAGAGTTTTCTGTATATAGTACTCAGAAAGGGTTTATCTTTTCCTTCCTTTTCAGTTACAGTATTCTGATACTGTGCAGTTTGCCTGAGGCTAAACAGGCTGGCTTTCTCCCAGTGGGGAATCAAATGCTGAACCTCTGGCTCTGGAGACAGATACCTAGCTTATGAAGAAACAAGCCAACTGCCCAGAGATATGCCATCTGGAACATGACCTTCTTCCTGTTTTCCTCAGCTCCAGCAAATCACTGCCACAGCAGGAGGTCAGATACATTGCTCAGATCATGCACAGTAGATTCTAATGCTATGGAACTGAGGGTCAGAAATGGGCCCTTTTCCAGTCTTCTACTCCCCATACTGAATTGAGGGATTAGTGGAGTTGTGATTCAAATAGGGAGTCTGCTTAGTTGTGTGCTGGGGCAGATGGGCAGAAGACACAAGTTGCAGGGACTTATTTACAACTGCACAAAGTAGTGTAATTGTGTTCCAAACGTTTCCAGTAGCACTGTGCTGATGGTATTGCAGAGATTCTGTTTGACACTTTGCCTTAGAAACCAAGCATATATGAACTTCACAGATAGGGATCAACCAGCTATGGTATCATTGACTGGGGAAATTTCATTCCTGGATTGTGCCCCCTAATCCAGGAATAAAATTGTTCTAATTTACTCAATTTTAAGGTGAGTGTTCCTATTTGTAATGACAAATTGGCATTATGAACACATATGAGGACATGTATCTGCAAACTCCACCTACAGATTCCATTCCCTGCTGGCATCTTTCCCACATCCGCATCCCATCCATGCCAATCTTGGTTAGTTGTTTTATTTTTAACATGGTGAAGACAGCTCGTTTTAAATATATTTTTTAAAATATGAGCATGATCAGTTCTATTCTAACTGTGCACTTGCTTGAACACATTCCCCCATTGACCAAAACATGTTTTAGGACTGTGCATGTGTGACCCTTGTCTATGTTCACTTTTTAAATATTCACTACTTCCCTCCACTCCATGCCTCCATATTTACTGGCATTCTCACTGCAGCAGCCAAGCTAGTCAAGGAGGGAATAATGCCCTAATGAGTATTATTGCTTTTTATTGATGGTTCTACACTTTGAATTCTTGTTGCACATGGGTTTGAAGGCAAACACCCATCTTCAACGGTGTGTGAAAACAAACTGAGAAACTCACTGAAAATGAGATGGCCATGTTTTTATATCACAATTCCAGCCATTTGCTGCATACTCGTATCACTCGTTCTAGCCAGGAGGGGTGGCTGAGGAGCCTAACACCGAGGAAGGCCCGGAAGGAAAAAACAAGAAACTGGGCCTTCTCAGCAGTGGCTCCCCATCGCTGGGTATTTTCAAAAGCCAACTCAAAACCTCCGGGCACCTCTGGATTTATCTTTTATCTCCATCTTGAATGATTGTTCCCTGTTGTGAAATTGTTGTTATATGTTAACTGTTTTTATTCTATTTGATGTGACCCACCCAGAGTAGACACTGTCTAGATGGGCGAGATAATAGTTCAATAAATAAATAAATAAATAAATAATATCCCACTGCACTACAATGTACTATCTGTTTCATTAAGCAGATTATTTATTGTTTTAAAATTTATTTGTCTTAGTTATAGGCCACCTTTCTCCTAATAAGGGGGCTCAGGGAGGCTCAAAATATCAAAAAGAATAGAATTAAAAACATAATAAATCATACATAAAACAACAATTAAACTATAAAACAAATGTAAGATAATTTTGATTTCAACCTTTGGGTAAATGGCTTCTTTTCCATAAGGACTTCCATGTTGGTGTAAGTTTTACTTTTGCCCAAACAACAAATAGGAGGAAACATTAAATAAAGAAGGTTTAAGATTTCCCTACAGCATTATACATTAATACTTTTCAGCAAACTTGGGAATATGGTCTTTCACTGCAAGTGTATAATATCCCACATCTGCATGTAATTTATCCAAGTAAATTACAGGTAACTTATCTCTTGGCGGTTATAAAAATTTCATGAATGAGTTAATAAGCATGACTGGAATAGATGAATATTAAGTAACATACACTGTAGACAGTTCTTCTTTAACGTGCTATGGCATGCTTCAGATGTGATAAATGAACACTGAAGACTGTGAGTTTAGCCATCTGAGAAGTGCAACCACATCAAAACTGATGAGAAATACAGGTTTAACTAATGCTGTTGTGCCAGAAGCAGATAATAACATGTCAGCTCATGGCAACTTTTTTCCCCAGTTCCAGTTACAGACATCATGCCAAAGTATCTAACATTCCAATAAATGATAGCATTTATTCTGAGCAATTGGGAAGAATGGCTTGGTAGACAGTGGTGACACAAGTTTTATTGCTACCAAAGGCAGGAAAAGAAGCATCCCATCTGTCCATTTCTGCCCCCACACTTGGAAGGTCCAGACCCATTACAGAATGCAACCAACATGTCTCTCCAGAAACCTGAACCAGGCCAAATGCCTATCTCTGACTGGTTGTTTCTCAGACCTAAGCATTAGGAATTGTAGTGATCACCCCGCTTTGGCTCATGTAGGAGTTTATTTGCATGTACCAATGGGAGCTTCTGGGAGGTGGAGTCAGAGGAACGAGAAGGGGGGTGAGGCAGAGAAGAGGAGTTGGTCAGTCAGTCAGTTTCAGTCAGAGATGAGAGTCTGAAGTGAAAAGTGGGAGTTAGAGAGTGTGGTAGAGTGAGGAGTTAAGGGAGGCAGTTAAGAATGTGGAACTTATAGACAAGGGTGAAACAAGTTATCACAAAACTACAGACTACTTTAAAGTCTTTGAAGAACCTGTTTATGTGAACTGTGACCAATAAACCTGTTTTGTCCAACTTTACACTCAGCATGGACCTCAGTCTTTCTAATTAAACATTGTTGACGGAGATCAACTAGTGGTGGTGTAAAAGGAGAAGGTCTTGTGGGCCTCAGGATAGTGAAATAATCTGGGGACGCGTGAGGGTCACGTCACAGGAATCTCTTCAGATATTTGTTCTGAAGAAGAAACCCTCAAATACAGGCACGTGAGCTGAAGAAAGCCTGTGTGGCTATTGCCTTTTCACTTTGAGAAGTTCCCAGCACAAAATTGAGAGTGAGTGGCAGGCTTCCGTCCCACTGTGCCATTAGCCAATTAAGGTACAGTGGTGCCCCACATAGCGATGTTAATCCGTTCCAGGATTAAAGTCGCTACCCAGATTCATTGCTATGCGGGGGGGAACCCACTCCATTTAATGCGTTCCTATTGGGGCAAAACTCACTGGTAAGCGAAGATTCCCCCATCCGGCCGCCATTTTCGCTGCCTGGTAAGCGAGGGCAGGGCGCGAAAATGCTGCGGGCGGCCATTTTCTGCACCGGGTGGCCATTTTGGAACCGCCGATCAGCTGTTTTCTAAACATCGCAATGCGAAGATTGGTAAGTGAAATGCTTACCTATCATCACAATGCGATGTTTAGCCTATCTAAACATCGCAATGCAATCGCATTAACAATAGCAAAAAAACGCATCGCTATGCGAATTCATCATTAAACGGTGTGCTCGTTAAGCGAGACACCACTGTATTTGGCTCTCTGTATCACCTAATACAAAGCTGCCTCATTCCATTAAGATGGGAGGCAAAGGGTGCAATCTGCATGGCTTATGTGCTGCTCCTGAAAATGTGGGCTCAAACTATTAAAAAGTTACTAATTTTGTTATTCTCCCAATGTAGTTCTGTCATGTTAAAGAACATATTCTGAATGTAACAACAAAATAGTACGTGGAAACAGCTACAGTGTTTGATAGGATTTTTACATCAAATTTCAATTTTATCAAACTTTGAAGTGTTGTAAAGATATTTGTGATAATTCCTACCAATTTATCACAGAATCAAAATTTAGATGTGAAAATTTCACTTAAAGGTCCAGTGCCATTGATGCTCTTATAAGAAATGCCAAGCTCTGTTAAGAATGTTCATGCTTAGATGTGTACAGACAAACACTGGAACTGAACTATTAATGCAATACAGATGCATATAAGACCATTTAAATTATCTATAAAACAGCAAACGGTTTTGGTGGTGGTGGGAATGCAGTCCTTACTGATGTCTCCACTGTGATCAGTGAGGCACATTCTGCAGAATTATTTCTTGGGTTTAACTTGCTTTTGAGATAGCTAAAGAAGGTGTGTGCATGTCTTATCTCTCCTTGTGCAACAATTTCTATCATATCTGGCAACACTGCCCTCATCTAGTTGCCCACACTTTAATTGAAGTCCAGGGATTTTTCAGATCAGGAACTGTAGGTAGCCAGAGGGCCTTCTGGAGGAAGCAAACTGTTGAGTGGGCTGCCAACTTGTTTATCAGTCTGCCAACCCAATATCAGGCCAAAGAAAAAAATAAATAAAATAAAGGTGACAAAAATGTTGTGGCACCTTAAAGAGTAACTGATATATTTTAATGTGAGCTTTCAGTGAGATGTAAAAATACATCAAAATTTTATAAATCACCATTTATTTTTATAAAAATGTGTAGGTACTCCAGGTAGTTTCTCACCCCTTTAGTTTTACTATGGCTCCTTCAGCTTAACTATGACTATTTTCCATTTCTGAAGATACTCTCTGAAGATTACGTGGCTGACATCTCTCAAGCCCCAACATAGTTTCTTTCCAGAAATCTATACATTCAGGAATTCATACAACACAAAATACATAAAAATGCATGCACTGGAAAAATGTGTGGGTGTTTTTGTTTGTTTGTTTGTTTGTTTGGTGGTAGTGGGAAATACAAAGAAATTCCCTCTTCACGAAGGTGAAAATGTGGTTTGCAAAGTGATCTGAACTCAAGGCAGAAGGAACACAATGGCTGGGGAAGGAGAATCTCAATAAAATGAAGGGGAACACATTCATATTTATCACTGCCATATGGGTTCAACTCATTAGTCTATTTTATATTAAAGGTAAAAAAAATCTGTGCGACTTGCCATTGTTGCCTGCTAAATGGCTACTGCCAGAAGCACTTCAGTCTGCCTGATGATGCCAACACCCTTAAATGTCTATGTAGATGTAAAGGAAAAGGAAAAGGTTCCCCTTGACAATTTTTGTCCAGTCGTGTTCGACTCTAGGGGGCGGTGCTCATCCCCGTTTCCAAGCCATAGAGCCAGCGTTTTTGTCCAAAGACAATCTTCCATGGTCACATGGCCAGTGCGACTTAGACACGGAACGCTGTTACCTTCCCACTGAGGTGGTCCCTATTTATCTACTTGCATTTGCATGCTTTCGAACCACTAGGTTGGCAGGAGCTGGGACAAGTGATGGGCGCTCACTTCATTATGTGGATTCGATCTTAAGATTGCTTGGTCTTCTGATCCTGCAGCACAGGCTTCTGCGGTTTAGCCCACAGCACCACCACGTCCCTTGTTATGTTATTTTATGTTATTTCAGCATTAAATCTATGATGATGGGCACTTCATTAAAAATAAAATGTCAGTGTGTATTTTAATATGTACTTTAACATATTTTCACCACATCCAAATTGTTTTATCTCAAAAAATGCATGGTTGAGCCTTGAACTGTATCAGAATATCCAGGCAGCTGGTTGGTAGTGATTGTCTTCTTTTCACATTAGTGCTGATTGGGTTGCTTCACACAGAAGTCACAAAATTCAATATCTGAGGCAACATTAGTTCTTTTCATACATATAATGTGAAGCACTACCATACAGGCACACACTCAAAAGGGAGGAATACTGGATGATCTATGGGCAGTCGGTGCCCTGGAACAATCACCAATGCCTTGGTGAGATACAATGAGAGACAGAAAACCAATTTGTCCTTGTGGGTTCAGGATATGATCCTAATATTCCTTAAGGAAATTATCATGGAACTGAAGAGGCAAGTTTCCACTTGAAATGGAAAGATAAAGATTGAACTATATATAATCAATGTTATAAAGCATTCCATGAAAATGGTCTTCTAAGCATGCAGAGCATAATACCTGTTCCAAGCCAATAATAAAATGTTTGATACTGATTTATAAAGATCCCCACAGATATGTAGAGCTTGTAGTTGTACTTTCATTACTGAAAATACATAAGGTAAGAAATAAGCAACTAGATGGTCCTGATTACTTTCCCCAAAATGTTTCAATGATTTTCATGACAAGTAATGCAAAAATCATGTCACACTGCAGTAGCCATGGAAATCATGTACATTATCTCAGTGGATATTGCATTTTGACAGGCGGAAAGATAGACCTGGAAATCATAGATCTAGAGATGCTCTGGGGGAAGAAAGCAGAACAGAAATACCCAAGCGTTTGCGACAACCAGACATAAACACATTCGTTTAACAATGTGTGCATCCTTATGCATCCATCCAGTTTAGTATGAAAAAGGTAAAGATGAAAACACAATACCCTCTGCTCTGTAAAATTAAAAGATGGAAATCCCAGCAGATAGATAATACCTGCCTGAGACATATCCCTTCCAGTTCATAGATGCTGCCAAAACAAGTATATGTTTGTTTGTTTTTGTGTCTGCTAATATTGGTTGTGAAACATTAATATTTATAGCTTAGAAACCAGAATAGAGTTAGCAATTATTTATGGTGCAGAAACCACAGACAATGGAGCAAAAGAAATCCAGTTTTCCTGATCAAGAATTGTATTCACAAACACAGTCTCAAATAAGTCTATTCAAGCCAGAGCGGAACATATTCATTATGAAAGCCTGTATTACATTTTATTTTTCCCTTCATGCCTTAGCCTCAAATCTCCTACAGAATAATACTGGTAGTTATTCTCTCTCTTTTTAAAAAAAGTCCCCTGGAAGTGCAAACAAAGCCATATCATTTCTGATAAATGACCACTCACTGAGCATTTCCAACATATTGTGCCATGACTCTCATAACATCACTAGTCTTCTGACTTTAAAAACAAGAGGATGCTATTACACTAGATCTGGCAGAAACCAAATCTCCTCATTTCATAAAAGATTTTTATGCAAATGTAATGGGAAACTAATTATTATCTCCTACCAAGAAATGCAAACAATGTATTAAAACAAACAATAATTGTATTGGTCTGTCAGCTCATCTAACATTACTTGGAAACTCATGTCCCTCAAATGAATAATTACCTACAAAATAATTAAATGATGCTGATATGGCAAGCTCATCCCACTTGTACATAGAACAGCAAAGCTTGTCTTCCCTGAAATCCATCTCCGTCATGTTGGATAAGATTACTGTCCATCACACGGCTGGCATCGATCCCTGCTCAATTACGGAAGAAACATAGCACCATATTAAATGACAAATAAGGCTTAATTTTAATCACAGGCAGCCTGTAAGTCCATGTTCCATTATAGATTAAGAAGAACCAATTATTTTTAAAAGAACGATTTAATGAAAGGCCCTTAGTAATATATGGACATGTTGCCCTCTCTGCATTCACAAGTCAAACTCTCCAGTAATGGTTGAGCGACTCTGCAAACAATCTCAGCATGCAGTGAAGATGTTCTCTGAGGACTAATCGTTCTTTTTAAAACACCACCAAACCACACAACTTCAGAATATTCTTTCTGTAATTATGCCAGAAAATGTAATCATTAAGAACTACATGAGACAATGAAACGAAAGACTTTATGCAGTATGTTGGTCAGATGCAACAGTGCAGTCTCTTTTTGTTTAGAGCAGAATCACAGGATGAGAATAAACCCAAGGATAATTTAACTTCCAATTACAAATTAATATGACACAGGTCAAGGCTATCACCAAATAGCTGACTGGAGAAGGTTTGGACTGAACAGAAGTGCCTCTTTACTGGTTTAAAAAAGGGGAGCAATCTCAATGCCCTCCAGTATGCTCGCAGAAAGCTACGTGGGTGTGTATCTCTTTGGTAGCATATCTGCTAGCAGTATGCCTTGACAGATGTTGCACGAATGTGGTGGGATTGACTGTTGGGTACACACCCACTCCATTCTTCACAGAGACCTCAGAATTTGGCCCATTATCTATGCCAACATGGAAGTTAGAGTAACATTTGTGAAACCAGTAGGAGAAAATAAAAATAAATCACTGGAAGAAAATAGATTCCCCTATATCAGTGATTCCCAACCTTTTTTTGAGTCATAACCCCCTTTTATAATAGCCAGGTCACCTGTAACTCCCCACCCCCTGGTCATGTTTGCATAAAAAGGCATTTTTAAGGAGATAAAGTCATTTCTTCTCAAAGTAGATGTTTCTGTCTCCCCAAAGAGCCTGTTTCTTATACATACACATACACTGTGTAAAATCCCATTCCAAAAGACCAAAGAAGAAATTGTTTAACAAGGGCTACAACACTTATAAGGTAACCCCTAATCCCCAGGTTGGGAAATGCTGCCCTATAAACTACTCTAGCTGACATGAGGTACTATGAGTTTCAAAGCAACAGAAGGGCCACAACTTGATTCCCAACTATCTTAAGACTGCTATCATTTTTCTTTCCTGTAGAAGAAAGTCCGTGTGGTCCACTCTCAACAACTGGCAATATCCCTTGCATGCAATTTGAGGAAAGATGCTTTGAGTGTACAGTAGTGCATACAATCATCAGATTGTGTGATCTTCTCACACACACTTTTTTTTCTTTTTAGGGATCAAGAATGCTGAAAGCTAGAGCCTCACATATCATGGTTGTTGGTTTGTTGGATTTTGTCAGTTTGGGGGCTCAGTCTGTTCTGTTTGGAGGATTATTTGAGTTTGTGCTTCAGCTGGGAGGGCTATTTACATGATTGTTAACCACCCAGAGTAGTGCTTGGCACTAAATTGGGTGGTATACAAATCAATCAATCAATCAATCAATCAATCAATCAATCAATCAATCAATCAATCAATCAATCAATCAATCATGCACTCTGGTCTTTTTCTTACCTGTTCCACATGATGTGATTGCTTTTTCACATCTTTAACACATTCATGCACTCTGATGTTTGAATAATATGTTGCTTTGCCCACATAACCCTTTGATCATTATCTATTTATGTGTTTATTTATTTTGCCATGTTTCTTTTTTATTTTGCTTAGCAGGACAGACCCCGGATCTGTAGAAAAACTATTGTGCTACAACTATCTGATGGATAAGCAGTTTTCTTTCAGACTTTGAGAGAATCATAGGATGGATCGCTGCATTTGTATGGAAATGTACATCCACTTCTTCATAATATAATCACCAACAATCCAAATTCCACAGAGTTAAGTATGTGCACATTAGCTGTTTTGTTCAACATATCTGGTTTGCTACAAAAATTGGGCTACATCTGGAAATGAGTCTATATAGCATGAAATGTGCCACAAATTAGTTTGATAATAGATCAGTTCCACACTAGAAAGCTTTTCATGCATAGATGATGGTAGCTCTGCATAGATCTGAGAAGAATCATCAGTAGTATAATATAGTGCAAACAAAACAGTTGTTCCTATGGTTTTCAAAACTGTTGTCTACATTTGGACAATAAAGTCACACATGAACAATGCAATAACTATTGTTTTACCTGGTAACATTCAGAGGTTAGAGATTTAGAATTACATGCTTATTGCGGATAAATAGGTTGGAGACATTTGGTGGGAAATTATGATACACAAAGGAAAATGACACTGTGTTATTATGATGCATTTTAGGACTACAGAATTATAGAAATGCTTGATAGGACCCCATTGACTACCCAGTCCAACTTTTTGCTGAAGCCAAACATCGATTTACTATTGATTTTATAACTGTGTTTGAGGCCTAGATTAGAATTTCAAATTGTTATTAATAATTAAATCATAATTAAACATCAGTCTTAGTACTTCACTGCTAACTTCAGTTTTCAATATATTCCACTAAAACTAATAAAATCTTGGAAAGTTTTAAATTATTGAAAAATTATTTTTATTTTATTTTATTTTGCATTTACTCCTTTTCTGAGGGGAAAAACATGATTTTAGGAGCTGAGGTTACATCAGCCTTCTTATTCAGAAGATGAAAACAGATTCATTTTCTTACCTTCCACCATTGAAAACAATTAAGCTGAGTTAATGCACTGGAAGACTCAATTCTTTGAATAGAACTTATTAAGCTGGGAACATACATGGAGTTATGGTGCACATTTTACCTGATTTCATTAGGACAATGGGATAAGTGCAATACATTGTGTTATATTTTCATTGAAAAGATGTCTAATATGATTGTATTGGAATGTGAAATAATTATTATAATAATTATAATAATTGCTGTGCAACTGTAAAGAAAATGGAAAATACCGGTATACATCAGGTAAAATATGTACTATATGTACTATGGCTATAAAATGACACTTTCATATATTCTATACTGAGTTAACATGTTAACATATGCATTCAAACACCATATAAGAGGCTCAAAAGAAGCTTTTTAAGTATTTGAAAAATATGTCCCATTCTACCATTTACCAAGGGCACCAACAGACTGTCATGCAAAAATCAAATTAAAAATGGTGGGGCAGAATTATGTTCACTTCTGCTTCTGCAACAATCAGTTGTCGCAGTAATTGGTCAATTTCTGAGCTTGTACGTATATGGAAGTGTCTGGTATTAGCTTCTTGTGTGAGCTTGGAAACTGTCCAACTGGCTACAGCAGACCAGTGTACATGGACATGCAGAATCCTGCCCTTTGGGACCAGATGCTTTAAACAGCCCATCCTCCAAATATGATGACTCATTACAGAGAAATGGAGCAGTATTTTACTAAGAAGACAAAATCTCAGATGTGAGGCAAAAATGAATTATCCACCCAGGATTGCCTTTAGAACCTGCTAAGGAACTGTATGTTGAGTCTTCTATGAAATATTGGCCTTATACAATTGGCATGTAGTAAAACAGATTAAACCACAGAGAATTTCACAGGCCCCTGAAAACTGGCAGAGCCTTTCTTACATATAGTCATCCACACATTTTGACAATGGAAAGTCACACTTGTTCAAAAAGGAAAATCTTTCTCTTGTATCCTCCACTCACAGAATATAATCCAGTTGTTGATTTTAAATTCAAAGTTTCTTCTGAGTTTGCACATTGAATTGTGAATAAAATTGACAATTAAAACCGGTCAAAGCAAGAATAATTGTAGATTCAGGCAGATTAATTTACAGTTCCTCTATACAAATAGTAGGAAACAACACCACTCAGTGTGTCTCACGGGACAACTGACCTTCAAGGCAATAAAACATGGTGGCCCAAATTGTCTTATCTAGTTATTCTGGTGTAGCACAAATATCATATGTTTTAGAGATGAATTGTAGCAAGATAAGACATTGTCATCAACGTAATTTGTTGCATGTTGTATTGCAAGACTCAGTGTGCGACTTATAATGTCTACGGTGATTTCTTAACTTGAAATAGAACTTGACTTATGTGGCTACACAACAGGACTTTGACCATTGATTAAATGATGAGTAAATGATTAGTACTACCAGAATAAATTCTTTTGATCTTTCACCATTCTATCTCAATTGTTAAGTCTTCTAGATGTTTATAATAAGCAACAGAAAGGCCAGTCCTAAATATACAGAATCCTAGGAATGGAAATCATGTACATTATCTCAGTGGATATTGCATTTTGACAGGCGGAAAGATAGACCTGGAAATCATAGATGTAGTATGGAGGTGTCACCTAGAAATGGGAGAACATTGCTGAAGTCCTTCATCCCATCATGTGGAACAGAGAGAGAGACCAGATTCCAACCTATATTTAAGAAGTCATGTTTTTCACACTACACCAATATATCTGCACCCATAGCAAAATTAAAATCTTCTTTTCCCACCACCTTCACCCCATTGTATTGATGGAAACTTCACTGGTGGTGGGAAATTTATCAGTATTCATCCTTCTTCCCTACAAAAAGGATGGGTGATCTATACAGATGACTTAGGAGCAGAGATAAGAGATACTTAAGACTGCTGCAGACATGGCAGTTCATTTGCATCTCTGCTTCTTTCATTAAAACAATTATTATTAACTGTGAATGTTTTTGCTCTCCCAAAACTGAGATAGATTTACTGAGAACACAACTCTTACATCAGTTTTATATTCAGGTGTTAGAAAGTAGATAGGAGAATGTAGTATTGCAATAATTGTCATGTGCAATACTAACCCATTTGGATTTCTATAAAAGAGAAGTTTTAAAGCAACATTTTGAAGATAGCTGTTTTCTTGTGACTGCATAATCATTGCGAAGGCATTCAATAATACAGTATATAAATTTAGTTAAAAGCTTGTTTTTAAGTTAACTTCAGGATGATACATTAAAAAATTATGGCCCCAATACCAGCTAGGAGTATAAAAGTGCAATATTAATTACATCTTAAATTTGCATTAACATAATAATATAACTGGAGTACTTACTCAGAACCAGAGGGTATTATTTCCAAGTGTTGCAGGTAAAATCTTTTCTATGAAATGCCTGCTATCTTTAGGGACCCTTACTCACAGTGATTATGTCTAAAGAAAGAAAAATACAACTAAATATCAGAGTAGGAAAAAACATTCTAAATTGTTATTTTATCAAATTAATTTGTTTTCATCTTGAAGTAAAAATTAAAAGCCACACAATTTGAGAACTATGAATTCCTTTCAGGTTTAAAATTATGGTACATTTAATAGATATAAAATATTTGCATTCGTATACAATTATTTGTGAAAAAATAATGAATCCAGTCTTAGTATGCATCTGGGTTCTCCCAAGATTTCATTTGATAGAGGTTTGCTAATGGAACCTTCCATGTACAATCTTCCTGCCACCTCTCACACTGCTGTCCAGGGTCCTTAAATCCTTTGGAGCTGTTTTCAAAAGCCACCAAAAGAAGTGGCAAAATCACCTTCACTGTCTTTACAAGATGTATTGGGGTTTTCCTTCTGTGAACAGGACAGATATATGATTGCACTGGAACTTCATTTCAGCTGAAATTTTAATCTTTTTTATGTTTTCATATTTTTTTTAAAAAAAATTAAATTTCAAGTGTAAAGGGAAATAACTCGGGATAACAGGGAATATACCATGCTATACATTATCACATATTATCTGTACTTAAACATATCATTACATTAAAGACTTTTGTGTCTGTCAGTTGCCTATATAATTCCAACTAGAGCTATTTGATTTTTTTGTATTAAAATTATCACATTTGCCTTTCAGGTTATAGAACGGAGCCATTTAAAAACTTGGATTTTCAGGCAGGTCTTCCCTCCAGTCAATTAACTGATCCCTATCCTTCTTGCTTGAGTTATGCCATCTTGGTTATATGCTGCTTAGAAATAAGTGTTAAAACTGTGTCTTAGATTATTTTTATGTTGTTCATATTGTTCTGTTTTTATTCATGTAAGCCACCCCGAGTAGACGTTGTCTAGAGAGGCAGGGTAATAAGTCTAATAATAAATAATAATATATATATATATATGTATAGGGTCCCATTTTTCAGTTGCTTCTTTGATTGACTTGTCTTTTAAAACTTCTGTTAATATGTCCATCTCCGCCACTTCCATAATATTTTCCACTAGTTCTTCACGATTGGGTATTTCGGTTTTCTTCCATTTCCATGCATATAGTATTCTAGCTGCAGTTATTATATGTTTTAATCTTCTAATTGTATTTTAAATCATATTTTGTTTAATTTAACTTTCAATATTTAACTTATTGTATTTTTAAACTGTGTGAATTTTAATGTTGTGAGTTGCTTTGGGTCCCTTGTTGGGAGAAATGCAGCATATAAACAACAACAACAACAACTTGGTAATTCTGTTATTTCAGTACTTTTCACCATTTTTCATGACAGATCCCAATCAGTTAGGGATCCAGTAGTGAACATGATGATGGCATGGCATGATATAGCCAACCAGATTACACCATGCATGCTGGGGCATTCTGGGAGTTATATACAAAGAGTAATTTGCTCAAGATCTGCTCCATTGGCACATCTTTCCTAAAATGCTGCATCATTGTTTCTTAAAAGTGTCATTCCTAATAGTGCAGCTCTAACAATAGTATTGTACCTACTCCATATAGGCACCGCGAAGACAGTGTATATCATGGGTGCTATGTGGTGGTTGTTAGTATAATTCATGCCAAAAATTCAAGGTAGCTTTGGATTTTCAAAATAGAGACTGAAAACCTAGTATATTCTGAAAAAAAAAACCCTACATGAATCAATGTTAGTTAGGGACATGAGCATAGGACCCATAAGCCTCAGGTGCAGTAATGATGGATATAAATGGCACTTGAAAATAAATACCGGTAAATAGCACACAAGTAATGTTGATAATATTAACAACATTGTTGTTGTTGTTTAGTCATTAAGTTGTGTCTGGCTCTTCATGAACCTATGGACCAAAGCACGCCAGGCCCTTCTGTCTTCCACTGCCTCCCAGAATTGGGTCAAATTCATGTTGGCAGCTTCAATGACACTGTCCATCCATCTTGTCCTCTGTCATCCGCTTCTCCTCTTGCTTTCACATTTTCCCAACATCAGGGTCTTTTCCAGGGAGTTTTCTCTTCTCATGAGATGGCCAAAGTATTGGAGCCTCAGCTTCAGGATCTGTCCTTCCAGTGAGCACAGGGTTGATTTCCTTTAGAATGGATAGGTTTGTTCTCCTTGCAGTCCAGGGGACTCTCAAGAGTCTCCTCCAGAACCACAATTCAAAAGCATGAATTCTTTGGCGTCAGCCTTCTTTGTGGTCCAGCTCTCACTTCCATACATCACTACTGGAAAAACCATAGCTTTGACTATGTTGACCTTTGTCAGCAAGGTGATGTCTCTGCTTTTTAAGATGCTGTCTAGGTTTCTCATCGCTTTCCTGCCAAGAAGCAGGCGTCTTTTAATTTCATGGCTGCTGTCACCATCATGGAGCCCAAGAAGGTAAAATCTGTCACTGCCTCCATATCTTCCCCTTCTATTTGCCAGAAGGTGATGGGGCCAGTGGCCATGATCTTAGTTGTTTTTATGTTGAGCTTCAGACCATTTTTTTCACTGTCCTCTTTTATCCTCATTACAAGGTTCTTTAATTCCTCCTCACTTTCTGCCATCAGAGTGGTATCATCTGCAAATCTGAGGTTGTTGATATTTCTTCCGGCAATCTTAATTCTGGCTTGGGATTCATTCAGTCCTGCCTTTTGCATGATGTGTTCTGCATATAAGTTAAATAAACAGAGAGACAATATATAGCCTTGTTGTACTCCTTTCTCAATTTTGACCCAATCAGTTGGTTAACAACATTATTTGTGCACTAAACAGTCGGACAGGCTGCTGCATCCATTCTTCAAAATATAAAATTTTAAAAGTAAAATTAAAATATTTTCCTCAAATGTTTTAGGAGGTTTAAATGCGTCAGCTTGCTCGTCCCTGCACTGTACATTAATTTAATGCAAAAGGAACTAGCTGATATTAATGATAACACATTATCCTTAATATTTGCAACTCCTCTCTATAAATTATTCAAGTTCTCATCAAACCCTCTCAAAAGTTATCATCTGTGTATAGCGAAACAGAAATATACAGGTACACAATTCCTTGCTAAGAACTCACTATTTAAAACTATTTAATGTTTTAATTGGGCATCCATTTCTACCAATGGTAAAACACACACACACAAAAATCAAAGTGCATTGCTTACATACTACCCCATAGTGCTTAAAAACACTCTGGGTGGTATACAATCCGATTATGGAGGCTATACATTGCACTCCCAGCAAGCTGGGTACTCAATTTACTCGGCTACCTGGAATTGAATCCCGATCATGAGCAGAGCCCTTGCTGCAGTACTGCGGATTAACCACTACTCCATGTGGCTCTGTGCTAGACGTAAGAGTCTGCTGAATATAAGGCTGATGCTTAGCAAGTTCCCAGTTATATTCATTTGATAAGTCTTCCTTTAAAACATATCTGTTCCAACACTGATATGCCAGTGGACACTGTAGGGTGCAGCAGAGCCCCTTTTTGTCAACTGTGGTACTGTTTCCTCAGGACTGGACACTGAAAGAGCAGTGTGATAATTGAACTGATCTTATTAATTCAGCATGCAAGTAGAAGTCAGTAATCTAGCGTGCACGTGGAACTGTGCACAGCGCTATCTGGCAAGTTAATTTTTTTTTAAAAAATGAAAGGGCATTATTTGGCAGGATATCATTTTTTTTCCTTTTACTTCCTCTGCAGGAAGTTTCAGTCTTTCTAGCAAATGCCAGGATCTAAAAGTCATCAAGTTGGAACCAAATTTAGCAATACTAATAGGACTTTCAAGATAAAAGAGATACTTAAGGAGTGGTTTTAACAGTTCCATACACATAATCCCAGTGAGTTTCTGTGGCTGGGTAGAAATTTTAGCTCAGGCCTCCTGAGTCATAGTCCATTATTCTGTCTACTACAACGTACTGGGTATCTCAGGATTTTCTTAGGAGTGCCCAACATTTTCAAATGAGGCTTGCTATATGTATTTGGAGTATAAGGGAAAGCTGCATTTTAAGACATAGAGTTAGACAGTGGTTTGGGTCTCAGTCAAAGATCCCTATGGCCATTCAAGCAGAGATGGGTAATATATTACTTTTATCATACCCAGAGTGAGATCAAGGCCAAGTTGGTCCATAGTAGAGGATTGTAGTTTTCCATCACAACTTCCTTCCCCCAAAAGATATCTCTAGCAATATGTAGACTGAAAACTAAATATGTTTACAGAAAAGTAAAATATAATACTTGGAGAAAAGGCAGATAATATATGTGACAAATAAACAAACACAGTAGGATTTACTTCAGAGTGAATCTGCATTGGCTAATAATAAGCAACTGAACTCCTGTGATGACTTTTTTTTTAGTAAGCTTTATAAAAACTGAAGATGATTACTTGGTATCTGTGCAGAGCGCCAAATATTAAATGAATGAGTGTAAACCTGGTAGCCTTTGTTATTTAATAGGCTTTACAGTACAAGGTTTTGAACAATTCGAACCAATGGACTAGAGCAGTGGTTCTTAACCTTTGGTTACTCAGGAGTTTTGGACTGCAACTCCCAGAAGCCTTCACCACCTGCTGTGCTGGCTGGGGTTTCTGGGAGTTGCAGTTCAAAAGTATCTGAGTAACAAAGGTTAAGAACCACTGGACTAGAGGAACAGTTTGTAGTGGGGAGCTGGTGTTCCTTTCTATCAAAACTGCAGTCGTCCTGTATTCTAGATGCCAGACATCACATAGAGGTTCCTCACTTGACCTAAGAAACTGACTCATTGGTACTATGAATTGGACGCACCATGGAATAAGTAAGTTAAGAAAATGGAGAATAAGGAGACACAAACATAATGTACAGTGAAAGAGAAAGGAAGAGAGTAGAGTTTGCTGTGATGAATGAATGGCAAATGGGTTTTCCAAAAATTTGTGCAGCTGTTTCCTTTTCTCTAAGCCAGGAATGCATGGAGAAGTGTAAAATAATGGATGGGATTTTTTTTCCTGGTAAGTTTTTTTTTTTGGGGTGGGGGCAGTCAGCCAATTTAAATGGCAACTTAGAACCAAATTAACCAACCAGGTTGCTCTATTCAATTTAAATTGAACTGTATTAGACTCACTAACAGTTAACAGAATTGCTCACCCTTTTCTACTAATTTCTTTTATAGCTAGATTGCATAGTTCCAATGTTCATCCATGTAGCCCAGTGCTCTGGACACCAGCTGGCAGGAGCGCTCCAAGATTTTAGGCAGGGGGTTTTCCAGCCCTACCTGGAAATGCCACAAATCGAATCTGGAAGCATCTGTATGCAAAGCATGTGCTCTGAGACTGAGCTATGGGGCCAGGCAAAGTCCCACATGGCACTTTGCCCTTTTTCACACAGCATTGTTCCTTTTGTTACAACAGACTGGGATTTAACTGATATATCATATTACTGAAAGGATGAAAATAAAACAGCAATCAAAACAAAGAATTAGCCGAGGCAGTTAACTTTGGTCCTATAAAAAACTAAGACAAGTCTCTGTCCATGACAGTATTGCTTTTTATAGATATTGTAAAACATAATTTACTGGCCAGTGTCCTGTTGTGTTACACCTGTGCAGATGAGCAATTGCATACACTTTCCAGCTGCCCTGGCAGAGTCCCTTTTGCCTGCTGAATCCTGCACTGTTTGCAAGACTGGTCACACAACTGGTTGTGTGATCATGTGCTGAAACAGGGAAACCCATAATCATGCTACAAATAGATTATTGACTGTTAGTTCATTAATAGTGTACATTTGGATTGTGTTCATGAGAGAAATGTACTACAGTATTTGATTTTCAAATACAGGACACATAAAAGTAACAATGGGAATGCAGTTATGTCACACATTCTGTGGCTTCTCGTCATACATTACTACATGGTATTTAAGAGCAGGTTAATTAAGAAATATTGCAGCATCAGAAAGTACTCAGAACCATGCAAAATGTAGCTTCAGAAAAATCAGAAGATAATATTTTGTTTTCACCGTGAAGCAGAAAAAAATCATTACAGAAAACTTGAAGGTTGACAAATGAATTAGAAGTTGGTTAAACTCTCTGAAGCTGATGTTCCACGTTTGAATGTAACTATTGGTGGGAAATCTTTCCTTTATTTGGGAAATAAAGTCCTATCACAACCAATTCTAGTAAGAATGCAGGAAAGAAAACAAAACATGAAAGAAATCTGAAGCCACCGCTGAATAATAGGCAAAGGGTCTTATCTCACAAAATTCTATACAGTTAAATAATCTGACTTGAAAGAAATATGATTTGTGTGATGTGCACAGCTAATTAGAAGCTCGGCTCCTGCAAAGACCTATACAAATTCTTAACTTCAGGCACTTTCGCTCGGCATTCCACTTCAAAAGGAATACTCAAAGTGCATAAAATTAAGAACAGACAGAAATCTTCACAGAATAAGGTCCTACACAGATAAGAATAAATATATTGCTATATCCCATTCATTCCTCTGGCTCTGAACTAAAATGCCTAAAACGGGATTCTATAAGACAACAGTGAACAAGTTGAAAGCAAGTACAATTTAAACACATGGGAAAGTTGTGCAGCACGTGGGTCAGTCAAAAGGTTTATCTAGCATGGCATTTCATTCCCACTGTAGATACTTGGATATCTTGGCCATGAGCAAGACAAGTTAAACAGTGCCCTCCTACTTCTGTCCTCTTTGAATTAGTATTAGGATGTATCCATAACAATAAATTAAATATAACTCTCCACCACAGCCTAAGGCAAGTGGATGTCTGAACGGGCTTTAGCAAACTCTACAGGTGTTTACAAAAGTTGTTCTGAAAAAGAAAAGTACTTCAATCATAATTCATCTGTAGATCGCAATACCAATTTCAAACACAATGTGGCAGACTTCCATAACTAAAACATAGCTCTTGTTCAGGACAATGGTGCTTATTAAAAGAAGGGATTCTCTAACCAGGTTGACAAAAACTAAGTTTCTTACAGTTGTTGTTTTTTTCTTAATAGAATACAGCGAGAGTACCTGAGATCACCAAACAGCAGGGTTGAAAAGACTATATTTATAGCAGTTGAGACTCCAGAGCAGCAATCTGGAAGACAGAAGGCAAGCACATTAGTCATAGTGGGAGCTAGGGAGGGGAAAAATGCTGCAGTTTCCTGCAATCCAATGTGGAATTACGGTTCTAAATCTTTAATTACAGTTGGCTTGGAATCAGCTTCTAGCAACCAATGCAATGAGACAGAAAGTAGAACCTCTGGGGTTATGCAGTGGTGTCAAAGTTCAGCTACAGCAAATCTATGACAACACTGTCTGTGAAGAACATGTGATGAGAATGCAGGAACCAAGCTTATGGATCCCACAGTCTGTAACTTCACTGACACTGGATAAGGACAATGTTCAGAACAGATAACAACTTACAGTGACTTGATCATCATTGAACTGAAAGACACAAGAGTGTTTAGTTCTGCCTAAGAACAAGAGCGGCCATTAACAAATGCTTGGATTTTATTTAATCTGGCTAATTTTGTCTTTTAATTGGCTTAGATATGACTGCATATTTCAGTTTTATTTTGAAGGTTGCACATGCGCTACCTTGAGATCCCCTTGAAATGAGAGAATCAATCAGTGGTACACTATGTGAATATAACTCAGCTTCAAAAGAGGTTATGCCATAATGTGACCTTGGCAAGCATCATAATCAAACAGCACTCCAAGATCAGTGAATGCTCTCTGATGGCACTGATATGGGCAGGGCATAGTTCATATGTCAGCTGTTTAAAATCTATCAGTGTAAAAGCAGACAGAGGGAAGATAAAATGCCCTTATACTTTGATCCACAATCCAGTTAAAGCAAAGTGCTTGTATTGAAGCTGATTTAATCCAATTTCAGTCAAAAGGTTTAACTTATTTCTATTGTGGCAATTGATTTACTAGCAAATCGTTCACATATAAGTTAAGAGAGTGCAACAGAGCTCTGCAGGTGGGCATTAATCTAGAAGCCTCCAGCAGTTAATTCCATATGCAGTTTAAAACAATGGATTTCTAGAAGCAGCTTTACTGAATCAGAAAAGAACTGACAGGTTCCAGATAGGGGAGGATATGAGTAGGCTCATATATCATAGAGAATAGGCTGTTGACCTAGAGGGTTCCCCCGCCCCGCCTCCCGGACGATGCATTTCTAAATTGAATACATTCTTATTATGGGAGTGTTTCTCTAGAGCACAATAACACTGACTGGAATGCCACCCAATTTTAGGATTGTCTGTTGCTGTCATTATCTGTTAGAGATCTATATTGATATCAATACTATAACAGATGCACATCGTATCTGAGTTGTCTGTGTACTGTAGTGGATAGAGAGAAGACTAGGATTCAGAAGACCTGGATTTAAATCCCCACTGGGCTAGGGAAACTCATTGAGGGAGGGGTGAGTTAGATTATGGGAGTCTCTGTTTCAATTTAACAAGTAAAGCATTCGGTGCTGGATTAAGTTAAATGCAATTTTTCCGAGATAAAATACAAACACAAGTCAATGGTTGCGGTTGCTTTGTTTCATTAAGATTAGTGAAAGAAAATTCTCGTTCACAGCTGGGCTTGCCATATTACTCAATCTTCTTCATTTTGTTTGGATTCCTGCAATGCTACCCATAGCTTGTCTGGACCACACTTTGGCCTAGATTGTTAGCTGTCTTTCTCTCTTTTTTTGGAAAAAGAGGAAAGTGGCTAAAAAAATCTCTTGGTTAAATGAGCACAGTGCAAACGTAATGACATCATCATCCAGCAATGGGAATATTTGATTTAAATGAATTGAAAGTTTCCTATCACTCCCTTTCAGATTCCAAATTTCCCTTGGACTCCCTTTTACCCTGGGGAAGCCTTTGGGAGTCTTGGGGTGGGGTGGGGATTTTTAGTAGCCAAAAATTGCCACCAGATTGCCACCACTGGGACCAAGACAGCCAGCAGCAAACCACATGATTTTTGACTATTGAAGTACCCCTCCCATGCAATCTTGAGGTGCCCTCAGGCTTCCCCCCCCCCCGGACAAATAGTTGCCTTAGGGTGCCTTGGAACCTAAAAGGGTAGGGACAGGAAGTTTACAGTTCATTTAAATTAAATATTCCTGTTGCTGGGTGATTACATCAACTGATCTATTTAGCAAAACTTTGTAACAACAGGATCTGAGCCAGTAAATCTGCAGCTCTTATAGAATGAGAGACTGAAGGCAAAACAGCCAGTTTCGTTTTCTGTGTGTGTGTTTAGTCGTTTAGTCGTGTCCGACTCTTCGTGACCCCATGGACCAGAGCATGCCAGGCCCTCCTGTCTTCTACTGCCTCCCGGAGTTGTGTCAGGTTCATGTTGGTTGCTTCGCAGACACTGTCCAGCCATCTCATCCTCGGTCGTCCCCTTCTCCTCTTGCCATCACACCTTCCTAACATCAAGGTTTTTTCCAAGGACTCTTTTCTTCTCATGAGATGGCCAAAGTACTGGAGCCTTAGCTTCAGGATCTGTCCTTCAAGTGAGCATTCAGGGTTGATTTCCTTTAGAACTGATAGGTTTGTTCTCCTTGCAGTCCAGGGGATTCTCAAGAGCCTCCTCCAGCACCACAATTCAAAGGCATCAATTCGTCGGCGGTCTGCTTTCTTTATGGTCCAGCTCTCACCTCCATACATCACGACAGGAAAAACCATAGCTTTGACTATTCGGACTTTTGTTGGCAAGGTGATGTCTCTGCTTTTCAAGATGCTGTCAAGATTTGTCATCGCTTTCCTCCCAAGAAGAAGGCGCCTTTCAATTTCAGGGCTGCTGTCTCCATCTGCAGTGATCATGGAGCCCAGGAAGATAAAATTTGACACTGCCTCCATATCTTCCCCTTCTATTTCCCAGGAGGTGATGGGACCAGTGGCCATGATCTTAGTTTTTTTGATGTTGAGTTTCAGACCGTTTTTTGCACTCTCCTCTTTCACTCTCATTACAAGGTTCTTTAATTCCTCCTCACTTTCTGCCATCAGAGTGGTATCATCTGCATAAAAGGGTAATTTCTTTGTGTTCACATAATGGTAATCCTCTCCCAGTTTTCAGATAGATTGTGCAGTTTGGAGAAAGCTTTGTTCTAGCTTGTCTATGAAGTAGCTTTGTTGATCTGCCTGAAAATATGGGAAGCAATGATATCCCAGCAATAAATTCAGGAGGGATGTGCCACAAAACAAAAATTTACTATGTAAATCACTTGTAGTATCTGAGTAAGTTCTAGTATTTACACTGTTAAGTAATCTGCAATATTCACAGGAGAGAAGAGAAGTGGGAAGATAGAAACATACTAAACTGATACTGTGGATTTTTGGTTTCTGGAGAGAGGTTTCAGGTAATGTCAGGAAAACTGTAACATTCTTTTGGAAGAACTAATTATACTTTCACTTGTCTTGGACATATGAGATGGCCCTTTGAACTGCTTACCCAGCAATATGTCTTAGAAGGTAAATGGGTCTTACACCCAAGTAGGTAGGCATAGGGAATTTATACACTTGCATTTATTATGCATCAAAGATTGGAAAAATTACTTTCCTGAACTAAAACTTCATGGCTATGTTCCTTATGGGAGCTTGGGATGTTGTAATCCTTCATAAAATGATATTTCCAAGCACACTTGGCATCTCATTGTGCACTACAATGTGGCCCACAGCAGTGAAACAAAGTAGTTCAACGGTGTGGATGTATAGAAAGGTTAAATGAAAGCTAGTTATGGGAGGGCATTTTAAGGAGAAAGGTCACTCCCATAACATTAGTTTGACACTGACTTTGTGATATACAGTATATACTATATAGCTGTGATAGCCTGCAGCAGCAGAAACAACCGTCTTGTGGCACCTTAATCATGGAAAAATTGTATTTTTAATATTGTATTTTATTTGTCATAAACTTTTTTTGATTGCAAACAACTTCCATCAGAGTTACAGACCATTGCCTCATTTATGATACACATGTGTAGCCAATTGGGAGATGGAATATGGAAGCATGAAAGTGGTAGCCCAGACATCCTAGTTTACATGAGCTGATTAGCAAGTGTATTTAATGAAAAGTCAAGTCAGACAGAATCTTATGAGATTCTCAGGGATATTTAGGGCTGTTTTCTACCATAAGTAAACATGTACAGCAAAGAATGACAGTGATTTGAACAGAATATCACAAGAATACCTATGACAAAATGTCATCTTTTACTTGTGTGTGCCAGTAACACATATAGTAACTTCACATGTGCCCTATCTCCTCATTTATCCCTACAATAACACACAAAGCACACTGGTACAACACGAGTCATAGTGAGGGTTAACACTTGCATATTCCTCCTCCACAGCCATTTAGTAGAGCATTCCTACTTAACTAGAAACATAACTGAAACTTACAGTTACACCACAAAAGAAGTGAAGCTAAAGTATTTATTGTTTGGTAACAAAGGTAACACAACACTATCTCTTTGTTATTATAAATAGCTAGTTATTTCCAGGCTTTGGATACATGTATCTCAAATGAAATAAATGGAATATAGAAAATATTAGTTGATGTTAATGAGTTTTCCACTTGAGAAACTGCTTCAGAATACTATTTGGGGGGGGGAGGGGCAATATATACTTATATATAAATAATCAATCAATAGTTGATTACAAGTATATGAGCCGTTCAAAGTGCAGACTGAGCCATTTATAAGAGACACAAAAATTATACACTGAAAAATAGCAAGAGGAGAAAAATAAAATTATTCAATAACTGAACTTGTGTTCATATCTCAGCTAAGAGAAAATTAGTAACTGCGGAAGTAATGTAGGAGTTCCGATCCAATTAGAAGTGTATAACCAGCCACTTGTTAGATTTTGAATCTACACAAGAGGAACAGAATTATATAGTCTCTCAGCTCTACATAAAGATTGTAATATAAAAGAAAATTAAGTACTGTAACGATTCAGGACCCCCAACTATGCATGAGTAGCTTCTTCGATGACAGGGAATTCACAAGAATCAGCCCTTGAGTATTGTGAGGGAAAAAATATAGAGCTCAGAAATGTAAATGTTGAGTTATTCTAAGAGCTGTGAAGTAGAATGCATATACTTCTTACACTGGCAGAACACCATTTGCAGAAGGGGCACCGTTCTATTAGCTTGCGAATACAAATTGTGCTTCAGTACTGTGCGGTTTCTGAAACTGCACTCTGAATGTTTGCAGCTGTCGGGGCATTAAAAACAGAATCAAGTGGAATGCTGACTGAACAAAAGTGCAGAAACAAAAGTGATCATTTATTCGTAGAAGAGACCATTAGAGAAGTCCATTAACATGGGGTGCATGTGGCTAGGACATTCAGTGGACAAATAAAGGCAGTCAAAACTTTGTACTTTGCACCCAGGCTGTACTGTTCGAGAAGCCTACTCTGGTTTGCAGGTGCATGGCTGCAAACCCTACACTACTAAGACATCTAAAACATTATGAAGGAGAACTGTTTGGACTTGGTTTGCAACCTAGCTGAATGCACTCATCCAGTTGTGAATCTTAAAATAACTATGTCATAAGTTAAGCTTTAAACATCTGAATAGCTGCATGGATATCATGTCCACCATAGGTTTAAAAGGCAAGTGCTTCAATTAGCAAAATTAGTGTATTATTTCCACAGAGTAGTCTGGAGTTGTACTGATAATAAGGGTATAGCTAGATAGGAATTTGTCCCACTGTTTGGTCCATTCTGCAGATGGGCTAGTTGGCTCAATTTTCCTGGTGACCACTTGGTGTAAGTGTCATTGAAAAGCAGCCCATCTCTGATTGTACATTCTTACCCCCTCTTTCTTGGTTCCTTGTGAGGGGCTGCTATTTTTTAGGCATTTGTAAGTTTGCTCCTTTTGGGATGTGGTGGCGCTGCAGGGACGTGGTGGTGCTGCGGGTTAAACCGCAGAAGCCTCTGTGCTGCAAGGTCAGAAGACCATCAGTCGTAAGATTGAATCCATGCGACGGAGTGAGCTCCCATCGCTTGTCCCAGCTCCTGCCAGCCTAGCAGTTTGAAAGTATGTAAATGCGAGTAGATAAATAGGTACCACCACAGTGGGAAGGTAACGGCGTTCCGTGTCTAGTCGCGCTGGGCACAGAAACTGTCTACGGACAAACGCTGACTCTACGGCTTGAAGACAGGGATGAGCACCGTGCCCTAGAGTTGGTCACAACTGGACTAAATGTCAAGGGGAACCTTTACTTTTACCTAAGATTGCTACATTTTGGTTTGTTTCCAGCACATGCATTGGCTGGGACTAAACCAAAGAGGATGGCTTCAACTTTCAATTTCCCAATAACCTTAAATATTTTAAGCTGACAGGAAATTGAAAGCTTCCTTCATTCCTTCATGGAGGGGGAGAGAAAGGAAGCATTTTAATGCCTTATAAGGCAGTACTTATGCAATGTAAGATGTTATGTACTTTAAGATTGCTGCACTGGTGGCAATTGTCATTATGTACTATGTACTATTTTTTTTTTAAAAATCCTACTATTTTGCTAAGATAATGTTTATTCTGCTTTTTTAATAATACCTGTACAAAGCACATACTTTTTCAATAGTTGGCATTCTCCGTCAAACCATATATAAAATGTATTATTAAACCCTACTGTAGTGTTCTGATGATCAGTTAGAATCTGCTGTTGTAGAAAAGTATGGATGAAAAGAAGCAAGGTGAGCATAATGGGAGACAGTAGCAGTCATGTAATGGCCTTTTGTTATTGCTTGACTAAAGCCAAGCAAAGTAACAAAATGCAACATCTTAGTAATATTGTCATATCTCCTTTTGGTACATTTTACTAATTTATAGTTAGACAAATTTCCCATTATATAACCTTGTGTGTATAACCAACTCCAGGCCAGCTATATTTTGAGATTGTGGAAGGGAGGAGGCAATCCTTTCCCTTGGAATATGGGATGCTTTCTTAACTTTTCCCCAGCAGTATTAGGGAAGAAAAAAACAGAGTGAAATGGAAGGCACTCTAAAGATAGCATGTGAGTTAGTATCCTCCCTCCCAAAACTGCTGGATCATATAACAGTAAATCAAATAAATATAGTATGTTTTTCTTCATCCTATGCAGCAAGTAATTCCCACAGAAACCAGCAAGACCTTTTCTGTTAAAATGTATGTAAGATCATTAAGTGTCAAGAAATCAAGCAGTCTTTACTACCAATTATTTTTAGTCAACCTTAACTTTAAGACGTAGAGAATAGCTGTAGCGGGCCACTCTACAGCCTCTACCAATACAGGTCTCCGGAGTGCTCACTACTTTTCTTCAAACTGCTGCCACCAACCTATCCTTAATACTCAAAAAGGACAAGTGTTTCTTTCAAACAAAACATTGTTTATTGATTTAACAAAATAAAAAGACTGAATCACAGGTAGTAAATCAAGCTGTAAATCACGTTTCTCAATTACTAAATCACACAGACTTTTCCCTCACTGACTAGCTCTCACAAATCTATCTCACTCTCTCAAACAACTTCTCTCATCTTCCAAAACTCTCAAAACTCTCCCAAGAATTCCATCACACACACCCCTTATATAATCCAGCTACTCCCCCTTCTGCACCACCCTCTGTCCTCTCATTGGCTGATGTTCCCCTGCCCAGCTGTGACGGACAGGTGACAGCAGAGCTGTATGTTACAATAGCCACTACTGTACTGTGATGGAACTGCTTGCTCCAGCCCCTTTCCTTCCACTTCTATCCCCTCCACACTACTTGGACATCAGCTCTGGAAATTAGTTCATTCACATGCCACATATTTGTGCAGTAGATCGTTCATTAAAAATGAGAAGTTGGGAAGTTAAACCCACAGCATGATTACTCTGAAGCTCATTCTCTGGTATTCAATAGAGTTGTTTTTGGTGAAGAATGCCCGAGACTGTGGCATTAATTTGTAGAACAGCAATATAAAATCAACAGATGCATTATTACAGAAAATAGATATTAGGCTGTGTACTATTCCATCATTTTTTAAAAAAGTGCTGTGAAAAATGGACATAGCCATTTATTTGGTATTGATCCCACATTCTTTGCATTACTTATAGCCAAGCAAAGTGTGTGAGAAAGAAGTAATATGACATGAATGTTCAAAGTTAATTTTGCTTTGCATATTTTTTCAGATTTAAAAAGAAGTATCACCTCAGAGAAAATTTTTGTAAAAACAATTGTACTATAAAGCATAAAAACATGTTTTGCAAAGATAAATAATAATAATATGACCCAGAATAAATGTTACTGAAGTTATCAGAAAGTTCAAGGACCGGCAGGTTGGTGCAAGTTTTTGTATATGAACAAATCCTCCAATTGTCTTGATAATTTCAAACTGTAGCTGTACAATGAGATCTTAAAATAGCGATAGGTAATAGCTATGCAACACGTCAAAATCAAAATAGTCCACAGCAGCTTCCAGAAAGTAAAGAGTGTCATAAAAAAGCAAAAAAACAAAATTGATTCCACTGTTATGGACTTTAAGATGGCCTAGTATTTGAGAGAGAGAGAGAAAGAAAGAAGCCCTTCGAACACACCTTTGCCACAGGATGCTAAGGGACCACAGCAACAAGGAAAATATAAGACAAATAAATAAAAACAAAGGAGCCCTAAAGCACAGAATATGGAAAGCTTGTCTATGCCAGCCATGTAATGAGAGGTGAAAGGTACACAATTTGCATATTGGAAAACGAACAGGAATGAAGGCAGCCCGCTGGCTGGAGGACTTTAGAGATAAGTTTGGATGTAATGCAACATCATGGTTCAGAGCTGCCCCATCCAAAAGGGAGCAGGACATCCATGATGACATCCAGCCGGCAGAGAGAAACAGGAAGAAGATCTACAACAATATGATTATACTCCCTGCAGGATTTTGTAAGAGAGCAGAACAGACTTGTGATTGATAAACTGTTCAGGTTCAGCTCAGCTCATTGTAAAAGCAATTACGCTGTTTATGTAATTAATTCTTTTTATGATTTCTTTGGAGAAACTGTTGGAGCTTTAAGAATTGGAATTTCAGAAAATAAGAACATAACTGGAATGGCATTGGCACCCTTGGTGCAAAGTTAAATAGAAAAGCCACACTTGTTCAAGGTGATTTTAAACGCTCTGATGTGGAGAAGGTCCAGAGATATGGTTATAATTACATTGGTTTTCCATATAGTTTCATTGCAGTGGGAAGCCTTAAAGACATAAAAACCACCCTGCTGAATCCGACCCTGGGCCCATTGTTGGTTCAGCATCCTGTTTCCAGCAGTCACCAGTCAGAAACCGAAAGCCCTTTGGATCTATAAGCTGAATGCCATGAACCCCTGTGGCTTAAACATCTTTAGCTTTGGGATAAAAACAATGAAAAAATCTTGCGGATAATTTCTTAAAAGACTTTCCTTTTAGCTTTTAACCACATCCTGACCTCTCCCATATTCTTGGAAAATAGACACAAATAAAACCAGTGGGAACTGCAATGAAAAGGAATTCATGGCCAACTAGCCATGTTCACTTCCAGGATATTCCATTATATTCCCAGTTTCCTTTACAACCCCAGCCTTCCCAACAGGAAGCTGGCATTTGTGCCTACGAAGCATCCTCTGTCCTCACTACGATATTTTACAGGTTGTGTTAGATCCTCCATGTCCCTGCTATTCTACCAGACTTAAAGTTCTTCTGCACCTAATGGTATCTCTCTCTCTCTCTCTCTCTCTCTGAATCACTGATGCTGCCATTTTGTATCATGATGATCCCAACTGAGTTCTGAATTTCAAAGCAGAAACAATGACTTTGCTATACTATTCTCCAAATAAAAACAGAACCCTCTAGCCAAAGGCACAACACGTGGAAACCACTCTTCACAGTCGGGGAGGTGGGGAGATAATGCTTTAAAGCAAAGAATAATATATTGAAAAAAGTTTGACTGAAAACTGGAAGTGATTGGTTAGAATGTGGCTTTCACTGAACCTCCCGGTCTTTGCCTGGAGAGAAGTCGTCAGAGAAAGAAGGACCACTTCAGGTTTCCTAGACAGTCCTTTATCTGCTCTGACCGTTGCTGACTTCCTTTCAAACTACACTAATATTTCTTATGGTTACTCTTGCCACTCCTCATCTTTCTCACATTCCTCTCTTGATCCTCTTGCAGAGGACAGAAGACACATCTGGCCTTTGACTCCATGAGGCAGGAGATAGCCATGACCCCCTGCATCTCTGTCATAGAGAACTCAGTCATCTTTCTGATGTCAGTATACTTCTTTAACAAATATTAGAATTTTTATTTTGCTAGAATAAGAAGGATGGCTCTCTTTTCTTTGCAAAGGGAAATATGTCTTTTGCTAATTATTTAAAAATTTAGGGGCTAAATCCATAAGTTAACTTTGCTACTGTTAACTTTTCTAATACTTCCTGTCTCCTTGTGGTTGGCTTTGATTAGCAGGCTATGAAACCTCAGTCTGCAGAGATAAAAATTGAAAAGTATACATTTTACTGAAATGGCAGGAAAAGGGCAAAACATTAAACTTCTCCTGTCTCCATAAAAAGGCTTGGTCGCCTTGTTTCTCTAGCTGCTTTTTAATTGTTATTTTTAACCAATATAAACAGGCTAAATCATGGACCATCATTTATGGCTTTTGAGTTTGTGAGCACAGCAAGGGGGAAACTTTCTGTAGATTTGCTCAGTGGCACCGGCTAACCATACTTAATGTTTGCCCCTTCCATTTCTCAGGGTAAAATTTCACTTTGACATGAAGGATATTCTGCGGCGCGCGCTGGAGGGGCGATTTTCGCGCCCTCGATCGGCAGCGCGATTTGCCTCCCGGTCCCGGAAGGAAGCAAACAACGGGGCCACGTGACGTAGGGAAGGGGTGGAGGCTTTATAAGGAGGAGCCATCCCGGAGCTCTGTCTCTTTCGCTTTTGGCAGGCAAAGGAGACGGACGGCTTGGCTTCGGAGCTTGGCGTTTGGAGACTGGTTTGCTGGCTGGTTTTTTCTCTAACCCTTTGGGGTTAGCGCAGAGAATTGGCTGGGAGTTGGGGGTGAAAGGAGCCACAAGGACGAGGTGGCCAAGAGGGAGGCAGGGAGGACGGGAGAGGCAGCGCGCAGGGGGTTTTCCGCCCGCTGCGCACACAGAGCCATCTGAGCCTCGCAACCGGGAGCTCCTTGTTGCATCTGTTTCCCGCTTGGTTGCTGGGATATATTGGGGTTTGGAGGATTGGCGTAGGGGACGTTTTTGTGGGGTGTGAGATATTTTATAAAAAAAAAAAAAGGAAGGTAAAAGACAAGGGAAGCATTAATTACAATAATAAGAAGAACTTTAGAGGGTTTGAGGGTCTGCAAATTGGGGGCATTGGGTGGGGGTGGGGGTATTCTTGGGGTGGGTGGCCTGATTCTTCCCCCCCCCCATTGTGGAAATTATTTAGCTGGTGGTTCCATTCATTTGGTGAATGAGGAGGGGGCGGTGGTGGCAATTGGGAAAGTGAAACTTACTCTACGGTGGCCATTTTGAGAGCTGGGTGGCTGCCGCATGGTACCTATTGCCGCCATTTTGTGGGTTATTGTTTGCTATAAGGACATATTGTGCAGAAATCTATATAAATAAAATAAATAATTAGGATTGCTGTAATAAAGTAAAATTTGATTGGATATTTAGGATTGGAAGTCAAAGGGAATAGGGACGGGGATAGTATTGGGGGGAATTAATTGGGTTGGGGGAGCATTAAAAAAAAATAATAAAAAAAATAAAAAAAATAAATAAATAAAAATAAAATAAAAAAAAAAGAAAAGAAGGAAAAGGAAATTAAAGAATTAATAAATAAAGATAAACAGGCAAGTAGGTAAATTGAAACAAACAAACAAATAAATAATAATAATAATAAAAATAAAAATAAAATAATAATAAATAAATAAAAGGAAAAAGAGGAAGAAAGGAGGAGAAGGAAATTCATTAGAGATACCAATTGGTTCACGCAATAGGATAGCATTAAAGGTTGGATAAGAATTTTAATTGATAGGGTAGGAGTGGAATCAACAAGGTATTCAATTGCGGGTAAATTGATATTGGGTGGCTTATAATTGTGGTAGTGGATTAACAATTCATTTGGGACAATATAATTCCGCGGAAATTGTTTGGCTAGGTGGATTGGGGAAAAGTACGCTGTGTTTACATAGGATTGACGTACGTTATTTACAGTATTGTGATATTAGCAGATAAATAAATAAATAAATACATAAATAAATAAGTATAGTAAAGTGGAGTTCATTATAATTGATCAGTGGTAGGATCACGGTAAAATAAGGCCCTTTGGGGGAGCTTACACATTGCTTGCCTGGCATAGAGCGAGGTGGGCGAGTGGTTGTGAAGATGCCACCGAAGAAAGGAGGTGGGAACAAGAAGGGCAAAAGCCCGGCTAGAAAGCGGGTAGCTCCCCAGGTGTCACCACCTCAATCATCTTCCGATGATGAGTCCTGGGTCTTGCTAAAGGAATTGCAGGCGAAAATGGCAGGATTTGAGGCGAAAAGAGCGGAAAGGTCCGCTTCTCAGGGCAGCGAGACGACCCCACGTCGCTCAGCTAGAGACACTAAAGGGCGGCGTAGGGCAGAAATTAGAGCCATCACATTGGAATTAACAAAGCGTTTTGATGCTCTTGAGTCTGAGCAGGGTAAGGAGACTGAAGGACGGATGGCGGATGAAGGTTCGGCTACAGCTGCAGGGGAGACTGGTGGGCGTAAACGCAGGAGGACAACGACAACAGAAGGGCAGGATCCAGGAGAAGGAATGTCAGTCAGCCATGACACATATGATGAGCCATCCACAAGCGGCTCCGGGGCTGCTGAAGCTTCCGGATCGGCAAGGGCAATTTCAGGTGGGTATGAGGCGTCTCACAGCACGATTGGTCAACCACCACAGTGGCCATGGGCGGGAGGCCCGCAGCAATTGGGGGCGACACCGATTAAGTATACACCATCTGATATGACATGGTCTGGAGGTTTTTGGCCCCCAGTGGGGCCGCAATGGTTCGGATGGGGCATGCCAGGTTCTGCTCCCTTGCAGTCAGTATTGGCGGTAGAAGGTAAGTTGGCAACACCACAACAACATCCGTCAGTGCCCAATACGGGTTATAACACGGTCCCGATTGCAGCTATTCCGTACACGGATTATAGTACGCCACTGGGAGACCATTTGACGCCAGCAGTTAAGGAAAAAATTTGGCGAGGAGATTACATTGACTTTTATGAATTGCTTAACCGGGAATTTGAGGTAAAAGAGATTGATAAGGACGATGAGAAACTGAAGGAAAAGCATAGGCGTAAACGACCAGATAGGAATTGGAACAATTGGGTCACGGGCTTTACCATATATGCAGGTGTTTTAGTGAAAATGCAACCTTGGAAGGCATCTGCCTTGTTCCAATATTTTGACATTATGCGAAGAGCGAAGGCGGAGTTTGAGGGACAGGCTTGGTTGAGGTACGATGAGGCGTTCAGGATGAGGAGTGCAATCAGGCCGGAGCTGCGTTGGGATGAAACACATCCAGGGCTCTGGCTACAGCATATGTCACCGGCAAAGACAAGTTTAGGTGACAGATTTGATTGCGGGCACTTGAATATAAAGTACTCAGGTAACACGGGTACCCGCCAGGGGGCGGGGCAGGCGGTTCAACCCCGGCTGCCTTGCTATGAATTTAATAACAGAGGGTCGTGTGCCAAGGTACCATGTAGGTTTCGGCACGAATGCCTCACATGTGGTGGAAGACATGCGAAAATCAACTGTTTTAAAGCGGCAGCGCTGCGACAGAATAAATCAGGTGGCACAAACAAAAAACCAGATGGAGGGGGTGGGGCTCCTGGAAAGGGGGCCCACCCCAATTAAACTTGACATATTGCAAAGGGGTCTGGCAAGGTACCCCAAAAGGGAAGACGCAGAATACTTGCACTTAGGTTTTAAGTTGGGTTTTAGGATCCCAGCACGGGGTATTAGGAAGGCGTTTTTGGCAAAGAATCTTAAGTCAACAAGAGGCATGGAGGGAATAGTATGGGAAAAGATTAATAAGGAGGTTAGAGAGGGTAGGGTTTTGGGACCCTTTAGTGAAGCACCCTTGGATAACTTAAGGGTGTCACCCCTGGGGATTGTTCCTAAAAAAGCCCCGGGGGAATTCAGGTTGATACATCATTTATCATTTCCGGAAGGGGAGTCGGTAAATGATGCAATCCCAGAAGAATTGTGTTCAGTACGTTATACCTCTTTTGATGAGGCAGTTAGAATGATTAGGAATTGTGGTGTAGGTGCAGAATTAGCAAAAGCGGATGTGAAATCGGCCTTTAGGATTCTGCCTGTCCACCCAGCAGATTTCAATCTGTTGGGTTTTAAATTTGGGGGACAATATTATATCGATAGGGCTCTACCAATGGGGTGCTCGATTTCATGTTCGGCTTTTGAAAAATTCAGTACGTTCATTGAATGGTGGACACGGCAAAGGATGGGCTGTACGTCTACAGCACACTATTTGGACGATTTTCTCTTCTGTGGAAGAGCAAATTCGGGTCAATGCTTAGCATTATTGAATAATTTTAGGGAACTGGCGGCTGAGTTGGGTTTGCCATTAGCAGAGGAAAAGACAGAAGGGCCAGCGACGACCCTTACGTTTTTGGGGATTGAATTGGACACAGAGCATCAGACTTCAAGGTTGCCACTGGACAAATTAGTGAACATTAGGAAGATGATACAAACATTAAGGGGGAAGAAAAAAGTGACTTTAAAGGAGCTACAAGAAGTGGTCGGACACTTGAACTTTGCATGCAAAGTGGTAGCTCCTGGTAGAGCCTTTCTCAGGCGGCTTTGCAGCGCCATGTCAGGGCTGAGGAAGCCTTTTCATAGAACAAGGGTCACAAGGGGTATGCGTGAGGACCTGAAGGTATGGGAGCAATTTTTGGCTCAATTCAACGGAATTTCATTTTGGAGGTCTGAAATTAGTTTAAAGGCAGATGTACAGGTAAACTCAGACGCCGCTGGCGCTCAGGGGTTTGGAATTTATTACCGTGGTAGGTGGTGCGCAGGTACCTGGCCCTCGGAGTGGCATCAACAGGGCGTAACAAAGGATTTAACATTCTTAGAATTTTTCCCAATAGTTGGAGCCCTGTGGCTCTGGGCAGATGAGTGGGCTAATTCGGTAGTCCGTTTCTGGTGTGACAATCAGGCTGTGGTATATATTATCAATAACTTGACGTCACGCTCAGAGCGGGTTATGGATTTAGTTAGGGCATTTACATTAAGGGCGCTACAATTTAATGTCATGGTGCATGCACGTCATGTTCCGGGCATCGATAACAGGATAGCCGACGCTCTTTCGCGACAACAGATCCGGCGTTTCAGGGAACTGGCACCGGAAGCCAGGGATCTGCCAGAAGTGCTTCCGGCAGAGGTTTGGCTGATTGGCGCGAAGAAGCGGCGAGAGCGATAGGCCTGGCACTTGCTCCGCGAACACGCAAGAAATATGTAGCAGCAGGTACTGAGTTTTCTGAATTTAGGAAAGAAACACAATTGGAACCAACTTGGCCGGCTCCGGTAGAGCACATACAGCAATTTGCTGTGGCCATGCATAGAAGAGGCTTGGCACCAGGCACCATTCAGGGCAAACTGGCCGCATTGGGTTTTTACGCTAAGGCTAATGGGTTAAGGGATTTTTCGAGGGATTTTAGGGTTAAGAAAATGTTGGAAGGTTGGGCCAGGGAAAAGGGAGGATTGCAGGATGACAGGACACCCATATCTCCGGTGCTCTTGGAGCGTTTGGGGGATTTCTGGGGGTCCTTGTGTAAAGACAGTTATGAAAAGACGCTGTTCCGGGCTGCCGCTCTGGTAGCCTTTTTTGGGGCTATGCGTATTAGTGAATTAGTGGCTTTAGGGAAAAGGGATATTTCTAAGAGGGCTTTGCAACTTGATGATGTTATATGCCAAGAGAATCAGGTCAGGATTAGGATCAAGAGATCTAAATCTGATCAACATGGAGCTGGAAGACAGGTGATACTTGGGCAGTGCAGCTCACAAAAAATATGTCCAGTCAGGGCAGTACAGGAATTTCTGGAGATTAGGGGGATAGAACGGGGTTATTTCTTTCAGCACATAGATGGATCACCGCTCACGAAATATCAATTCTGGAAGCTTACTGACATGGCGCTGGAAAAAATAGGGGTTAAGAACATGAGATTTGGTACGCATTCCTTCAGGATAGGGGCAGCTTCAACTGCAGCCGCGATGGGTTACAACATAGAGCAAATTAAGCAGTTGGGGCGGTGGTCATCTAATTGTTGTCACAAATATATCAGACAACTGCCTAACGTATAGGTAGGGGCTGTTTTTGTTTTTTCAGGTGTTTGGATGCCGGCAGTCCGGAAGAGCATCAAGATTATTGGCCATAGCTACATCTATTGGGCGGCGCGTTATGCTGCAGCTTCACACTGGGGAACCGATTTGGGCCTAGGTGCTCGGGCATCCATTTCCTGGAAGGGCATACGTGGTATGCAGTGGTTGCAATTAGGAAGGTTGACTTCGTTTGGAAATATGCCGCCTGATGTTTTGGTGGTCCATTTAGGGGGCAATGATTTGCCCAGAGTGCCTGGAAAGGCATTAATATTAGATATATTAAGGGAATTTAACAGGTTACATGCTGTATATCCCGCCTTGCGAATCGTCTGGTCGATGATTATACCGCGCTTAAGTTGGCGGGGAGCTCAGAGCATTGACAAGGTAAACAAGGCACGGCGGCAAGTTAATAGGGAAGTTTGTAGAGGCATTATCTATCGCGGCCTCGGATCTGTGATTAATCATCGCAGAATTCAAATTTCTAAGTTGGAATATTTCCGGGAGGATGGTGTCCACTTGTCTGAGACAGGTTTGGATGTATTCCTGGATGATTTAAGAGGGGGCCTGCTGGTTGAACTTGAGAGGCTTGGTGGGCACATGGGACATAGCCGAAGCTAGTCCTTCATGCGTTGGCGGGTAGTGCGGGAATAACTGGTTGTCTCGGTGGGTCCCCCTTTTATAATTAATATAAAACCAACAGCGGGTAGCTCCTTACGCCTCTGCGGATCGTGCGATCACAGGGACGGGGGGGCTTATGCGCTGGGCCACTTACGGACCGAGAGTCAACAATATAGATGGCTCTGGGCCCGGGGTGTTTTGATTGAGGTCCTTCAGGTTCCTACGGTCGTTAGACGGATGGAACCTGGGGGCCTGGGACTCGCCCATTGACGGATAATAATATTTGGATGCCAGAGATTTATTTACCCGCACTACCGCAGGCCCCCTCAAGTTTGGATTGATTTATTGGTTGAATTTGAATTGGTTTTAATAAAGTGTGGCCCTTAATTAAATCCAAAAATCGTTGTCTTGCGTATTCATTTCGGGATATGGGGAGGCAATGCGGCGCGCGCTGGAGGGGCGATTTTCGCGCCCTCGATCGGCAGCGCGATTTGCCTCCCGGTCCCGGAAGGAAGCAAACAACGGGGCCACGTGACGTAGGGAAGGGGTGGAGGCTTTATAAGGAGGAGCCGTCCCGGAGCTCTGTCTCTTTCGCTTTTGGCACCCACCCACCCGCCCAATTTCTAGTGTGTTTTTAGGTCGCCTTTTTGGGGCCGGATAGGAATTTTTGACCCCTATCCTGATTGGCCGTTGGATGGGGGGATTTTTCGCCTATCCCACACTGGAAAAAGGTTTGTTGGAAACCAAGGGTGGTTTTCTTTTCGGTCACACGGGCGGGTAGTGCGGGAATAACTGGTTGTCTCGGTGGGTCCCCCTTTTATAATTAATATAAAACCAACAGCGGGTAGCTCCTTACGCCTCTGCGGATCGTGCGATCACAGGGACGGGGGGGCTTATGCGCTGGGCCACTTACGGACCGAGAGTCAACAATATAGATGGCTCTGGGCCCGGGGTGTTTTGATTGAGGTCCTTCAGGTTCCTACGGTCGTTAGACGGATGGAACCTGGGGGCCTGGGACTCGCCCATTGACGGATAATAATATTTGGATGCCAGAGATTTATTTACCCGCACTACCGCAGGCCCCCTCAAGTTTGGATTGATTTATTGGTTGAATTTGAATTGGTTTTAATAAAGTGTGGCCCTTAATTAAATCCAAAAATCGTTGTCTTGCGTATTCATATCGGGATATGGGGAGGCAATTATAAATCCCTTAATTTCTCCTGTTCCTATGTAGATTTGACTTGAGGAAGAACAACACTTGCTCAGTTTTTAGGGTCAGGCTGTCAGTGGCTCTCTTCTCCTATATACCAGCTTAAGGCCTTGCATTCACTCTTAGGCCACAGAGTGAGAAGAGGCTTGCATGTAGGTTAATCCACTTTTACTGGAATGATGATTTTAGGACAGCCCATGTTCAGGTTTATTAGCAATTGGCTATAATCCAGAACAATTTGGCACACATTCCTTCAGAACTGGTGCTGCCAATTCAGCTGCACTAGGTGATCCAATCATTAAGCAGGAATCTGCATATAAAAGGCCTTAGTCTGTTAGCCCCATTCAGCTTCTACATCAACACTGGTTTGCAACATTGGCCTTATTAAGCCCAGTTTAGCCAGCTATGTTTGCTAGTATGCCTTCATCTTGTTTTTTGGCTCCATTAACTTCTGGGCACTTGGTAGGGCTGCCTGGTTTGCTGTGTTGGCCTATCAAACTGGACAGTTCCTGCATGGATACTCATTTGCTGCACTGGACTGTCAGCCCTGTTAAGTGTTGGACAGTTGCTATGCCCATGCTAGTTTTGCTGTGTTGGCCTGTACAGCCCATTACCTCTGGGCATTTAGCTATCCCCATTGATCCCCTTTATAGGTAGTTGGCTGTGTTCATGCCCCCAGTTTGCTTCAGCCATTAATCAGGCTTTTATGAGGAATTTGCTATGCTCATTCACCTGGACTGAACACTGCATTTCTCTATGCTTTTTTCTGTTGGCTCCATTTAAGTCTTCAGCAATTGCTCCAGCAGATCTCGTTCCATTCATTGGTTCCATGCATTGGTTTAATCCCATGAACTTGTTATTTGTACTGAGTCCTGTTCTAGTTCTTCTTTGGACTTCCAGCTGTCTTTTGGACCTCCAGTGAAGAAAACCGCTCAAGCAAGGAAACTCAGCTTGCCCTCATCAGTCAAGCAAGCGTGAAAAGTTTAGAATGGTTGCTATGTCTCCCTGTCATGTACTGCCTTTCCTCTGGCACTCTTTCCAATGTCCTTTATATTTGCCCTCTATTTGGAAGATACAGTAATTATTATTATTTTTTTTTGGGGGGGGGAGACCATTCAGACCAGTTTTGTACATTTGTCCCAAACATTGCAACATGTATCATTAGAACCATTATTTTTAAAAACCTGTTTTCTGATTTTCTGTATTTCAGTCAATATCTTTACATTGGTTACCAAAGGATGGAAAGCAACTGTCTTTGAATAAAAAACATCACCTGAATTTGTTTGACAAGTTTGAAGAGTGCTCTGGATTTCAGCCACATTCATCACTATTTCTGAATTGTTTGGGTGGAAATGTTTCCAGTGTTGAATAGGCATTATGTAAGTATTGCATGATTCTAAGCATTGCTTGTCACATTGAGTTTTCAAAAGAAACACATAATTTACCAGTAAAATAATATTTTGATGTTGGACCAGAGAACAAACCTTGGATTAATTCTGACCAAACAATTGAACTCTAAGCATACAGAATTAAAATCCTTTGGCAGTCCTTTGTACCTGAAAAAGAGCAATGGTTGGCTATTAACCCGAGTAGCTTCCTCCATCCCATTGACACTGTTTAATATATTTCTGGAGGAACATTCTCATCAAATAATTCAGCTGATGTTAACATCTTCATTTCTATTCAGTGTATTGACTTCAAAAGGTACCACTACCTATCTGAAAACATTATTCCACTGTGACAGCAACAGGCTCCCCCTCCCGCCCCAAATATGAATATTTCAATTGTAGACACAAGAAAACATAGGGTATTATAAAGTAATTGTCACAGGAGGTAGTGAAGAAACTCCTATATCTAGAAAGAGTGCACCCTCAAATGATGAAGTACTTGATTTATTTATTTTAAATCCAGCTTTTGTCCCTTGCAGGATCAAAGGCTGCTTACAGTATACATAAAGAAACAAATAAATCTAAAAGCAGCATTTAAAAATCACAGTAAATTAAAATATTGAAATAAATTGTGATTGGGTAGAACACTTTTTTGTATTATTGTAATATTTCTATCTTCTTAGGCATCCTTCAGTCTTGAGACACCATGGTAACACACTCTGTATGAGTGTCATCACCGGAGCACGAAGCCTGGGTAGAATAATATGTAGGATAGGCTGTTACCCAAGCAGCAAATCCACCCTCTCCACATTGCTGAAATAGTCCAGTGGAAAGGCAAGAGCTAATACAACTGGTTTCAGCGACGTCGCAGAAGTTGACAGAATGACACAAACTGCCTCCGGGACTCCGGCTCTGGATTTTGCCTCGAGGTTAACTCCTGAAGCCTTTTCCATCAGTGGATATAGCCACAAGGCAGTGGAGGTTTGGAATCTGAGTTTTCCTTCTCCTATATCTTTGTGCTATTAAGGTAATTTTGATTAGTTGTGTCTCATTTTGTTTTTTTATGCTGGTTGTAAAATAAAATAATAGTACTAGTAGAAAATTTAAAAAATTGTCAATTAAAAGCAAACACAGAGCTGACGTGATTAAAGAGGCAGTTAAAAAAACAACCAAAAAGAAGTATAGCACTCCTTTCTTCCCAACAAAGGGGTGTAATTTTAGATATATGTTAAAAAGAACTGCTTGAGTGCTATCCTTGTGTCTTTGGAATACAAGCAATTACTTCCCACTTTCCCCACAAACTGAGGAATTATTGTTTTAACTATGTATGACTGTCTTGAGTCCCTTCATTTGTGAAAAAGATGGAATGAATGAATGAATGAATGAATGAATGAATGAATGAATGAATGAATGAATGGCTGACAAGTCACTGCCAACGTATGATGATCCTATGAATAAGTGATCTCTCAAACATCCTATTCTTAACAGCCCTGTTCAGCTCTTGAAAACTCAACTCTGTGGATTGCCAGTAAATAAAGAGCTTTCCCCAAAGTCTGGGAGGCATGCTTAAACACTGGCTAATTGTGTATGCATTTGCTCCCAAGAATCTCAGTATTATTATTATTATTATTATTATTATTATTATTATTATTATTATTATTATTATTATTATTATTATTATTATTATTATTATTATTATTATAGGAAAGGAAAGGGATGTGGTGGCGCTGCGAGCTAAACCGCAGAAGCCTGTGCTGCAGGGTCAGAAGACCAAGCAGTCGTAAGACTGAATCCACGCGACGGAGTGAGCGCCCGTCGCTTGTCCCAGCTCCCGCCAACCTAGTGGTTCAAAAGCATGCAAATGCGAGTAGATTAATAGGGACCACCTTGGTGGGAAGGTAACAGTGTTCCGTGTCTAAGTCGCACTGGCCACGTGACCACGGAAGATTGTCTTCGGACAAAAATGCTGGCTCTATGGCTTGGAAACGGGGATGAGCACCGCCCCCTAGAGTTGAACATGACTGGACAAAAATTGTCAAGGGGAACCTTTACCTTTACCTTTATAGGCAAGGAATGGACCAAGATTTCTGCTCAAACTATGCAACAGGATTTCATCCACTGTGTCAATCCATCTCGTATTTGATAGTCCCCTTTTCCTGATGCCTTCATTTTTTTCCTAACGTTACTGCATTTTCCAGCAAGTCTTGTCTTTTCATGATGTGTCCAATGTATGACAGGCTCAGATTCATCCTGTTTTACTTCTAGCCAGCATTCAGGCTTGATTTGATCTAGGACCCACTTGTCCTGCTGAAAAGACAGGGACATAAATAAGATAAAGTGCTGCAGGAAAAATTATGTAAGAGCAAGAAAAAGTCATTCTCTTAAATAAGGACCTGAGGAAAAAGCAGAAGCTTCATGTTTGAAGAACTCGAATGAGAAAGGAAGAAAGGAATACATATGTGTGACAAAGCGAAGAGAAAAGAAGGTCTGCCCAGTTTTATTTGAAGTTGTAACTTTATGAAAGATACAGTAAGTGGTTAAGGTCCTGGGGTGAACTTGTATTCCCTCTGTGTCATCTAAGGATAGAATGGCATATGTTCACTTTATTTTCTCTCTCCCACAGAAGAACAAAATACCAAGGGAATAAAGCAAGTGCACTGCTAAATGCGTCATCTTCAACATAATGACTGCACTGAATTTTTTGAAAGATACACCTCACATGCAAAACAGAAACTATGTCATTGGCAAAGATATCCATTAAGCAGGAATAAATGTCATCCAGAATGGAAAATTTAAAGCTACACATTATGTGCACCAGTTGGAATTACCATCCCTGAGAAAAGGCTTGCTTTCAGGACCCAGACCAATAGCAAGGAGGTGTTTTTAAATTATCTGGCAGATGGTCCAGACATAAGGACAGCTTGCTAGAAGCAGGACAAGGCTAATTAGCCCATCTTGACTTCCCTTCTCCTCCTCAGCATTAATTCCCTGATCATTCCTCCCCTGTAACAGATCAGTCTCCCTGTGGTTAAGAAATAATATACACCCCTGCAATGATCTTTTTCAGCAACCTACAGAGCAGAAAGCTAACAAAACAAGCAAGACATTTGAAGTAAGTGGAAGCCAGAAGAAAATATTTGCTTTCTTGGCAGTATGGCCAACTTGATCTTAATCTCTCTCTCTCTCTCTCTCTCTCTCTCTCTCTCTGCCCCTCTTCCTTCTCCTGTCTTGTTCTCTCCAATGACCCACAAGGAACAAGGCTCTTGTGCTCCTGAAAGCAATATGACAAGCAAAGATCCAACTGGTAAAGCTGCCACATCACTACACAACTATGCTAGGAAACATTTCATAGCACTGAATTTCTGTGCGTTGTGCAGGTATTCAAGGAATCCCAGTCTTGTCAGGAAAAAAAGGGTGGAATTGATACCTTAGACATGGATTAGCTTTTGACACAAACTTGTTCAGTTTTCCCCCCTTTCAAGACAAGGCTAAACACCAGGAAAAACATCATTAATATTTCAGCAACGTCCAAGGGACTCTTTCAGTTTGTACAAACCGCAATGCAAAATCATGACCACTTTGGGAAGGCTTGTCAGTTTTGGGGATGCTAGGCTCAAATTGTGCCTGCATCTCCTTCTGCTTCAACTGCTTCAACGTTCTTGCAAAGGACAGATGAGCATTTCTAAAATTCCCCACTCCCAAAATGATCCAGTCTGGTTTCTAACACAGAACTAAAGTAGACTTTGGGAGAAGTACTTTTTGGATGACACTTCTGAGAACTCCAATAGCCAGTCTGGCTAGCATAGCTGCTGATCAGGGTAGTGGTGATGGTGGTGAGCATTCATAGATATTTGTGGAATTCTGTTCTCAAACATATTCTTTTCCCAGTTCAGCAAAGTATAAGGCGATGTGTTTGAAACATATTCAAACCTTTTTGCTTAGTGTGCCAAGGTGATCCAGGTGATGCATTATTATTGTGTGCAGTTTGCAGCATTAAAAAAATAAACAAACCTAGAACTATAAACGTATAAATACACAACCAAAGAAATAAAACAAATGGCACCAAAAGGCATATTATCTCAAAAGGCATAAATATATCAAGTCAGTGCAAAGTTTTATCTGATGTTTAAATGTATGATATTGAGGGACAAAAAGCAAAGTCAACCAGCCTTGCACCATCCTGGGGGTTGTTGCCCCATCTCTTTACTGGTATCATTGTTTTCATTTCATGTACAGCTGTAGTTTTAGTACTGTTTCCTAGATCTTTGTTAACAGAAATGTGTGCACAGTTGGTTTTTACATTTCCAGATGTTCAGGGACATGAAGGAGACATACCTACAGTGATATTGTATACACTGGGCGGCAACGGTCCCATCACTGTGGATGTCCGATTGCCCCAGGTTCTTATCCACATTCTGCAAACCCCACTGAGGATGAAGAAATCCCCTTTAGATGCATTTATTTTTTACCTCTGGCTGAGAGGAGCATTGCTGCCATGTGCAACTGTATCTGACAAACACATATAGTTCCATACACTCACAGAGGCTCCTCACATGTGTGTGTGTTTGTGTGTGTGTGTGTGTGGTGGGCTCACAAAGTAATTTGCAGCTGTTTGGTTTCAAGAGCCAGGATGTCAAAATTCCAAACCTTTCTACAGAGACAGTAAGAGGTTCAACCTCACAAGAAGAACTGATCATCTCTCCCAGATATGTAGCATCATTTAGTGGACAATTTTTCTGTACCATCCATGAAAGGGGTGTGGCGTACTATGCCAAAGTAAGTCACAGTTCGAGTAGGCCCATTTGAATCAATGGAACATACAGAGGAGTTGACTTACCAAATCCTTGTTGATTTTATGGGCCTACTCAGATATGATTGACCACACTAAGAAACATGATTTTGGCTCTAGAACCATGACTTCAGAGAGAGGAGTCTAGTATCTCACTTAAGAAAAAAAAAACAATCAAATCACAAAAGCCTGCTACAATAGTTTGACCAGTATGGGGTTGTTATTATTGTAGGCAGGAACAGAAACCTTTTTTCAATCCTTTATCACTTTGTATCTTTGTATTCGACTTTTTCTGGTCTGGAAAGTCCTGTGGTGGCAGCTGCTGTATAACACCTTCTGACTGCATAACATCTGTTTATACAGGGCAGGGAGTTGTTGACTGCCACAGATATGTTCATACAATGAAAGACAAAGAGTGAAAACACGTTTCTTGGCTATTTCATAAGTAATGTAAGCAAAAGAATCCTGAACTTCACTCATGAGAACTTATCCAAAACTTATCATCTTCTAAGGCAATTTCTTTTACATCCAATTGAATGAGAACAGTCAGAATTATCATGGGACAAATTTTCTGTACAGCAGTACCCAGGAATCCAAGAATTTTATTGCTTAAAAAACCCACTTCATGAATTAATCCGTTAAAAAAACTGACTAGGGAATAAAGATGGAAAATAAATTTGCTTCTTATCCAATTTGTGGTCTTTGAAACAGTTAAACAATGTGCATACCTTTCAGTTTCCTAGTGTCAAGGGCAAAATGTGAGTGTTCGGTTCCTTTAAAAACTTTTTTTAAACATATGCAAGTACATTTTCATCACTAAAAGAAATGTGTATGTTGAAAAACACAAGCATGCATTTTAATCAATGGGAAAAATGCATGAAAATGTGGACACTGGAAAGATGAGTATCAAAATACACAAGAATTTCCATATGAGGACGGAAGATAAGACTCATAGCCTGATATGAAGAGTGGAGGAAACGAGAATGCTGGTAGGATTCTGTGACAAACAATGGAACCTAAAGCAGCTCATGCCCCTTTTGATGAGCCCAGCTCCTTCAAGGATGGACTAAGAGGGAGTACCTGCTTGGACATAGGCTTCCTACCAAAAGATGCCCACACCAGTAAATCGATGCTACAGGCCATTGCTCATGATGTGCCTGTCAGGGGTGGCAGATTCTACTTCCTTTTTATCACATGGAGAGTTTTTTCACAGGCAAAGGGGGATAAATTTCATGAACATCTCAGGTGGATACAGGGGTGTCAAGGCTCCTAAATCACCTGGCTACCACAGTACTCTAGGATTGGTAAGTATGCTGTGTTCCTAGTGTGCATCCTATTTTTGACATGGAAAAAGAATATAGCTGCTTTTCACTCTGTACATACAGTTGGCATGTTGTGTAACATGGAAAGCATATTTTAAAATTGATGGAGAATTCCCATCTGTTGATTTATGTAGAAAGATTTGACAGGTGGATATTTGTATGAATTGATGGGTACTTGCACAGGTGCAGCTGTACTATTGCTAAAAATAAAAAATCTGTGCTCTTCTCCTGTGTGTTTGCTGTGCCCTCTCCTCAGGGGGAGAATGAAGTTTGGAGAAATGCATGATTCTGTCAACATAGTGGAAGTCATATGGTAAAATAACTTTTGCGTCTCCCTGTAAAGAGAACATCTCCCTCCATGAGCCATCTCAGGGATTAAGATAATCAAGGGAGACCTTTCTCTTGGGTTCACCACCCTCACAGGTGTGCTTGATGGGGCACAAAAGAAGGTCTTCTTTGGAAGTTCCTCCCACAGAAAGCTAGGCTAGCTCCACCTTTGCTGACCTTCAGTAAGCAGGGAAAGACCTTTCTCTTCAGACAGGCTTTTCAGTAAGTTTACATCAAAGCTTTCTCACACCATTGAACTCAAGAATTATACATGTGATTCTCACACATTCTATGCAGACACTGACTGGACACAGATCTACTTAGAGTTAATAAACTGGAAGCACAAAATGCATTTTTACCAGATCCCAGGACTCTAGAATTTTCTAGAAGAGTACAGACCAGGATTTTCCCCGTAACACTCTCTTTAGGATCAACTGCCTCGATGATTACATGAGTCTGGATTTTGGTGTTTGGGGGCATGATCTCATTTTATACAGCATGTTGGCTGGTAGTTTCCAGCATGTATTGTTAAGACATGGATGTGCATGACAATCTTGAATAAACCGAATGTGTCTGATATTAGAAGCTCAGAAAGGTTAAGCTAGTGCTTAGATGGGAATCCATTAGGTAATACTGGGATTTCCAGGTATGGCTAGGAAAGAATTCTGCCCCAAGCCCTAGAGAACTGCTGCCAGTTAACAACACTACGTTAAACAGGCAAACATCCTGAATAAGTATAAGGCAAGTTCCTACTTTTCTAATCTCTCTAGATTATGATGCTGCAGATAATTAATTCTTCCATTTGAATACTAGAAGCATTCCCTCTGGTTGACTCTCTTAGTTTTCTCAGTATCTTTCCAATGACTTAGTATTTTATGATTTTTAATCTCACCTTTTTTGTAGAAAGGTTTCAAGGCAGCTTATTTTGGGTGAACTAACTTCTCCAATTCAAAGAATTATTGTTACTACTATTGTTGCTGTTGGTATCCTTCAGTCTTGAGAGACTATGGTAACGTGCTCTGAGTAGAGGTCTTGGAACAGCATCTAGTGTGGCTGAGAAGGCCAATTCGAGAGTGACAATCCCTTCCACACTGAAGACAATCTGTCCCCTGTCCAGCTCCCTGATTTTGCTGGTTTCGGGACTGGCTCTTTGCCTCAGCCTGCTGAACAAGTATCTCTTCAAATTGGGAGAGGCCATGCTGCACCTCCTGCCTCTAGGCTGAACACTCAGATGTCAAGGTTTCACATCTGTTGAGGTCCATTCCTAAGTCTTTCAGATCCCGCTTGCACATATCCTTGTATTGTAGCTGTGGTCTCTCTCTCTGGGGTGATTTCCCTGCACTAATTCTCCGTACATGAGATCTTTTGGAATCCGACCATCAGTCATTCTCACAACATGCCCAAGCCAGCATAGATGCTGCTGTTTCAGTAATGGAACCAACTTACAGTGACCCTAATAGTTGCACAGTCTTAAGATGCCCCCCCGAAGAAGGGCATGACAAACCACTTCTGAGTTCTCTCCACTGAGAAAACTTTTAGAAGAGATGTTTGACTGAGAATTGACTCAATGGTACACAATTATTATTAATAGGGCTTACAATGTAAGTGATATATTTAATGAGTGGTGTTACCAGTTTCACACCCCCAGTGTGTTTCCATGACTGAGCAGAAATTTGAACCCAAGCCTCCCAAGTCTCAGTCCATCTCTTTATGTGGTACACCACACTGGGTATTCTGTTCAAACAGTACAACAGTATAAAACAACAGCAGTTACAAAGAGATTGTAAGGCGGTTATTGTGCAAGCACCTAGAAAACAATGCAGTAATAACTAGAAGCCAACATGGATTTGTCAAGAACAAATCCTGCCAAACTAATTTGATCTCAATTTTTGATCAGGTCACCTCCTTGATAGACAGAGGGAATGCTGTACATGTAGTATATCTTGACTTCAGCAAAGCTTTTGACAAAGTGCCCCATAATATCCTGATTAGCAAGCTAACTGGGTGTGGAATGGGTAGATCAGGTATCAGGTGGATACACAATTGGCTACAGAATCATATTCAGAGGGTGATGACTTGGAGGAGGTAACAAGTGGTGTACCCCAAGGTTCAGTCCTGGGGCCGGTGCTCTGCAATATTTTTATTAATGACTTGGATGAGGGAGTGCTTGACAGATTTGCAGATGATACTAAATTGGGCTGAATAGCTAATACCCTGGAAGACAGAAAGAAAATGTATAATGACCTTGATAGATTGGAGCACTGGGCTGAAAGCAACAGAATAAAATTCAACAGGGATAAGTGCAAAGTACTGCACCTCAGGGGGAAAAACCAATTGCACAGCTACAAGATGGGGGATACCTGGCTCATCAAAACCACGAGAGAGAAGGATCTTGAAATTGTCATAGATCACAAGTTAAATTTGAGCCAACAGGCTACAAAAAAGGCAAATTCTATTTTAGGCTGCATTAATAGAAGTATAGTTTCCAAATCCCACAGGGTGCTAGTCCCCCTCAATTCAGCACTGGTTAGGCCTCACCTTGTGTGTTGTGTCCAGTTCTGGAAACCACACTTCAAGAAGGATGCTAACAAATTGGAGCAAGTTCAGAGGAGGGCAACAAGAATGGTCAGGGGGCTGGAAACCAAGCCTTATGAGGAAAGGCTGAAAGAACTGGGCATGTTTAGCCTTGAGAAAAGAAGACTGAGGGGTGATATGATAGCACTTTTCAAATATTTGAAAGGCTGTCATTCAGAGAGGGAGGGCCAAGATCTGTTCTCTATCATTCCAGAGTGCAGGACACGCAATAAGCCACCTAGAGTGGTCCTATGTGATTCAGATAGGCGGGATATAAAATAAATAAATAAATAAACAAATAAATAAATAAATAAATAAATAAATAAATAAATAAATAAATAAATAAATAAATAAATAAATAAATAAATAAATAAATAAATAAATAAATAAATAATGGGCTCAAGTTAAAGGAAGCCAGATTTCAGTTGAATATCAGGAAAAACATCTTAACTGTTAAAGCAGTACAACAGTGGAACCAGTTACCTCAGGAGTTGGTGAGTGCTCCAACACTGGAGGCATTCAAGAAAATCACCTGGCAGATATGCTTTGATTATATTCCTGCATTGAGCAGGGTGTTGGACTTGATGGCCTTGTAGGCCCCTTCCAACTTAACTTTTCTATAATTTCTATGAAATGTAACTGGGGTATGATGTGGGAGTGAATCCAATTCCTTTTGCATGCCTTCTGCTCACATTGACAAAGCCTACAATTGGCATGGAATTTGTAAACTGTATTTCTATTGTTCTGTTAGAGCTGCTTGTGTTGCCAAACAGGTACATGTACAGGATGAATTCAAATGCTTACCATGTCTTATCAGTTCAATGCCATTTCATTTGCTAACATAAAAAAGGAAAAGAAAAGTAGGGAGTTATTTGAATGCTAACAACAGGGGTGGCTAAGTGTGTGGTGATAACCGCAAAGAAAGGTGAAGGAGAAGGGATGTTGTATAATATGTGGATACTTGAAAAACATATTCTTGGAATAATCAAACTTTTCTGTGAGAACTGCAGCAGCAATTTAAATGTGAGGGTGATGTATAGTGAACTTCATAACAACCTAGAGCATGTGTGGCAATGCCCTTAGTACAGTGGACCTTCGACTTACAGACGGCTCGACTTACAGACTTTTCGAGTTACAGACTTCTCTGGCTGCAAAATTTAGATTCAACTTGCAGCCGGAGAATCGACCTACAGACCAGAAAAAAACCGAAATGGAACAAAAATAGAATAAAAACTGCCAGTTGTGGGATTAATCAGTTTTCAATGCATTGTAGGTCAATGGAGATTCAACCTACAGACTTTTCGACTTACAGCCACCGTTCCAATATGGATTAATTCCTTAAGTAGAGGGTCCACTGTATTGAAAATAAAGGTGGGTGTTCTAAAGCCTTCTATGAATATGATTTTGAAGAAGATTGTAGATGAGAATCATTTCCAGGGTGGCTTGTAGAAGGTTAAACAAAAACTTTAAAACAAGAATGGAAAGGCAGCTGGAAGAAAAGCAGTCAGGATTTGCAGTTGACTTGACTAAACCCCATATCTAGTACTGACTGAGGCTGTTTTGAAGATTCAGTACGTATCTAAAACTGTTCTCATCCAAAGCTGCCTGACTAAAAAACTTTGTGAGGGATTTGGAGGTTCAGAGGGATGCAGATACAAAATTTTTCAACAAAATTTGACACACCTTTTCCCACACCCAAGGTATTCATATAGGAAAAATAACAAAAGTAGAGGGTTTCTCAAGTCTTCCATAAATATGTTGCTGTCTTATTCCTATACAGGCCGTTCCCCAGGCAAATTTAACCAAATGTAGCAATTCACTAAGCCAGTCAGGAAAACCCAGAGATGAAGCAGAAGTCTATCAAGAGAATCCCATGAGCCTGTCAGATAAAGCATGTGCATGAGATCCAAAGTCAATATGACCCAATAGTAACTTTGAAAAAACAGGGAGAGTCCAAGAAGCATAGAAGAGCTTGTCAGGACACACAAGGCAAGATATGAAGCCAGAAAAGACACTGGCAAAAATCCGGAAACTTAACTGACATGGCATACAAATTATGACATCATCAACTGCAGCAGTTTTTCAGAAACTAAAAATGTATGACCATCCCCCCCAAAACAGCATGCTTTTCATTCTGGGGAGCCATTGGTAGCTGTGGAACATGGGTGGGGAGTATTTAGAGATCAGAGATCAGCTGCAGCTTCCAGAAGCCCCAGCCAGCATGTCTTATGACCATGATAGCTTGGGGATTTTGGGAAGTTGTAGTCCCCCCCCCCTTAAAAATACTTTTAAGCTCTGTAACGGCAATAAATAAATCCCTGCCTTGAAAAAGAACTTTTAAATGAATAGGGGGAAATGAATTATAGAATAATCCACACATTTAAAGTGAGAAACAAATCCCTTCACTTTAAAGAAATTTGTCCAACATTCTTGTAAATGTTCTTTTGAAGCAGGGAAGGCTAGTACAATATGATAATTTGAAGTTCAGAAATTTTAATCATACCATCAGGGATGCGGAACTAACTAGGAGAAGGGTGTTCCTATTAGTGTCACTAACAGTAATTGTTATTTTAATTGGCTGAAATAAACTGCAGTGCCCCCAGGCAAGCGATAAAACGGTACCAGACTGGTGATCTTCCCCCTCCCCTGTAGAAAGGACAACTTTATGGAAAAGCCTGCCCTTTGAATTAAATATCTATCTAGCCTTGTCAGCCAGTCTCATCAAAGTGAGAAAGAAAACCCAGACATTGTTTTATGTACTCAAAGAGAAATACGAAAGGTCCTGAAAACTATAAACCATAAAGACTGAAAATTGGTGCCCTCATTTTATCTGCAGCTGGAAGAGTATTTTTCTTTCCAGCAAAGAAACCAAACCAGAGAGATGGAACCAGGTAGAGTATGGAATAGTCATTGGCCATACTGACTTTGAGACTGTGGAAGTTATAGTCCAAAACTCTGGGGCCAGGCAGCACTAGTATGCACCTATGCTATATGATGTCAGCAACAATCCTCAGTGAGGGAAAACCACATATAATCACAAAAGCCTGGGCACCACTTGGGTGGGCGCAGTGCAGAGATGAACATTGCAGGTGGATTTCTTCCTGGAGCAAAGCCAGGATGAGGTCACCAAGAATTATGAAGAGAGAGAGAGACCTTCAGGATTCTCTACCTATTATGCAGATTATGGTGATCAATTTCAGCACCTTGTTGCTCTCACCTCTTGCTATTTGCCCATCTACCTCCCTTGTTCCCTGACCTTATCGCTCCACCTGTGCCCTCTGATGACTCTTACGCTTCACAGTAAGGAAGCCACTTTCCCTCCCCTAGTACCCATGTCATTTGCCAGCAGCAACCCTGAGTTGAGTTTCCATGGCTGAACATGTGACTGTTAGAGAAGTAGTCCAAGTCTTACTTATGCTTGAGCATCTTTTTCAGTGCATGCTTTCAGCCGTGCAAGCATCTGTTGCACACAGTTAAAAATGCTTCCAGATTATTGACTTTTGGGGGGCTCCAGGTTGTGAATGCATGTTCCTAATAGGGATTGCTAACTTGTCATCAGTACTTGTTCCAGCAACTGTTGGTGGAAGTGCAGCTGGAGGATCAGGATTGATTTCATTGTCACATGCTTCTGACACCTTCACTTTTTCCTCTGGCAAGCAGAAACGTAGCCATTTGCTTTGTAATCTATAGGAGTAAATGGGATTCTGAATATTAGGAAGTATTATTACTAATATTCTGAACTATCAAATTCAGATTTGGATATATTTGGAAGTATTCAAACACGGCATTAATCAGAATATTTTTGAAACTAAATCACATATGGAACAGGATTGTTATAGGTACATGAAATTCAATGCACACAGAGCTTCCATATGCACCTGGGGAATCTGGTGCAACAAAGTTCCATAGAAAGTGACTCTATAAATGAATTATTCAAGGTTTTTTTTGTTTTGTTTGTTTGTTTGTTTGTTGTTTTGTCACATTTGCAGTGAGGCCACCAAATACAATCCTGGTTCTCTCCACATGTTCACTAAAATTACTGGACCTTTGGCTGTAGAATAAATTTGTATTGTATTGTTCACCAACAGCATGAAGAGAAGCATCAGAATAACAATAACATGACCTTGGATGGTGTTAGGGTTTGGCAAATGAATGAAAGGAAGAACTCAGTTGACGCAAGGCCAAAGAAGAAAATGTTGGGCAAAATTAACTTTGCCATACGGTTGTCTGATGTGACATTTAAATGTCTATGGCTCTCAATGCTCAAACATACAGTAGTTTTATGGGTTTCTTTCACCAGTTTTTGGGTGCTTATCCAACCTTAAACGCCAAACCAGATTTTACTCCTTGTTTATTTTTGGAAATTTCCCTTTCCCTTTTCAAAAGCTCCAAATTAACCTTTACACTGTTTTCCTCTCTCTGTTGTTTCTGCATCTGACACAATTTGTTTCTTCTCTCCTTTAAGACAAAGGAAGCACAAACAGGACCAAGGTGACATTGCTAAATGTAGCCTGGCTGTTCTAAAATTATGCCCCCCACCTGGTCTTTACAGGTCCTTATAGCTCTATTATTAAGTACTGGGAGGAAAGGATATGAGATAAGAACACAGCAGTTAGAACTGAAGTGCCTCACAAGGGTTCAGTCCACTGGAAACTATTTTCAGCTACAATCTCTCACAGCAAAAGTGTTCACTCTCAACAAGCAGGTGCATCAACTCCTATTTATGGTTTAACTGTGTTTTTAGTGTTTTTTGCTTCTTGCAAGAAATATATATATTTTAAAATCTCTAAAATATATTTAAAATGGGGAAATGTTTAAGAACATTACCCTGCACATTTTGAACATGTATATTTTGTGAGTTAAGTATCTGGCTGAACAGCCAGTGGTTGGGAGTTCAATTCCCTGTTGTTCCTCCCAGAAGAGCCAGCCTGTGTGACCTTGAGCAAGCTGCACCATCACAGAATACTCCCAGAGGAAGGATCTGGTATACTACTTCTGAGTAGTCTCTCTACCTTGAAAACTGTGAAAGGGTCGCCGTAAGTCAGAATTGATCACAAAATGGTGATGATGATAATAATAATTCATAAAATGTTTCCCCAGTTTCTCCTTCCATTCACTGTCGAATGGAATTGAATGAATTTGTCATGTTAAGATTATGTTATGTTCCTCATTCACATTAAATTATAGTCACTTCTGTATTTCTTAAGCTACAGTTTAATATATTTTTGCCATCTGTCGGAGAGCAGTCTTCATGATAGTTTTCCAATGGTATTGGTCATTTTCTTTTCCCAGTATTCCCAAGATGCTATATCATCCTGGATCTTTTTGATAGAAAAATGCCAGCTGCCCAGAGATGGGGGGAAATGAGAGAAAAAGAAAGAAAAAAAAATCACTCAAAGCTTATTTGTTCACAGTGGAGGATAATATGCATAAGAAAATGTTAGTGTTTTAAGAAGTAGTGACCAAGATCAACATTTTTGTTAAAGAAGTCAACCTACTAACCTACGAATGCATGATGAATGGACATGTGTGGGTGTATTTGTCACTCATTGCATTCATTTTCAAATAATTGACTACTGGACCAATTACTCAGTTTTTAATCTGGACCAGAAAGAATGCACACAACTGGCCATAGTGATGCACCTTTGATCCACAAATCTCAGTAGGGAAGTCTGTAGGACAGGTGTCCAGATGTGTGGGTTTGTGGGGATTTTTGGGACTATGAATCCAGGAGTTATCCACACTGGAGTTGCAGTCCAAAAAAACCCCAAATCTCCACACCTCTAGTCAATAGCAAATGTAAGTATATACTGTAGAGAAAGCCATCATATATGGAAATGAAGATTTTGACATGATTCCTTCTCATGGATTCAAAAACAAACCGAAGAAAGATTCCACTGCTGGGATCTGATGATTGTTGTGGGTTTTTCGGGCTCTTTGGCCATATTCTGAAGGTTGTTCTTCCTAACGTTCCACCAGTCTCTATGGCCAGCATCTTCAGAGGACAGGAGTCAGAACTCTGTGCTCTGGTGCAGTTTATTTTGATAATTGAGTAGTTATAGCTGTGGGATCAATTTTTGTCCTTTTCAGCAGATGGGTGATTGTGATGATCAGTGTTTTTGTTGTTGTTATTGTGGGTATATTGTTGTGATAAGAGGGAGAGATTATCTGTCAATGTGAATGATGGGTGTCGTTAGCTGGTCTTTTGTGTTCAGTGATCACCGGTCCTTGCAGCTGGATAGAGTTCATTGACCTTTTGCAGACTGTGTTTTCCAGTGCTGGGAGCCAGGCTTTGTTGGGTTTTAAACTTTCTTCTTTTTGTTCAAGCTCTGCTGGTGTTTGTGGGTTTCAATGTCTTCCCTGTTCAGTCTAACATAATGATTGCTGGTGTTGCCCAGCATTTCAGTATTTTGAAACAGAATTTCATGTCCAGCTTGTTTTAGTGCATGTTCAGCTACTGCTGATTTTTCCTGTTGTTTTAGTTTACAGTGTCTTTCATGTTCTTTAATTCTGGTGTGGATGCTGCATTTTGTGGTTCCAATATATATCTGGCCACAACTGCAAGGTATCCGGTATACTCCTACAGTGGTGAGGGGGTCCCTTTTGTCCTTTGCTGACCATAACATTTGTTTTATTTTTGTGGTGGACTTGAAAACTGTTTGGTTGTATTTTATCAAAAGTTTCCCCATGCAGTCTGTGACACCTTTGATGTATGGAAGAAATACTTTATTTGTTGGTGGCTGTTTTTCCTCTTCAGTTTGGTGTTGTTTTCTTGTTTTGATGGCTCTTGCGATTTCATTTTAGGAGTAGCCATTTGCCTGTAGGGCCTAATTCAGATGGTTGAGTTCAGTGTTGAGAAATTGAACTTCACCGTTAGAATTTGCACGGTCTACCAGTGTTTTGATTATGCCTCTTTTCCTGCTGTGGGCGGTGGTTGGAGTTTTTTGTGTAGGTACCAGTCTGGGTGGGTTTTCTGTAGACCTTGTGTCCCAATAGGAGGTCAGTTTTGCGTATGACCATGACATCTAATAAAGGAAGTTGACCCTCTATTTCTTTTTCCATGGTGAATTGTATATTTGGGTAGATGCTATTGAGATGGTTTAGAAATTCTTCATTTTTCTTCACCTTAGTTCTGAATTGCGAAGGTGTCATCCACATATCGGACCCAGAGTATAGGTGTGAAGGGTGTCGAAGCCAGGGCATGTTTTTCGAAATGTTCCATGTAGAAGTTTGCTATAACCGGGCTGATGGGGCTCCCCATGGCTACTCCATCTGTCTCTTCATAGAACTCACCATCCCACTGAAAACAGCTGGTCATTAGGCAGTGTTGGAAAAGGGCCTTAATGTCTTCTGGAAAGATCTACTGAATGAGTGTCAGAGTGTCCTTTATTGGTACCTAGGTGAACAGGGATTCTATGTCAAAGCTGATCAGTCTGTCTCCGGGGTTGAGCTTTATTGCCAACGTGGAATCAGCATTATAGTATATCTTCCAGAAGAAAAAGCAGAAGAAATAAGAGGTGAAGTGACAAGGATCCTACAAAAAGCAAACCCCAAAGAAAACAACGTAGCAAGAAAGGAGAGAATGCTATCATGTCCCTAAACTCAGATCCGGACATCATCATTCTGCCAGCAGACAAAGGCAACACCACAGTAATCATGCAAACAGAAGAATACAAGGACAAAATCAGGGAACTTCTAGACCCCACCACCTACAGAAAACTGAAACAGGACCTAACCAACAAAATCACAAAAACAAACAAACATGCTGATCATTGAAGGACATACCCCAATGTCCTTCAATGAATCTGCAAGACAGAAGCTCTCCCACTAAGACTATATGAACTCCCCAAAATCCACAAATACTCAATCCCACTCAGGCCCATTGTAAGTACCATCGGCTCCCCAACATGAATTAGCAAAATACCTAGCCACCCTCCTACAGACCCAAATTGGACAAACTTCATCCTACATCAAAGACTCAGGACATTTCATAAGCAAGATCAGCACTCTAAAACTCAACCCCGGGGACAGACTGATCAGCTTTGACACAAATCTGCAGCCCTTTGATCCTTCTTTCTCAGGGCTTAGGAAGTGGAGGGGGAAAGTAGCGATCAAATTTTCTTATTTGGGGTTGGAAAAGTGAGGATCATCTTATACACAGAAAAATATGGTATTTCTTTAAAAATTCCCCTAAATTGGTTAGGATGGGCTCACTTAGATCAGTGATTACAAAATGCCATGGGATTTTAAAATAAGCATTGCTGTTACTATTATCCCTATCCTGCGGACAAGCATTCTAGAGTAATTTAATTGGGAGTAAGCCAGCCTTGCCACTTAGCAGAGTAAGGTAGCCATCTCAGGCAGCTGATCTGGAGTGCCATGAATGGGCAGTACATTGATATTTATTTAATACTGTCATTGCATTTTTACTAGCAGGAAGAGGGGATTGGCAGACTGTCTCCCTCAGGTGTCAAAATAACTTGAATTGGGTGCTCTGTACATTGTTGTTGCTGGTTGTTGTGGGTTTTTCGGGCTCTTTGGCCATGTTCTGGAGGTTGTTCTTCTTCAACAACAATTGTTGTTGTTTGTTGTTGTTACTCTGCCTCTGGCAGCAAATTATCCTGTGTTGACACTGGATAGTCAAAGTTGTAGCTTTAGTCAGATACCAGGTCCTATGTGCTGTCTGATTAGAATTCTTTCTTATTCTGAGCATGTCTATCGTCTGCCTCCTGCCTGAAGTACCTCCATGTTTTATGACCCTTCCATTTCACTGTGGACATATTTTACATCTCACCACTTGCCCTAGCACTCTAAGCATCTGAATTATTCGAGTGGTTACACCATTAATTAAAGCATTTCAAAAGCCAAATAGATTCATAATAAGTTTCTTACCCCTTCCCTATAGTGGCAGGCTAAACAGAGCCCATTGTTTCCTACAAAACAAATTGCCTGCTAAGCGCCACTCATGTTATCCAACTTCCTTGCTCCAGCACTGCATGCAACTAATGAGCTCTCTGTAGGCAGCAATATCCAAAACTCTTTGGTCAGTGGGAGGGTCACAGAGCTACGGAATCTTTAGCACTAAGCAATCAGGCCCTGGAAAAGGAAGGCAGCTGTTACTCTTAAAATGCATTGGTTTAGGACTGGGTGAAAGTATCTCATTTTTAAAATCAATTTTCAGCTTCAGGTTATTTCTGATTGTATGCCCAGAATAACTGTCTGCAGTCACCAAAAGGACATTGTTTCAATATACATAGTTTGGGTACCCTGCAGCAGTTCTTAACCTTTTCTTTACCACAGAACCCCTTTAAATATCTTTTGTTGCCATGGACCACCAACACAGAACTCAAGATTTAAAAATCTAACATGCATCAAATATTTATTTAAAGTTTCTCATGAAGGGTCTTATCAACAGATATTCCTTGCTATAATGGCAACACTTTTTGAGATGACAGGAAGAAGTTTCATTTTGCTTTGAACAAGATGCACCCTCATCAACAGCATCATTTCTTGTACATTTCAAATTCAGCCAGCGATTCCTTCTGAGGCTCAGCCAAAATCTATTGTTACAAAATTCACTGCGATAATATCGAAAAGTCACTTTACCCAACAATAACTAAATGATTTTATTAGCAGAAATCAAAGAAGAAACACAATCATGAAGATCATAGCATTTCTTCAAGCCTTCATGGACCCCCTGTGAGGACATCGTAAACCCTGGGGGTCCACGGATCATTGGTTAAGGACCTATGGGATACAGTATTTGAATCAAAGAAGTAAATCTGGATAGAGTAGCAAAATCTGGCAATAGTGTTTGGGTGTGCATGTAAGTCTATCTATAATATGAATAGAGCCGCTTTTATCGAGACTAAATTTATTTTAATTGTGGCCTGAATTTATCTTAAAAATGAAGATAGATATAATTCAGGGACAAAAATTATGATCTGGTTCATCCTTGTGTGCTGGTGAATAAGAAAGCATGTATTGGGGTGAAAGGGAAGATGCAAATAAAGCAAATTAATACACAAATAAATAATATTCACATCAGAAGTTGAGGTTTCATTTCCCTATGGATGTCTGAGAGAATTTGTTCATTGTGAGATTTCAATGAAATGAAATGCACAATTGCATCCAACAAAACTTATTATTTATGCCCACAGGCATAAATATTATTTATGCCCACAGGCATAAATCCATCAACGTAAATCTGTGTGGTGAATTGCTGCTAGTGGCGCTGCCGGTTAAATCGCAGAAGCCTCTGTGCTGCAGAGTCAGAATACCAGCAGTCGTAAAATTGAATCCATGCAATCGAGTGAGCTCCCATCGCTTTGTCCCAGCTCCTCGCCAACCTAGCAGTTCAAAAGCATGCAAATGTGAGTAGATAAACAGGTACCAACTCGGTGGGAAGGTAGCAGTGTTCTGTGTCTAGTAGCGCTGGCCACGTGACCACGGAAACTGTCTTCGGACAAACGCTTTATTTATTTATTTATTTATTTATTTATTTATTTATTTATTTATTTATTTATTTATTTATTTATTTATTTGATTTGATTTTTACCCCGCCCCTCTAGACCAAGTCTACTCGGGGCGGCTTACAAAATAAAACAGAACAGTATATTACCTGCACTTTCAAAAGCTAGTCTGTTTGTATATTTAGAAGTTATCAACCAGTTGTGCTTACTCTGTGTTTAACTTCCCCTGGTTGAATGCTGAATGTTGAATGATGCCAGCATCATCCTATACAAGTACAGTACTGTATGTATAAAAACATAGGCCTTGATTATATAGGCAAAATAAATGTTATTTAAATCACTTCTCTCTTCACATGAATTGATTTATAAAAGAGGGTCTCTATTACACAAACATAAGCCTAGATTACTTTGCCAGGGAAGCATGTTTTATAAGTGCAATGCGAGCTGTTCTGCTGCGGGGCTGTTTAATATAGTGCACATGTGAAACTTGATTTATTTATTCATTTCTGCATATGTACATCCCTGTCACTGCAAATTGCACCTTGGAATAACCAGCAGAGGTGGTAGGAGAGGCAGGAGGAAGGAAGGAGGGAGCTAAGATGTATTGGCAAAGTTGTCTGTAAAAAGCGTGGGTGCTTCTGTCCCTTTAAGAATGTTTTTGCTGGTCCTTGGGAGGCGGAGAGAAGGGGAGGACTCAGTCTGCAGGCACCAGGGTGATGAAGCCTTGCTTCTACATCCTGGAAGTATCCCCAAAAGAGCACAAGGTGAACACTGTTACACTTCCATTTGGTTAAATTTTTACTTGACTTTCAAAACTGACATTCAAGAACACTGGGATCAGGCGAAGCTCATTAACAATGACATAGAAATGCTTTTTTTGTTTTTTTGATTTTTGTTTGGAAGCAAAGTAAATAAATTTCTTGGCTATGAGGCATCAGCACCACAGCTTGGTGTGGTTTATTTTAGGATTTTTAATTCATTCTTTAATTCATATTTCAGGATTTTTAATTCATTTGTCATTCAATCACAATGTAGAAATCACGGAGTGGGCCTAAGAACGTCATACTAGACGTTGGAGCTGGCAGAATGGCAGTGAAGGAAGAAGCAATGAACTTGGCATATGGAAGTATTTATAGTCCCAGTAGCATACATGGTAAAAATGCCAGATGGGGAAACAACTGCTGTCCATATGTATTACAAGAATGCACTCTAATTCAGCCCATACAAGCTCAGACTTTGTGGACGACAACTGATTTGTTACCAAATGTCTCATTGGAGTTCAGATTTAGAGCCATGCTAACAACTTTTGGCCTCCTGCACTAAAATGTCCCTTACAGTTAGAACACTTGTTTACATTTTTATAGCACAGGGATAAAACCCATGGCTGTGTTATCATAGTAATAAAGAGTTTTATCATCCACTGTATTTTACCCATGGTCATGTTAACATAGTAATAAATAGTTTACCATCCATTGTATTTTTCAGCTCGTTATGATTCATAGAAACCAGGAAAGCAGGGCAAGGCATCGTTACCGACTTCAGCTGAAAGATTTTACTTTCTTGGCCCCCTTCTCCAGATACTTGTCTCAAAGATTTCATGCAGCTGAATATATCCAAATGATATCCTTTGTGAACAGCCCTAAAAATATGGGGTACAGGTTGAAAATACAATTCTGCACTTAAAATGTTTGCCTGAGGCTGTGTCTGAACCAGCACACCTCCAAGACAGTCTTTCCATGCTTTGTTTCTCAACGCATGCACAGACGTTTATTTTAGAACATGTATACATATGAATATGCATGAAAACCTATAGCTATTGTTTCTCCCACTCCATTAGTTTTAATCTACTGCAATATAACAAGTTGGTTAAGAGAGGGACTTGTTGCCTAGCTTCTCAGGTTGGAAAGTCCCTGTGCGGTGAGCTGTCTTATGACACTTCCCCTGGGTTTTAACTGAACTCAAGGAAGCTTGAGGAGGGGCCAGCAACTTCCACAGAGATGACTATGCAGTGAAAGAGAACGCATGCACACACCCTCCTCTGCCAGCTCAAAAGTAAAGTAAGCACAAGAGCCCTAAATCTCATGTTTAAACCTCTGCCCACAACTGCTATTCATTTGCAATTCCCTTAAAGGGAGTTTCTTTTTAATTGAATTGAATGAAAATGGTGGAATTTTCAGAACAGGGTCAGGAGGAAGCTTTTGTTGATCTTCCTGCTTTATACAGAAAGATACTTTGAGGAGCCCACATGACTGGGAAGAATGAAGACAGGAAATGCATACATGCTAGTTTAATTCTTTTGTGTTCAGATGCATGGTTGCATAAGGGTTAGGAGGATTGTAATGTCTATTTCAGGCTTTTTTCTTTAAAAAAAAAACGTACCACAGACACTGCATACATATAGAATTGCCAAGCTGGAAGGGACCATGTGGATCATCCAGTCCAACCCCTATCAGAGAGGCATAGTGCAGAATTGCACTCCCAACCTCTGGCTTCGCTACCAGATACCTAAACCACCAAACTATAGTGGTGCAGGTGCTGAATTTTTTCACCTCATGTCATTTACTTGCTTAAAGCTGCCCCTTCTTCTTCCAGTGGAACAGGGGACCACGGATGTCACACAAAGATCTTGAAAAAGATACATGTTGGACTGTAACTCTGAGAACCTCCTAATGGCCATCCCTGTTAGGAGCGGAGACTGGAACTGGACCCCCTCCTACTTAACTTTCCCAGTGAATATGGGGAGAAATGGATGAGTGTGGCCAAAGTCATTACAATCCATGTTACCTGCTATGGAAGGAGGTGGGTAGTTACAAAGTTTGCCATGCCTGATTTACATACTTGAGTATTCACCTATGGCATGACACTAAAATGTAAATAGTTTGTGAAATTTCAGCCTCAGGCTGTTTTGCACATGTATGAGCCAATTTCTTTCTGTATTTCCAACATTCTTGAAATAAGGTGGCACCCATTCATTTAAACAAGAACTATGGTAATATGTGAATGTAAAGTGTTGGTTTTCCTGAGTCTATATTAAATTAAATATTGACTTATGAAGCATAGTGTCATTTATTATTTATCTCACTCAGTCTTTGAGATTTATTAAAAAGTTGATAAAAACAGCCAGTGGCATCCACCCACAGGTGACGAAGTGAGCTACAAGGCGAAGCCAATTATGAGATCAACAAGTCTGTGTGTACTGTGATATAACAACACAATCTGAATTTAGCATTAGATGATATTTGATCATGTTATGAAACTTCTTTTTTAAAACAACAACAACAATAATAATATGCCCCCCTGCAGGTTTATACAACTCCTCTGGTGGATTTTCTTTAAAAACATATTCTATTTACCTGATATTTGCCAGACCATTCTACTCATACTTGCCCTTTCCCCAAACTTAATTTCTCACTTTCTTCAGTGGGAGAATATTGTTGATCTTAAAACTGCACTGTGGTTTATATTTCTTTTGTTATTTTTAAAAGATATTTGAAGACATATGTAAGGATTGGGGCTTTTTTGAGGCCAGTTACCACCTTAATCATTGAGCTTGCAAACAGGTATGTTTTTTTTTTTTTTGATGTTTTGGACTACAAATCCAATAATTATCCGTTCTGGGTGTTCTACCTACATGTGGCTCACCTGGGAGAAAGGCCTAGTCTGAAAGGCTTTGTCAACTCCCAGTTTTGACAAATGAGTAATTGTTGTTGTGTGTGTGTGAAACCATTCAGGGGAATCTTGCAAGCTACTTAAAAAGCAAGGAGACCCTTCTGAAAGCTTCTAGGAGCAGAAATATCCCCTCTTCCTGCAGAAGGAGGAGCTCTGTGCTCCTGAATTGTAGTTTGTCAACTGTGCAGTGGAACATCCGTACAGGTACCATTGTAGTCATCTGCACTGGTGCAAGGTTTAGGTTTTCTCCCTTCTTCACTTTCTAAATCTGGGTAGGAAAGTGCCAGATAACGTTAGACGGCATCTTGCACAGCAGAGCATAGTGCATACCCTCTTTTAACTTCATGTGATAGCAGTTTAGTATTTTTATTTCCATGTTGATAATATTCTCTCTTTAAATAGTTCATAGCTGTATGAACCTTTGCAGTATCCAATGCTTCTAACTCTACTCTAGTTTTTGTTAATTCATTAAGTATATTCTTGGTTCCTAGTTGTTTATATTGTTCTGTTAATTTTTTATTTTACTTTCTAATTGTTTTTGGAGCTTATTTCGTTCTTTCTTTATTCTAGAGGTTTCCATAATAAAAATTCCTCTTAGGTAGGCTTTTAGGGCATCCCATAGCAATGCTGATTTTATTTCTGCAGTATCATTTATCTCATAAAAAACTTTAATTTCTTTCTTTATTTTTTTAATGATTTCTATATTTAAACACACATTTGGGCTCAATCTCAAAATTCTAGATTTACTCTTTACTTCACTAACCCAAGAAATTTTTAATGGTGCATGATCAGAGGCTATCTCCTGGGCAAACTGTATTTTGTCCAGATTTGGGGCCAGAGTCTCTGATATAAGAAAGTGATCAATTCTTGAATAGGTACAATATCTTTTAGAAAAATATGTATATTCTCTCACTTTAGGGTTTAAATATCTCCAGCCATCAATTAAACCTGAGGGCAGCAAAAAGAACAATTGTTTCATTAAAAACGAAGGAAGGTATAACGGTAAATTTGCAGCAACAAATACTTTCTACATTCATGGAATATTATAAAGATTTATATAAATCAGAAGTAACACCGGACATAAATACTAAAAAATTTATACAAACATTACCAATAAGCCAAATTCTAGAGGAACATAAAGACTATTTAAATAGCCCAATAACGAAAACTGAGATACATTCAGTTATCAAAAAACTTAAGAAAGGAAAAGCACCAGGCTGTGATGGATTCACAGCTGATTTCTATAAAGTATGGGAAGAAGATGTCATAGAACATCTTCTAAAGCTATTTAACTCAATTTTGGGAGGTGACAAAATACCAGAGTCATGGCATACGGCCAGAATAATAACTATATTGAAACCAGAAAAAGATCCAATGTTTCCATCATCTTACAGACCTATAACATTGCAAAATCAAGATCAAAACTTTTTTCAACAATATTGGCACAAAGATTAAGTAGTTTTGTAACTAAATATGTTCACACAGACCAATATGGGTTTATGCCAGGAAGACAAATGTGTGATGCTATCCGGAGAGTATTGAATATTATATACACAGCCAATAAAGAAAAAAAGAAGATGGCAATACTCTCACTGGATGCCCTTAAGGCCTTTGACCGGGTGGAATGGAAATTCATGTTTGATCTGTTGGAAAAAAATGAATATCGGTAAAAATTTTATTAAAGTTTTAAAGGAATTATACATAGGAGCAGGTGCTACGGTACTTATTAACGGATTGGAATCTGAAAAATTTACACTATTTAGGGGAACTAGACAAGGCGATCCCTTGTCTGCAATCCTATTTGCATTAATAACAGAACCTCTTGCGACAAAAATAAGAGAAAGTGAAAACATTAGAGGACTGTCCACAAAAAACAGACAACACAAAATAAACTTATGTGCAGATGATATGCTCCTTTTTTTGGAGGACCCGTTACAAAGAATAGAACATTTGAAAGAAATATTAGAGGAGTATAGTCAATATACAGGTTTAAAAATTAATTTCCAAAAATCTAAATTATTATGTTTAAATATCCCTATTAGAGAACAAAATGAAATTAGAAAAGCATCTCAATTAGAGTTATGTTATTTAAGTTTTAAATACTTAGGAATATGGGTAACAAAAAATCTTAATCAATTAATCTACAGAAATTATAAAAATCTATTTAAATTTGCAAAAGAAAAAAATGACAAAATGGGTCAATTTGAACTTATCAATGCTGGGGAGAATTGCTCTGATTAAATCTTATATATTACCAAAATTTCAATTTCTATTCCAAAATATCCCATTAGAGCCAGATACAAAAAAAAGTAAAACTATGGCAAGGAAAGCTAGAAAATTTTATTGCAGGAAAGGGAAAGAAGATAAGATTTATAAATAGCATCAAATACAGACAGGGTCAAAAGGGAGGATTAGGGATACCACAGCTCCAAAAATATTATGAAGCTTTGCAAATAAACCAAATTATTAAACTTGTACAAATTGACGAAACTTGTAAAAATTCAGATTGGGTTAAAATGGAAAGTGAAATGAAAATGGACATAGTAAACAAGTATATTTATACTACAAAAACAATTGGAAAAGGAGAACAAATACAGAACCCATTCATTTCTGAAACATTAAGGAGAAAACATAGTAAAACATTGCCCCCCCCCCCAGTATCCCCTTTATGTCCCCTTATGAATCACCCAGATTTTAAGTCTAAAGAAAAATATGCACAATTTAAGGAATGGAAGCAAATTGGAATATATAGAATTAATGACTTATTCGAGTCAGGGAAACCACTTACTATCAGGCAAATAGAAGAGAAAACAAAGCAAATAAAAAGCAATTGGCTACAAATAAAACAAATAAGAAGTTTCGCTACTCACAACAAAAAACTGGCCTTCTAAGAACATTAACTGAATTCGAACAATATTGTATACAAAAAGATAAAAATAAAAAGAGAGGATTAACCTCACTAATATATAAAAGCATTATTGAAAAAGAATATGGAAAAGGTGGAGGATCTAAAACAGTGTGGGAAACAAATTTAAATATTAATATACCTGAAGAAATTTGGACAGGAATCTGGAAAAAATATCCATATAAATTTATTTCAGCAAGTGCAAAAGAAACGGTTCTAAAGGTAATGCACCGATGGCATCTATGCCCTACAAAACTACACAGAATTAATAAAGATATATCTGATATATGTTGGAGGAACTGCGGACAAAAGGGAACTCTGGAACATATGTGGATCTCTTGCCCCAAAATATAAACTTTTTGGCTGGAGGTAATTAAATGGATAGAAACACTGACTAATCAAAAAATAGAAATTAATGAAACATTATTGTTATTTTCATTATTCACGGAGGGAAATGAGAATCTACAATATAAAGAATTAATTGCAAATCTCATAGGCACCGCAAGATCTGAAATAGCTAAAAATTGGAAAAAAGCCCAAGATCTCTCACTGCAAGCATTCACAAGTAAAATATGGCATACATTGTTGATGGAAAAAATGACGAATAAAGTTAGAGTACATAGAGGGGAAATAAGCCATAGTAAATTCACGGAAAACTGGAAGCCATTATTAAAATATGCCGATAAAATAGAGACATGTGGTTTGAAAAGAGACTTAGATTGTTGGTCAATTTTTCTTTAAAAGGTGATGGGGAAAAGTATATATGTGATTTGGAGAAATGTGAGGAATAATTTTGTATTTAATATTTGTAAAATGGTCGATTGTCTTTTCATTCTTTAGAAATAAAGGAAAAAGGGGGGGGAAAGCATAGTGCATACCCAGATTGTACATATGTGCAGATTGATTTGCTTGCCTCTTTTCTTTTCTTTTTGTCTTTGGTTTCAGTATCAGTTTTCCAGACTGCTTCTTCTCTTCAACATTCACAAGCTCAGGACAAAGCAAATGCAGTCTTCCCTAATGAATGCCAAATAATCTGCCATTGGGCAGAGTTCCAAGGATCCAGTACAGAAGATGATTAGGGGATGGGCCAAGTGCAGCTGGGCTGCCTTATCATATTTTGAAAAAAAAGTGAAATAGTACACATTGAAAATTGACTGTACAGACTGTTTTGTTTTGAGCACTGCTTAACTACAAGTGGCAAAGCTTGTAGTTTGGGTTTAATTACAACAAATAAAATGTAGCAAAAAGTAGCATTCTATTCTCTTAGAAAAGTAGTTATTATGTTCTGTCAAGTCACCTCCAATTTATGGTGACCCTATGAATCAGTGACCTCCAAAATGTCTTGGCATTAACATCCCTGCTCGGCTCTTGCAAATTCAGTGCAGTAGCTGCCATTATGGAATCAATCTACCTCTTTTCCTGCTGCCTTAAAACTTCAGAGCAATATTATCTTTCCTAGTGAGCATGGATGTTTTTCCCTCAGCATTTCATTTTACTTTGGGAAAATGGATGCCCACCCACCCCCTTCTCGCTGCCCCTATTGCCTTCCTACCTAGGGCCCATGTACAGAGGCAGTGGGATGGTGGCAGGGTGGCAATGGCAGTGGCAGTGTGACAGCAGTGTTGCAGTGGTGTAACAGGAACAGGAAGGCCCCATCACACTGGGCATGAACCGAAAACCAAACCACAAACCTGTTTTCCAGTTTTTTTGTGATGGTTCATGGTTCATGGCTAACCACAAACCATCATGAACCACAATTTTTCAGGTTCATGTCCATCTCTACTGATGACTGAACAAAGTTGTACAAAATTTTAATTATTTCAATTTCTTCATTGTCAACTAAAAATTATATATTTCTGCAGTCGTGATTTCTTTCCTCTTAATGTTCAACTATAGTCCTGCTTTTGCACTTTCTTCTTTCACCTTCACGAGGAGTCATTTCAAGCCATTGTTGCCTTCTGCCAGTAATATGGCTTCATCTGCATATCTTAAATATCTTAAATCATCATTTTTCACTTCTGCTTCTTCTGAATCCAATCCAGCTTTCTGTACGTGGTCTGCATACAAATTGACCAAACAGGGAGATAAAATACTCCTTTGTCCTGCACCTTCGCCAGTTGGAAAACATTCTCCATATTCTATCTTAACCACTAGCTTTTTCTGCACAATATATGTATGTTATGGATCAGGACAATCAAGTACTGAGGCATGCCCATTTTGTAAAGAACAAGCCATACTTTCTCATGATTCACTGATTAGCTACAAATGGCAAAGTTTGTTGCATGGGTTTAATTACAGCAAACAATCTATAGCAAAAAAGTAGTAGTATACTTACAAGACAAAGAAATAGACCTAGATCTAGAAGTGAAGCACAAACTAATCTTCTTCTGAAAACTTTGGTATGCTCTGGTAGCCAACATATGTTTGCAGTATGAGTTTGTGTACCTGTGCAAACAATTTGAGCAATGAAAGCCTTTAGTCAAAGCAGGAGGAACATCTTATTCCACCCTTGTGAGCAGAGCTTTCCCCACACCCCACCTCTAGTGAGAACAGAGGCCACTGATGATTCGAAGGATCACAAGTGGAAAAGCTCAAAGTTGTGCATAGACTATTTTCCAAACAACCATTAACCAATCCTGAATTCTTATTCACAGGGACGATACAAGTTTTTCTCCAGAACAATAATAACAATAATAGTTGTAGGACAAGACACACAAATACTTTAAAAAGACCTTGTCAAACAATATGAGAAGGCACTATCCCTTAGAATAAGATCCCAGCTTCTCTGCTCCAAAGGGCTGTGTGTTTAAAGGAAACCAGATTTTGAGAGAAGTCATTCTGATTCAGGTAGCTCCTAGTTTCTTTTACTCTGACACCTGAGGAATGTGCAGACTAGGCCTCCAGAGCAGGTGGGGGCAGGGGAGGAGGGAGAAGGAGGAGAAGAAAAGCCACCTTCTTCCAATATAATGCCAGTAATTTGCACATGCATGCAATGAAATGCCCTATGGGCAAACTATCTTAATTCATTTCATTATTAGAGCATCCCTCAAATGTCAACGTCTGGCTTTATCACTGAGGTTTCTCTTAGCAACGAGGTGAGTTCCATTCAAAAAGGGGGCTTCTGTTACACCAAAGTCCTTTTGTGAAGTCACCAGACAAGATGGGGCAGCATTTTATTAGAAGAAAGCATATGTCAAAAAGATGAAAAGGCGAGTTCATCATTAAATGAAAAGCTGTCTTTGCGGGCTGCTGCTGAATACTTCTGCTCTGAGAACTTTGCTTGCTTCCACATAAAACTTTGCTCCAGCTTTGCAGCAACTCAGGCAAAGCAAACAATGGGAAGGGCAAGGCATTGCTTTTGATTGTGGTGTGACATTATAAAGAGCTATTATTTCACATCATAAATCCAGAGCAGGGTGACAGCAGTGAATAACAGCAATCAAGCATTCATGCTTTTAATTAGAAACATGCATCCACTTCAGTCCAGAAGACCAAATGAAGCACTTTGAGCTTTGTCCAAAGTGAAGTGGGGCTTTCCCAGAAAGCAAATCAGGCTATTCCTAAAACACCAGGGATCATTTTGGAGAGTCAGAGGAACACAGATTATCTCAGACAAATCAGTCAGAAATGACTATATTCTCTCCCCTCAGATTTTGATATGAAAAATGAAGAGTGAAGAGGAGGGTGAAAAAAGGATATGTCATTGTGACTGACTGCCAGGGAATAACACATGCTGTGCTATGCTACCATCATGCTTCCGGAAGGGAAGTAGAATGAACTGATCAGCTGGTATCAGCAAGGTAGTATGCAACAACAAAATCTTCAAACCAATCTACAATCATCACAGTCCCATAATGACTCAAGCTATCTTTCTGATATGTCCCTGTATAACATCTTTGTGAAGTAAGCTATGATTGTACCATTACCTCCCAAAACTCCAAAAACATTAATTTCTTCCTCCTCAGAAATTAAAGTTATTAACTAGAGATGTGTATCCAGATTCCCCCGTCATCAATCTGACTTAAACTTGGCTCCTTTCGTTCATAAGGAGCATCTCCACCTGCAGATTTAACTCATGCTAATCCAAAAACAAAAGTTGTCTTCCTTTGAAAAAAAATGATACCAAAGTATAAAGATGTCAAGCACAAAAAGCTCTTTACCCATTTATATATAAAGGGCCAGATATTGGCCAGAATCTGAGAGATGTTTCCATAACTTGCCACAGCTAATTCCAGATAACAAATAAACTATTGGGACATGTTTTTGTTTCATGCCTTGTCATGTATATTTGCCTAACTGAGATATCTCTGGCACTTTTTCAATTAGCTACAGTATGCTATAAAAATTGTCACATGAATCCTAACATTATGTGGTGCTTGAAGAGAACCTGAGGACTGAAATCACTGCTCTTTAGTTGCTTGGCGACTTGTTTGCTCTTACTGCTGAGAGAGTTCCCCTGACCTCCATTTTGATTTGGATTTATTTCTCTCTGGCTTCTTATTGGTACTGTTTCTGTTGTTCCTCCATTGTGGATTTCTTTTACTTAAATCCTGCTGGTGTTGTTCCACTTCCTGGGTTACTTGGATTTCCTGCCTTTCTGTTTTAGCCTTTTATTTTATTGATTTCTGGAGAAAATTTTATTCATTTCCTTTACTGTTTCTTGGAGTGCCCTGCTTGCCTACCCTTCACCTGATGGACTACAGCCTGCTGAAGCCATTGAAGTGGCAGGAGAAAGAATCGTCTCCCCAGTCATCCATATATGAGCATTTGAGGTGGGAGGTTATTGATTGTTTTGCTCTTTGAGTGTGTTATATTTTGAATATCATCATCATGATGGTTTCTTTTTCTTATCTATTTTGTTTTCTGCTGATCAGTCAATGAGGATGATGAGGACAGTGATGTGATGATAAATGTGAACTTTAAACTATTGATAGTGCCTGCAGAAGTCCACCCAGTCTCCTGCGCTGTTTTGTTGCCCACTCTGGAGAAGATGATTGTTGCTTTGTCCCTGGTTTGTTTTTGTTTGTTTGTTTTGGGGGGGGGCTTGTTTTGAGGGTTCTGTAGGGTTTAATTTTCTCTAGCACCAGAAACTAGAGTGGCAAAACTGAAATGAAAGAACCCCAAATAATTTGGGAAGTTTGGGGTTTACCATAAGTATCTGTACCCAAAAGAACCCAAAACCGATAGAGAAGACCCCAAAAGAACCTGAGGCAAGGCAAACCAAAGGTTTTCCCCTGTGCATCCCTACCAATAATGGCAAAAAGGGGGGGGGGAAAGGTTGTTGATATTTATTAAATCACTATGTTCTATGTGACACATGCTTTTCTACGTTACCGATCATAAAGACGTGACAAGTCTCTCAGGAAGCCTCAGAGTTTGGCAGCAAGACTGAAATGGACCTGAGGAAAGCAGATTATTCCTGAGATGGTTGAAGGTGAAACAACAAACCTTCTGAGTTTCAGACGCTGCAGGAACAGAAGTGAATCTTAGTTTTGGTGCATGACCCTGCTAGTGACATTTCAACTGTAAAGGAATATAAAAAGCTTTTTTATTTCACACTAAGTTACACAGATGGTGTGTGACTGTCTCTTGTTTTATTTTATCATTTTCCTGAGTCCAGGTATGAAATCAGCATATTGATGATAACAAATGCTTAAGCTGTGCTTATGTGTGGCAGAGTGTTTGACAAGAAGAAGACAGAGGATATAAACATATACGTTTGGGTACCATGTCTGCTTTTAGTTTACACAATATGGTCATGCATTTAAAATAGATTATTCAGAAGAAACCTTTATTTTAAAAAGTTGCTTCTGTTAAAAAAGAGAGTTATTCCAACTGATCTTTGTTAGCAATTTTGACATAAAATGCATTGCAGTATGACTGGGAATATTTTGAGACTTATTTCTGCTGTTTTATTGCTTTCCTTGAATAGGCTACGTACAATCTCCTATGGGGAGCAAGGCGGCATATAAATAATTGAAATAAATAAATACCAAATGTGACCATGTGAGGAGTACGCCATACTCTTAAACTGCTGGGATTGGGTGGGCAAAAGACTGCTACACCAGGCTGGCCATATGCAGAGACCTAATAAGAAGATAGCTTTCAAGGACAGACACTGGGTAGCACCAGCATCAGCCTCCTGGGTGCTTTTCCTGAGTCCCTCTTAGGTGCTGCCCTCTGTTGGTGGACACAGTCTGCATGGGCCCCATAAACCCATATGTTGTCAGACGTTTGGAAGTAGGTACTACCACACTGCCAGCACTGACATACAATTTAACTTTCAGTCAGCTTTGGTGAAGAGGGACTGCCATCTTTTTCTTTTGACTAAGTCACTTTTTCCTTCGTCTGGTCAGACTTCTTGTATTTTGACTTAGTGCAGCAGATGCACAAAATCTCCACCCCTATCCCACAAAGCCATCAGGCCTTTTCAAGTGCTGATGGCATCAGTGGGAGTACCTACCATGATAACACGGGTCCTTCTTAAAGAGAAAGGTGGGATACAAGTATTTTAAATAAATAAATACATAATAACAGAACAGATTCCCATTCTTCTACAAAGAAATGGAGAATGCATTGCAATTTAAATGCAAATAAAAACAAACAAACCACAACAAACTGTCCTGGGGGAAAAATTAGAGCCCCAATTTTTCTACATTAAATAAATTCTGTCTGTATTATTTTAAAAAAACCTCTGCAGCAAAGCCCATCCTATTTACTTGTGTGGCCACAGCCTAAGTCTCTTTCCAAACACTTTTTACCTCTAAAATGTCTCCAGTAATAACTGTGACAGTAGTTTTTTTCTTCCATTATGGCCGACATTGTACAAAACGGAGTCATTTTGGACAGCAGTACAGGATCTGTGTGCTTCCAAATATTGTCAGTTATCCCTGACCATTAGACGAGGAATGGAGATTACCAGTTCCTTCCTCATTTACAGCTAAATAATATACAATCATAGGAATGCAATTCATTCATCAAAGAATCAATGTTTAGTCACAGAAAGATGAACAAGTAAATGTAGTAATTTCAGACTTCTATGGGCCAAAGTAATAATTTTCCCAGCCCTGAGATGATACTTCTGGAATTTACCCCCAAATCATTCCTCCCTTCCTTAAGCATACATTCATAGCTCTTATCTATAAGGAATAGAAGCCAAATCTCAGTTTATAGCTTTATAGCATAATTCTATAGTGTCTGATTAGAAGTAGATCCATTCATGTTCACCTGCCCTTCTTTGCAGGGAAGATAATATAGGAGTGAAGCCTTGATTGCTTTTTTCTGTAACCTTTCCATTTGTGGACCTTCTTTCTCAGACAGAGCACCAGAATGATAGGCACAGTATTTCCAAATGCATTAGGTTTCTACAAAGGTTTACCTCCTGGCATGAGCAAAGCTCTAGGGTTCAGGTCTGTTTGTCCTACCCACTCAGAAGCAGGTGAGGCGGAGAACACTGTTGTGTCCCATGTGGTCAGACTGGGGTGGTGGTGGTGGTGAAGCGAGGGTGCCTTATTTAAAGATGCCCCACCCCAGCCTCGGCTTCTATTGCTGAGGCACATGACCCATCCACCTGACCAGGGGACCCATATGAGACTAGCTGGTCTCTCCAAGGGCTGTAAAGGACATTTTGGCCTGACTCACCAGACTGGAATACTGAATGGAAGGTGATCAGGTAGGTTTTTTTACCTATCTCATACTGGGTGTTGGCAGATTAGTGTTGGGTCAAAATCAAACAGAACACCCTGATAGGTAGTGCAAAGGGGAAGTGTTTTTTGTGAGTTCCCAATGGGGGTGCTAGACCATCCAGCCTCCCAGTGTTCTGAAAACCAAGATTATGATGGGGGGATGCATGGGGGGCTTTTGGGGTCATGAGGCTTGGCAGCTGGTGGACTGAAGAGACCCTCCAATTCTCAGCTCGCCAGAGCTGGGCTGAGGACAGCATGGCTTCAGGGATTGAGACTCATCATTTTTAAAGTTGGAACGGAAGTCAAGTGAGACCTGCAGCTCCAAACCGGGATTCCTCACTACAGCAGGGCCTTCTTCCATTGAGAGTATGCAGTTTAACATTTAATAAAGTTGTGGCCCCTAGTTCCAATGCATCACTTGTGTCTTGCCTCTTCATTCCAGGCAGGGGGCAAGGTATAACAATGAAGAATTTCTTGTGAGGCCTGTTTTGTGTCTGTCTGGACTACAGCTTCAAGGAACCTTCAGCCAATATGACAAGGCCCACATGACACTGTCCATTTCACCGGCGTTTGGATGCCTGCATGAACATGGAAAACCTTCAATACAACGGGATAACCAAAACAAAATTTGCTGTTGATGTTAATTGCCTATATATGATGATTTTGTGCTGTACATTTCAAACGTGTAGCCTCTTGCTAGTAAGGTTTTGGATCTTCCAACTGTTTCTGCTGTGTTTTGGTGCAATACTTTTCAAAATGGCATTCTGCAATCAGCTGTCTGGCATAGCAGTCCCAGGCTGTCTTGCTTGCCACATTTTGAACAATAAGGAGCACCTGCTGCCAGATGTTTGAGGTTCATGCTGTGATTGAAGTCTCATGATTTTTCTTTGAGGCAAGATTTCGAGATCCTACTCTGCAGCAATTAAAAAATGCAGCTAATTCTTCCTTTTTGTCTGCCTCATGCATGTAGATAGTAGATAATAACATTCATGAAAGTGCCCTTAAAATATTATGTGGAAAACACATGTAATAAAGCTTTTTTTTTTCTTTTTTAAAAAAGAGTAAATGACAAAAGAATAGGTGAAGAAACGTTTATATTCAGCATCTCTTTTTTCAATAGGCACTGAAATAATGCAGAGAAGCAAAAGAGGAGATGGTTCTTAACAATGTCTCATCTTTATGGCATGAAAATCATGATTTTGTATTTTATAGAAAATGCATGAACGAAGCCTTCAATTTTGAGAAACTAACAGAATAGATTTGCAACAGTATGCCAAAAATATGAATCTGGGGAGACTAAAAATATGAATATTTCAATGGTTTGGGAGCAAATATTTATACAGGTTAATATAATGTGTTTTACTTGCTTTTTTAAGACTTAAAGCTGAAAAGGGATTCTCCAATACTGTACTGCATATAATGAAAGCTTACAATTCTATCTTCTAGGCTTCTTGTCTATTATGTTGTGGCCAAGGATCTTTTCATTTACAACAATGTGTTGACTCGTATAATGTATCTTTAGGTACATTAGCTATTCTTGGTATGAGTCTTATTGCTGTGCAAGTACTTGAGAAAATGACTTACATTCAAAACAGTTCCTATCTGTAAAACCTCCACATTATCCCAACAAGCAAAAACATAATGAACTGGAGGAAACAAAGGCACGTACACACACACGAAATTTGCAAGGATATATTCTTCAATCAATTCCAGTTATGTGGAATAAACCAAGGAAGTCCAATGTATCCTTGCAAGGAATCATGACTTCAAAATTGTGATAACAGTTCACACAAATTAAAGTGAAATATGTACTCTCAAATACTATCCAACAAACAGCAACAGAGCATGGACAGAGTTCCTACTCCAGTCCTCTGAAGATGCCGGCCACAGAGACTGGCAAAACATCAAGAAGAACAACCTTCAGAACACGGCCAAAGAGCCTGAAAAACCCACAACAACCATAAAGTGAAGTATGTTTTAAAAGATGTTGCATAATGTTATCAATCATAAGAGGAAAGTGCGGAGCGAAAATAACAAGCGGTCCTTGGCATACTAAAGACCAACAAATTTTATTGGTTTTATAGATGGGGTCTCATCTTCAATAACAGTCTAAAAGAGGTGTGCAGACGTCCCCCACCACCCACTCTGAATAAATTGCATGCAGATTAGAGCCAACACACCTTGTACTATTTAGGAGACCTGTTCCATACCAATGACATTATCTCTGTGTTTCCAGATCTTCATTTAAACACAACTATGCACAGAGACACACATATGCACAAACTCACACACACACACACACACACACACACATGAGGAAAAACACATACAGCTATGACTTGTGGATGGGTCTCACAATGCCCTAATTGTGTGGCTCCATTCAGTGCCCATTTTTTCCTCTTCATCCTAAAGCTCTGTGAAAGGGCCAGGGGAGCTGCTTCAAGGATTCTAGACATGCAGGAGAGGCCAATCCAAACCAAACATGCGACTCTTGAAGGGATTCTTGAATAGGAAAATGAATGATTGTACACAGTATGGCCTTGCTCTTTGTCAAATTTAACTTGCCTTCAAAGATTTAATTTCTGATTTTAGAAACCATTCTATTTGTGTTTTACAGGCTCTCTTTCAACAATCTCTGAAGGAACACAATCTACACAGAGAAGGGTCTTTTTCATGTTTTGAGTCCTTTGTTCAAAAAGACTCATTCGTATCTAGTGGTCACAATGAAAACTTGCACTAGGGGGAGTCTTACTCAAAGCTCCTTATACAAAGACATGGCAAGAACACACCTTTCTAACCCATTTCTTCTATGACATAGTAAGTACTATCAAATTAATCCATACAGTTTTATTTCTCTTTTCGAAAATCATATACTTTAATTTTTTACCTTTTACCAGAAGAGCACATCAATAGCAATTTTTCTTGGGGCACTTCCAATTATGTCCTCTAGCTGTCTTTGCAATATATCCATTACCACAAAATTGTACACACTTCCTCTGCCTTGTTACTCTACACTTCTACAACTTTTTGGATATTTATAAAGTTAATTTTTTCCTGTCAGGCAAATTACACACTTGATTTCTGCATTTTGGCTATTTTGCTTGTTCCTGCGTACTATTACCAACCCTGCATGTTTTTTATGTCAGATATGACAGAACAGGGTCAGAAAAGAGTAATTAGTCACAATTTATTACAAAAATAATAATAAATGTTAAATGAGAACATTTATATGGAACTGTTTTTGTGACTGTTTTGAACAAGATGATGAAAAACAACAAGACATGCACACTTGCCAGAACTGTATTGGTGTTCATGTACAGTTTATATAATTTCCCAAAAGCTAATGAAGACTAATTGACAAGGTGCTGGTGTGCATCTCAGTTGTGTATCTGTTTGTGTAGCTAAGATGCACTCTGGCACATTGTCCATTAGTTGCTATTACTTCCAGCAGGGTTACACAAAAAAGTATTGTCTTGTGTGAAAATGATCCCTTGGTCTTGTTTACCCCTATTTTTTTTTCTCTTGTCCTTTGCCTCTTAAATTGTGCAAGATCCTGCCTAGTTCTGTGCAACTCAATGGAGACCTTGTGTAGGATAGATACTCTTTTTGAACAAGAATTGAAATAGTTCTGTGCAGATTGGTATTTTGAGGAGGAAAATAGCCATGAAACATCCAAGAAATCATGTGAGAATGATTGGTGGATTTTTGTTTTTTAAAATCTCACTGCATGAATTTTTTTAAAAAAATGGATACCCCCCCCTCAGTTTCTCACTGGCAGCAAGGGACTTCTATGCTCCTCACGTACTTCTCCATTAATACGTGTCTCCCCACTACAGTTGTGTCATCAGGCTTTGACCTCTTCCTAAATCTCTCTCTTTGGACATGGATTGGGTCACTTTTGTATTCACTCATGGATTATCGAAGTGCCAACATTCACCACATGAACAGGCAGAAATAGCTGTATCCCGGGCCTGGTTCTGCCTGAGAGGCTTTCATGCTTAGAGAGCGAACTTTGTCTTCACACAGGCCGATGCCTATAGGGGTTTCTTCTGTGTGATTCAGAACATGAGATTAAAATAATATACCCAAGAGAAAAATGCCAGTGAGAAAGGTCTGGGAGAAACATTATTTTATATGTGTTACTTTATTCTGGGATTAAATATATATATATATATATATATAATATGAGTCACCTTCCTTTCTATGGATATAAGGAAACGGGGGTGGGGGAGTTCCACAAAGACTGGATGAAAGTCCAAATGTATGATAACCAACAGAAAAAGCCAGATGGTGAAAAGAAAGGACACTTTTTTTCATAACATGTGAAAGAGTAAGGGAGTCCTTGCTGCTTTGTTTGTTAGCCTCTTAGCCTCTAGTGCAAAGCTTTATTGGAGATAGGCAGGGTCTAAGTTCATAGCGACTTCAAACCAAGTTAAAGATGCATTCATGCTCTGAAACATTATTCTCTTTCTTTTGCACAATAGGTTTATAATATATCTTTTTTGTAGCTTGGTGGTTGAATGGCTAGATAGGCTGTTCCGGTAAAAGTGTGCCGTTCCTTTTAAATCTTCCTAAACTCTAGGCTTAGTGATTTCTCATTGCTGTCAACTTAGAAATCTCTTACAAGCTTCACAGAATGGGGTATCCTTTGGGGCATCAGATTTGACTTTAACCAGTTTCATTGCCTCCCCTCTTCTTATATAATAAACCTACAGAGGCAAAAATAAAATAAAATAAAATAAAATAAAGCATCAGATCAGTGCACAACACACTGTCTGTTATTAGGCTACATTGTATGTTTAACTTTGTAAAGTTAAGAGGCAAAGGTTAGGAACCTCTCTGTTGATTGTTCCATTGTTATTGACTGGAGGCTGGTAGAGATAAAGTCTTCTCTTCAGCCTGTTTAAAATGATGCACCTTCAGAGACTGATTTCTCTAGGATGTTTTCCTTTCAAAGGTTGATTGGCCGGAAAGGAATCCTCAGATTTCCCTCCACGGGTTTCCTGTTGAGATGGTTAATGCTTTTGTCAATGGGACATGTGAAGACTGCTTAAGGACTTGACACAGTTGTTGCTAAGTCACCTGCTTGATGGAGGATATATGGCTTCTTGGAACTGGATGCAATGAAACATGTAGTTTAATAGATGGACCCCAAGTGGCAGAAAACTCAAAGCAAGTCCACACATCTCCTAGCATTGTGTGTCAGTGGCTGATATCCAGTAATAAGTCACAACCAGAGAAGGCCTATTGAACCAGTGCAGATTTGGTTAGTCAGTTCCTTCATAAGTTTTAGTAATTCAATTTACTCTAGTTGCAGCTTACTACTAGATTTTACCTATTGTTTGTCTGCACTGACTATGTATTATATGCCGGGAGTGAAGCCCAGATGGGGCAGTAAACTGGGTCAGTACTCAGTTTTGTTGCTCTTTCGCTCCAATCAATGGGCTTCTGCCCTTTTTCTATTGAGTCCTAGAGCACTAACTAGCAATTTTGGTACCCAGAGCTTCCTTGACCTATTGGTTAAGATTGGGTCATATGAGAATGCCATACATATAAGGCAGTGGATGTAGGAATAGGAATGTCTGAATATGATGAGCAAAGGGTTGCCATGGTTCCATTCTGCATCTGTTTCCTTTATGTCTCCTTCTCCTTAGAGAGCGGCAGCTGCAAGTGGTACACAAAGCTGAGACATGCAGCTTTGTGTCCTTTCACCAGCAATTTTTTTGTGCCCAAAGTTTTTGGGTGCATTTAACCAAAGCCTCCAGTCACCCCATCCTGGTTACAGCTCTGCTGAGTTGCAATAGCAAATAGCAAAGTTTTTAGACAATGTGCTTCTCACATGCCCCAAAATATGAAAATGGAGATGACTCAGCCTCCTTTAAGCATTTCTTGAACATCATGAAAAGTTGCCTTCTTTTTCTGAATCTAGTATCTATTTGTTTTGTCCTATTCCAATCCACATCCCCTAGATGCTACTATTTAGAATTTAAATAGCTGCTCCAGATGAGTAAATAGAAAGGTATAGAGATGGAGGATATCAGCATATTGATGATCCCAGTGCTTCAAATGAACTCCCACCAGAATAATGGCAGCTAGAACAGGACCTGATAGCCAGAGAACTACTGTCTCATCTGCTCAACCAATGTAAGCTATCATCATGCTACAACCCATTTTTGTGCCATAGGAACTGAAACAGTTTCATAGCATTTGAATGTTAGCTTCTTCAACAGACACTCTCCTCCTCTGTCACCATCGTATGTCAAAGCTCACTTCCCTTTTCGGTGCATGTTACACCCTTTCGTGGTTTGAGCTCATGCAGTATCTAAAGTATGCAATTACCACTGATTGATCTAAAACCTTCATAATATGATTATTAAGCAGAAAGAGGAGAGTTGACAATGCAAGCTTCTTTCCATAGATAGGAAAGAGAAAAGAGGGTGTCAGCTGCAACATAGAATCCTATTAGCCTTTGACTGGAAGTGAAAATTCTGCAGACATCTTAATTGAACTGTCTACAATTACCCCCAGATCTTATTTCCAGAGATATGTCAGCTAATTTGGAACACAGAAGCATGCATGTAAAATTCAAATTAGTTCTCCTGGTGTTTCATTATTTTGCATTCACCCAATTTAAATTCCATCTGCCATTTAGTTGCCCACTTGCCAAACTGAGACAAGCACTTTGGAGCTCTACATAGCATTGTGTTGCTTTGACAACCATATTAATGAAACACATTTATTAAGAACCACATCCTTGATAGAGCTACAGGTCTGATGACTTCACTTCTTCAATTTAGAAAGCATATTTTGCTGCTTCCAAAACATCCTGGGGTAGCAATCCATCAGGGCTTCTGAGGGTTCTTCATGTTTTAATGACTCCTAACCTCATCTCTGTAGCTTTGGGCAAGCTGTACAGGCCTAGGACACCATGCAAAGAATGGACTGGTAAGCTACTTCTGAGTGCTTTATAGGTAAAGTTCCTGTAAATAGGAATCAACTTGAGAACACAGAATTGTTATTATTAACCCAATGAATGGGGTGCTAGAATCAATGAATGCGTGGTACAACTGGTTTTCTGTGCAGTTGGAGATAAAATCACTTCCCTGCACAATAATTTTGGCAATTTTATTCTGGTGTAGGCAAATTATGGCCTGGTTCTATGGAATCCATTTCACCTGTTGTGGCTTGAGGATGTGATATAGATTGCTTTTAAGTCCCTGATCATCCACATATACTCTAAGATTCTCTTGCCCATCATAGTCTTTGGGAAACTACCAGAGAGATATAAATAAATTATTGTGAAAAGAAGTGGTGCTCATCATCTTGAAAGAGGCATATGTACATCTGCTACTGAAAAAAAAGCCTACCCTGGATCCAGACATTCTGGACAACTACCAACTGCTTATGAATATCTCCTCCTGGGGGAAGATATTCCAGAGGGTGATTAACACTCAGCTGCAGATGGTCCTGAAGGAAGTGGATTATTTGGATGCATGCTACCCTGTTTCCCTGAAAATAGACCTAACTTGAAAATAAGCCCTAGTATGATTTTTCAGGATGCTAGTAATATAAGCCCTACCCCAAAAATAAGCCCCAGTTAAGTGAAACCCCGCCCTCCACCATTGTGCAGCAACCAGAAGAAGTTGACATGACTGTATTTGAATAAATGTAGATGGTTGTACATGAAAAAATTAAAACAACCCCAATGGTTTTTTTGGAGTAAAAATTAATATAAGACCCTGTTTTATTTTCAGGGAAACACAGTAGCATGGATTCAGACTTGATTCTGGGATTGCATCAGGGTATTTGCCTTGATGGGAACTTTTATTGAAAAAGAAATGGTGATGTGACCTGAATCCTGTTACTCAATCTCTGCAGTTTTTTTATACCATCAATCATGGTATCTCCTTGAGCCATCATCATATGTTCAGTACTGAAATCACTGCTCCCTTTCCACTTTATGAATCATGTATGAAGTTATCAGTCAAGGGTTCCCCCATCTCTTCATATTGAACTGATACTGAGATGGAATGATCATGGCTTTCTGTATACATAGATCACACATTAAAAAAATTAGTAACAACAGGTTTAATTTGGATTGTAAAATTCTAACAGCATGTTTTCAACCAGTTTATCTATCTATCTATCTATCTATCTATCTATCTATCTATCTATCTATCTATCTATCTATCTATCTATCTATCTATCTATCTATCTATCTATCTATCTATCTATCTATCTATCTATCTATCTATCTATCTATCTATCTATCTATCTATCTATCTAGTTGGTCGGTCGGGTAGTCAGTCAGGTAGTTAGTTAGTTAGTTACACTCTGTCTTTCTCTTCAAAAGGGCCCAAGGTGGCTTAAATAATTGAAAAGCAGCATTTAAAAGCTAAAACAGTAGGTATACAAATATTAAAAACCAATTAAACAAGTATTACATTTAAAACAGTAAAAAAAATCAATACTAAAACACATTTAAAACAACAGAGTACAATCATTAATTTAAAAACCCCTCTCAGACCAACAATCATTAAGGGGAAGCCTGCCTGAAGAGAATGGTCTTTGCCTGCTTGTGGAAGGACAGCAATGATGGGGCCAGGCTGGCTTCCCATGGGAGGGAGTTCCAGAGTCTGGGAGCAGCAACTGAGAAGGCCCTCTCTCGTATGTCCCTACCAAGTGCACCTGTGAGGGTCATGGGGTGGAGACAAAGGCTTCCCCGGATCATCTTAAAGTCCAGGCAGACTCATAGAAGGAGATGCAGGCTTTTAGACAGCTTGAACCCAAGCCATTATTATTTTTAATTGCCATCCTAAACTCCCAAACCAGTTTACTGGGATTATGTTTCTTCTTGTTCCATTTTACTGTTTTGTAACCACCCTAATAAGGTAAGCAAAAATATTTGCTTGTTTTGATAAGATTATGCCTAGCTTTAGTGTATGCATGTGCGCACACTCACACATACACACATATTTCAAACTTATGGAAAACATCACTTCAAATCTCCTGTGCTGGATTTCCTTCCTTCTTTCCCCCAAAGTTAAGTGTGTCCTTAACAAAGAATCAGATTTGTACATTTCGGAGCTGCCTACATAAAACTGTTTTTTCCCCTTTTTTTCTTTTTCTTTCATTTCCAGCCTTTCCGAGCAGCATAGAATAAAGCTACTGAAACTGCTGGACATCATTTTAGCCCCACTGTCTGATTGGCAGATCACAGAGAAGAAACATATCCCATGAGCCTCTCTGTGAGGTTGTTACTAACTGATTGAGTATTCACTTTCATGCCTTAAATCTCTGAAACCCAGGTGTGTTGTAGATTAGCACAACTTACAAGCAGTGTGTGGAGATTTATTATGATAATTGTTGCTTTTATTTTTTATTTCCCTGAACTCAAAGATAATTAATGCCAGTGTGTGTCCTGGTATCTGACTCCCTTAATTGGCCCTGTGGTGCCTTGGGTATTTGAAAATCCACTCACTTAAGGTTTTTCCTTTTTTTTCCATTTGACTTGTTTTCCTGGAGCTGTTCATTAGTGCCTAAAATATTTGATTACATTTAATTGTGATGCCTTCAATTCAGTGCACCTGCTGCAATTTACATAGGGGGAATGGGAACTTGCTGAAGCTATTTTTTTTTTAAAGTGAGAAGGGGGAATTAAATGTAGAAAGAATTCCCCAGTAAAGGGTAATTGGGGTTAAATGCAGAAACAAAATAAACATATTATATGGTTTAGATTCCCCCTCCCATAGTAGCACCAAGAGTGTTTATACCTTAACAACTTCATCTTTCAGTTCTTTTTTCCCCCAAGTGCTTCTTCAAAGGCTTTCATCTTCTCTTGGACATCTGCACTTAGTTGCAACCTAATCTCCAATATTAAAAAGTCCACATGTTGTTGTTCTTGTCAGTCTGGCAGCCTTGAGCCCCAATTCTGCCTGGAGATGCTGTGTGGGTTTTTTTTTTAAATCTTCTTCTTTCTCTCACCCTTTTTTATCTTGTTCCCAGCATTCTGTTCTTCCTAGCGGAGCAGTGTGTGTGTCAGCGCCAGCAGTCTTCGGTTGGAGCTAACAAGAATTAATTGCTTGACAGAACGTTATTGGACTGGGCAATGTTCTTTCAATTGACCATACTATCATTTAACAAGGGTGTTCCCCCCCTCCATTTGGTGGGGAGAGGAAACTAAGAAAATGCAGGACCATACATTTTCAAAGGGGAAATATAGATCTGCCCTGCTATTAAAGCACACAGCTTCTTTTCCTTTATCTCCAAAGACCAGTGTAAACCTCTACAACTCCTTTTAAAGTATACCTTCATAAGAGAAGTAATTAAAGTGGTTTTAACACCTTTATAATATCCGTATTGCCTCATAAATCTCCATTTGAACCCTCCAGAGATATAAAGTCAAGGAGTGCAAAAGCACCACACAGTGTGGCATGAGAATAATGTGACCCATTAAGACACATTTCTCACTGATACCCAAAAGTATTTTCTCCAGGTTATGGCTCAGGTACGTGTATTAATTATGGCAAATGATTCTGAAAAAAACTCAGTATATACACAGAAGCAAGCAGGGGGGAGAGAGAGAGGCGTACATCTAAACTCTTGTGACTGACTCACTCATGGGGAATCGAAATTTTATAGTATTTATTTCCACACATTCTTGAAATCTACAAAGCTACAAGTATGCTGTATGTTGTAAAAATGAAATTTGGTGCAAATGTACCTGATCACTATTGAAGAATGACATGTTTACATGCTTTGACATCTTTGGAAAGACCATGCTTTTATGGGTTTTCATGCCATTACAAAATCTAGGATCTCAAAACTGATGCATCCATTTCCCAAATTACTGTGATTGCTAGCAACTTTTGATAATGGGAGCTTACATTTAGTCTTCTAAAGCTGAGACAAATTTCTGTACATTCTCTTGCATGTGAAGAATTGCATATTTTATCTGTTTCACAGGATAAAGATGTTTTTGTATTAACTTTCCCTTTCTGCTTGCTATTTTCCCTATTGTACATCTTTGTGCATGTATATTTCATTGGCACATGCATTTTTGATAGGAGAATTGCATTGCAAAATCTGGAGAAGTGTTAAAACGAAAAGAAAACACCATTCTGACATGTACATTGATTGAGGAAAATGCAAATTCAGTTTCAAACCAAATGAATGTCCCTCTCATTTTCCTACATAAACAGACTTTTAAGGTCCAGCTCTGCAGATGCATGCTAGCAGCGCAAATGGGGACTCTTCTAGGAATTTTGAAACCAGCTCACTTGTTTTGGCATATTCAACAAAAGGTGGGTAGAAAAATTTGGCCTATCCAACACTGATGGCTCACAGGGCATCTATGGGCAGATCAGGTGTGGCACTGTAGTTAAATAGGTCACAGTGACAGGTAGGTGATGGATGCTGAATTCCCAAAGAGCACCCAGGGGTGCTACTGCAGCCAAAATCTCAGCCCTGCAGATCCCAAGATTCAGTGGCTGGGATGGAAGAGGCTTGTGGTGGCCAACCTGGGTCACAACCTGCACAAGGTTGCAAAGCTTGGGCAGAGAGCCACCTGGGAAGGTCATCTGGTTGTTCATCAGTCAGGAACACCAGGACAACATGGACCCAGGAATTGGGACTGATTCATTGCATGTCAGGAGGCTACAGTTAAACACTGAATAAAGTAGTGGCCCCAGTGAAATTCATCACCTGTATTTTGTCTTCTTATTCCAGGCTTAGGGAGGCAGACAATGAGAGAAATATAAAGTGAAATGTCAATCCTAACCTGTTATTTGTGATAGTTAATAAAATAAACAGAAATGTCTAGCTGCAATGTTAGAAACTATAGGATCTCTCAAGTGGATTTGCAGAGGCACAATGCTGAATTCAGTGGCACAGCTTTTGACAGCACCATTATCTACTCCTCCCCCTGTCCCCAAAACATCTATAGGTTTTTATGATAGGTAGTTTGTGTCTCACCATAATTTGTTGGACTGCAACTCTCATTTTCCTTCACCTGGGCTGGTTGCAATCCCACAATCTATGGATGGATACTATTTGCCCACCACAGCACTGCGTTCACATAAAAGCATAGCTGAGAAATTACCTCACTAGCACAATGTGATCCGGAATGTGTGAGAATAGCCAGAAGAGGAGTTGACAATATGCAACAGAATAATCAAACAGGATTAGCCGTCGTGGCATAACTCTTAGGATAAAGAATAATTGTACAGAATAAAGGGCCAAAGAAATTTAAAAGAAAAAAAAAGGCCACTGCTTTCCTAGAACTCTCCATGAGTGGCGGTTTTTGTTCTCAGGGTACAGTCAAAACCAGAAGCAGGTTATATGTGTGTGAGAGAGAAAGTACGTTTCAGGCATTTTTGGCCATTTGAAACATGGTGTTACTTACGGAGGGTCCTGGAGACAAAAATTTGGACCCCAGGTTCATCAGCGTCACCAACCCATGATTTCAGCTGCTTCTACTTAACAAGATGATGATGATACACATCTATATTATGAGGCATATTGGGCAGCAAGGATTCTCCAGCTCGTTTGATCTTGTGCGAGTGTTTCAGCATCTCCCATGTAATATGTAGTGTCTTCCGGCCTTCTGTCAGTGTACTTCGCCATGTTATTTGGTTGTGTCCTTGTTGTCATCTGGCACCAAGGGGTACAACTCATTGCTACCTTGGGGATCCAATTGTTCTCCACATGAAAATTATGGCCAGCCAGCTGAAGTCTTCAATGTACAACAATGATATGAGCAAGATATAGTACCTCAAAGAAAAATGATCAGGACCTGAGAGACATCTTTGCCTTCAGATAAGAGTGAGACAAATAGCACTTTTTTTTCATTGAGGACTCCATAATTGCATAGAGTCACAAACAGTCTCTACACAAAAATAATGTGCTTTCTATTTGAGAGGCAAAGCACATGTACACAGCAAGATGACTGGCTCATCCTTAACAAAGACACCAACTTCCTCCCGCCAGTGTTTCTAACCCTGAAAAGTCCATGCCATGAAGCAGCAGCCATCATCATTTTGTGCAATCTGTGTTACTGGAATTAAAACATGATATGTATTAAAATAATATTTGTGCAATTCTCCATAAGTTGTGGAAAAATCTGTGTCATTCTCTTCTCTGTCCTCTCTTTTCTCTGTTATGGGAATAAATGTTATAGTTTCTTGTTATTATGAGAAGGACAACACAAACAAAAATTTACTTCCTTTCTCTTTAGAAATAGAGGAAATGCTTGCAGTGGGGCTCAACATTAGCACTGGATTATATCTCACTCAGAAAACTTATTACTGCATGCAACAGTGCTCTTTGGTTTGGCATTCCAAGGAAGACTTTAAAACCGATGGCCTAACCAAGCAGAATGAGCTGAAGAGACTCAAATGCAGCAGACCACACTCTGAAGTGAACTAATAACATTGCCATCTAAAGAGGAAATACCTCATAAGGCTATTATGTCCAAACCCTAACATGGTCAGTGTTAGCTTTACAAGGTCTCTATCCAGCACAGAGATACACTTTCCTCAAGAACAGACAGTCATGAAGGGAGTAAGATGTAACTACATTTTGCACTCTATATTTTCATCAACCAGTTGGCCAGTTTGTGAGTGTGTTTGAATAATCCTAGGGCAGCTCACCCTTCTGGTTAGGGAAACCAGGATTTGGAAATCTTTCTTCTGCCCCTCCAAATGGTCAGAGACACTTTCTTTTGATTTAATTATTTGCTGCATTTGTAACCTATCCTTCTTCTACAGAGCTCAAGGCAGCATACATGGTTCTCTACTAGAGATTAGAGCTTTGTATTCACCTCCCTGAGGATACAGACATGAAACATGGTACCACAGGTTCCACGGAGGTCCCTCCCTCCCTCCAGAACCAGCACGGTTCACTCATCGGGCTCTGTGTAGCGCTTGCATCCATCAGCGATGACATCGTGCAAATCTCAGAAGTAGCCCAACCTACTCTGCTTCACCTTCCCTCACAGCCAACTGCTGAACAGCAGGGAGACTAGTTATCCCGCCTCCTCACCAATTGGCTATGTGGAGGGGCAGGGTGAAGCCAGACAGACTGCATCCACAATTAGCACAATGTCACTGCTGCTGAATGTGCACACTGTGCGGAATCTATTGAGTGAACTGGGCTGGTTCTTGGGGGTGGGGGAGAGAACAGGCCTCCACGGCACCTGTGCTGCCACACTTCATATTCAAATCCTTTCTCTATTCTCTACCTCCACATCCTCCACACTTTTTTTCCTCACACCGGTGAGGTAAATCAGGCTGAGAGTGAATGACTGACCCAAGAGAGTGAGGTTCGTGACTGTAGGGGGATTGAACCCCAGTCTTTTGAGACCTAGTCCCACTCACAATGCCACTGCTCTGCCACTGCCTAAAGTGTGTTTCCATGACACCCCAGTCTCCTGTCTCAACCAGCACCACAACCAAATGCCTTCAGGCTATGATTATGAACAATTATAAATTCTGTTCCTTCTCACACTTGTGAGAAATGACATTCAAAATTCTTCCATGTGTTTTTTGCATGATGTGAGGATTGTTGTTCATTGTTCGCTGTGAAGAAAAGAACTGCACAAATTGCTGGTTAATTTTTCCCCCAAGTAAGGATATGCTCAAACTATTAGTACATGCTGGTGATAAAATGTTGTTGGTGTGGACTGTATTTAATCAATTTCAAAAGTTTTTGTACCGGTGACTTTGTCATCTGTATGTAACAGAAAAGATGAAAAGCAGCTAAAGGTTTCTGGGTGGCAGTAGGAATGAGATGGGGTTGGGCTCAAGGACATCCTAGGGATAAGGTTTGGAGAAAAATGACTTTAAATAAAGCAACTTCCCCACCCTGCCCACACATGCACGCACACACGCACGTGCACACACACACACACACACACACACACACACACACACACACACACACACACACACACACACACACACACAAATCCCTCTCAAATTAACACAATAGAACTGTTGCCAACAACACAGCTGCTCAAGCAGAGGAGAGACAGGAAAAACAGCAAAATTGTTAACTTCTAATAAGGAAACCATCAGATGTTAATTGGTACATGTTGTTGTTGTTCTGTGCTGTCAAGTCAATACCAAATTATATCAGCCCTAATAGGGCTTTCAAGGTAACTGAGGTATTTAAGGAGTGGTTTTACCAATTCCACTCCTCCAGTGGGTTTCCATGGCCAAACAGGGAACTGAACCCTGCTCTCCAGAGTCCTGGTCCATCACTCTATCTCCTATACCGCAGCGGGGATTATTGGGGCATAAGGTCCCAATAAAACTTCGACAAGGTGAAGCTCCAGATAGAGCAGGAATGGTTAAAGGACAAGGAAGCCAAAGGATCTGTTTTGGCTGATTCATCCCTTTTTGTGCTAGCTCAAGTAAACATTATACAAGGAGACAAGCCTGTATTTGTTTAGTTTTAATTTTTGTTTGATGCAAAATATGTGTCCAGAAGACCGGGAACAAGAAGGCAATGACGCTGTTCCCTCATGGCATGGTCGGGGTATCTTTAAGGGGCTAAGAATTCCCTCTCAGGGTCTTTTACTATCAATCAATCAGAAGGTGGTATTTTGAAAATATACTTTACATCCCTGTTCGAAGCAAAAGAAATTCCCAGTTCCTCTCCCTTACAATGCCTGCTCCTGAGGAAGAACTCTTTCAAAGCCAAGTGCTCAAACTGCCGGAAATGATGGCACATTTAGAGAACTGAGAATCTGCTTTGTTCAAGCAGCAATTTTCAGGTCCATACATTCAAACATGTTTGTGTATATTTTTATATGTGTATTTAATACATGTGAAGGAAATGCACTTTAGTCTCTATAGTTAATTAAAAGGAAAGAAGGGGAAACCCAAGGCAATGAAGGGAAATAATCTTCTGCCTTAATAAATTAAGGTCTACTGCACTGATATAAACAGCCATTCTGGAGATTATTTGGATAAAAATAATGTAATTGCACAAATAGGCTAAGCCTGGTGTGTGTGTGTGTCTAAGAGAATGAAAAGAAGAGAGACAGGCAGCAGCCATGATTCTTGTAGTTGGTGGCGTGTGGTGAATAATTGATCATCCCTTCCTTCTGTCTGATGAATTCACTTATTCTCTCAGTGCCGCACTTCTACAAGTGTCACGATCACTATTAAACCAGCAGAGAAGCCCAAGGAACCCTTGAGAGCTCCTACCATCGAAGATATCTTTTAAAGCTCTAAATGAAAAACTAAAAGCAGAAAGAAGAAAATGACTCTGAAATCTTCACCTTCTCCACATGCTGTAGAGTTGTGCTCGGCAGGCACTTTACCACATGCAAATGCTGTGCACAGTGCTTCAGATAACCGGCAAAGAGGCAGCTACTCTGCAAGGGGAGAAATACAAACTCCTCATACACGTTTGACTGATGGTACCTCCGGATTAAAAGCAAAATTGACTGAGTTTTAAAAAGACTCTGCAGTGTCAAGGAAGGAGATAAATAATTAAGCCCGGAATTTTGCATGAGATGCATGGGTACTTTATACCCATAGAAATATTACGGATGTTTACCATTGTTTAAACCCTATAGGGACTGAAGAAGAGGGGAGAGTAGAGGGGATTGTAGACTGGAGGGAAGTAGTTAGATAGGAAAGTGCTCAGCAGAAAGCCTATATAAAGTGTGTGTGTAACATTCCATTGGAAAGTACTTCACAGATTAGAAGAAATGCATTAAAGATGACTGATGCCTCTTTTTCTCTCTTTGTGTCAAGATTCTATGACATACTTTATATTAAAAAGTTTTTCAAATTAAAGAAGGAATAATAGTCCCAATGGATTCAGGTTGTGAAAAACTACAGCAAGATATTTAGCGATCCTCTGGATAGGAGATACAGGGAAAGTTCAAGAGGAAGAATAGCTGAGAGAAAGATCGGTGAAGGAGATAGAAAGCCTTTTTTCTTCGGAAGGGCAGGGATCAGAAATAAAGATGGGCACAAACCATTAGTCTCTAATAATTGAGGTTGAAAAGGTGTTTTTTTGGGTGGGTGTTGGAAAAAGGCTTCTGCTCTCAGAGTACAGTGGCTTTTATTTCCATGGAAGCCCCTAAGATTTTCTGCTTGGTTCCTTCTGTGACATTCAGCCTCATCCCCCTTGCTTGACCGTCAAGACTCGGAGCACAGGAAGGAAAACAATCCCCTCTTTTACACTGCTGCCACCAGGTGATCACTAAATCACCATTACTTCTGGAAGATAAAGATTCAGGTCCCCACTCAATGTCTTTTAAGTAGGACTTTTGTTTATTGATTACAGAAATTGATATTGATTCATGAATATCTTCTTTAAGTAAATTTATTATTAACAACCTTCTGTTTGATAATACACTCCTAACTCTAATCACAGACTCCACACTCTAACTACTTCTCTCTCACGCACTCCACTCCAACTCTCTGACTCTTACTCCGCCTCTTATAGCATCTCTCTCGGCTCCGCCTCTCAGCAACATGAATATGCATGAACAATTACATAACAAAACATGAACCATTGACCTAATAAAGGGGAACGCTACACCTTCCTCCCCAGTTGCCAATGATAAGATGGCCCTTCATTGATGAATGATAGTGTGGACCCCAAACCTGTGGAGACAGTTCCCTATTATTTTGGGGAGTGGGACTGGCATAATTTTAGGCACTATATATCTGTAGAAGGAACATCCCAGGCTCATTACAAATTTCCAGCGGCCAAAACATTCTGTGCCCATCTCCATACTAGCTCATTGTTTTGAGCCCAAAGAAACTTTACAAGCACAATTACTGTAATTTTTTCCCAATGTCCCATTTTCTAGGCAGTTAGTTTCCTGCCCCATATGGGAGCCAGATTTGTATATGAATGATTTTCTTGCCCCCTTTTCTGGTTTGTTGTCCCTTTTCAGCCCCTTGTTCCTGGCATCTAGGTACCTTCGGGATAGGGCCTGATAATAACCAGGGGAATAGGAACTGAACAGAATTCTAATCAAAGGTCAATGTGTATGAGATCACAATCCTACAGTAGAATCCCAAGAGTCAGGAGGGGATGAAGTGTGCTTTCCTGTGGAGACCCTCAGGACATCTTTTACCATCCATTCCAGAGCAAAAATGGACACGAAAATGGCCAATCGTACCCCCAGAAGGCTAATTGTGTCCCTTTTAGAGAGCTCAATTATCCATTTTGGGCTTCTTTCAGATGCTCAGGACTGTCTTCCCCTCCGCCAAACTGGAAGTCATCATGTGTCCCTTTATTTTCCGACAAAGTCTGATGAGAAGACTGTGTATTTAAAAAGTAAGGTGGAACATAAGATTAAAAACTGTCTAGTGTTAGTACTGAATGAGGAGCTGTTTTTCTCTCTCTTCAGTAAACATCCAAGATTGCTTTTTTGCAGACATTCCCTTGAATTTTTTGGCCCAGTTGGGAGTTGGAAAAGCTTTTTTCAATAATTACCTTCAAATTGACTATTAGAAACATATATGTGATAGTTGGAAATGCAACAGCCTTCAGTGTGTTATGAGAGCTGCCTCCAGCTATAGCATGAGTTATATCTACTAGATTAATCTCTATAGACTATTCAAACATGTCAGTATAATATGTCGATAATGAGGACTAAAATAGCACTTCAATCAAGACTTTTCTGAATCAGTTTGACTTTTACCAGAACAACTGAAGAAGGCAGAAGCCACAACAAACAAATGAAAATATTTTAAAGGCATTGTGACATGTATAATAACTTGTTGCTTCGTAATGATTTCACAGCCCCTGAAGAATGTCAGAGAATATATAATAGTCTGAGATACACTTGGCTACTGATTTGGTGACATGTCTGTCATACTGAAAAGGCCAGAGAAGATAACAAATACTTATAAATGACACCATAAAATATGGAGTACAGATCAATTTCTGCCAAGCGGAAAGAGGCATTTTTGCCACATTTTAAAAGTTATGTGGGTCACTATTTAGGGATAGTTTGGAGAGGATGCAGTAGAATCTATCTATCTATCTATCTATCTATCTATCTATCTATCTATCTATCTATCTATCTATCTATCTATCTATCGATCTATCGATCTATCGATCGATCGATCGATCGATCGATCGATCGATCTATCTATCTATCTATCTATCTATCTATCTATCTATCTATCTATCTATCTATCTACCTACCTACCTACCTACCTACCTACCTACCTACCTACCTACCTACCTACCTACCTACCTACCTACCTACCTACCTACCTAATAATTTTATAAAGAGAAAAACAACTCACTTAAACTTTCTTTTTAATGGCTTTTTTTCTTTTCAAAGCCATGAATTATCTACTGAAAGTCCATTTGTCTTGCAAGTTCACACCTGATAGACAAAAATAGCTAGGTGTCTTAACTGTTATTGCCCCTTAGTGGAACACCTGCAGTGTCTGATGAGTGCTAGCTTGCTGAAATTTCTTTAAGCTTGAGCCACTGACATTGGCAGTGTGCAAAAGATCCATCAATTTGTGGGTACTTCACTGAAAATTACCTTCAGGGTTTTTTCCCCCTTTTTAAAAATCTTCTATGCAGGTTCCTATACTTTCTAAAAGTGGATCTGAAGGTTTTGGTCTTTTCTAAAAGTAGAATTTTATCACCCTTTTTCTACATGGGGACATTTCCCCAAGGAAATTCTTAGCAATATTTGTAGGATATTTACAAAACAGACCCTTAGCTGCTTTGAGTTCCTCAGGTTCTACTGAAACACAGGGCTGAACACCATGTAAGGTGATTGCTGCTAGCTCCTAGGCTCTAGAATTGAGCCAAGGAAGGCCTGGACACAATAAACGTAGGCACCAGGTCATTTGCTCCATTTGTGCAACAGTCTGTTGCTCAAGTGGTTAGTCAGATACAGAGCATGTACAAGCAAAAGCCCAGCTATGCTAAACGTATGCTTTCTGCAATCTGCACAAATATCACAGAGAATGCAGGGGAGCTCTGTGAGCAGCATCACTCTGTGAAAGGTGAAGATGATTCTGGCCTGTTTGTTTAAGCAGTCCTTCAGGGTGCACATGTTTTAGAAAGCATTTTTACAAAGTACATGCATTCATTTCATCCTGTCCCCACATCTGTTTCTGAATCTTTTGCTTTGAAAAATCTACCTCCAAATTTGTGTGCCTTATTAGCACATTTCTATAATATTTCATACTTATTCTGGTTCATTTTTGAATGCATACCAGTGTACACACAGTTTTTATCCTAGGGGTTGAAATCCTGTTGCACAGCTCTCACAATGTAAAGCCATAGCAGTGTTATTGAAAGCAGAGTAGAAGTGCTATTCATAAAGCACTTCCACATGCATGCCCTGCAACAGTCATGGCAGGAGCCAGTCAATCAACTGTGCCTTCTAATAGCACAATGCTGGTTGTCTGGACATTATGCCAAAACATGCAGGATTTCAGTTATGTAATTGGACCACAGAACTGCCTCACAAAATTCAGAGAACTGTGGTAAATGAAACTGTGCGGACTTACATACCTGAAGAGCCAGATCAGCAAGAAATTGGTCCCAAGAAAACACTTAAAAAACAGCTGGACTCTCTGAATTTTGCATATATAGATATTTTAATATTACTGGTATTCTATATATTTGGGAAATTTTAGCATGTGCTGGTCTTTGGTCTTCTATCTTACCCATATAATTTGTACATTTTGAAAAACTGGGATCCTGCACTGAATGCCAAATGATGTGGATAATAATGTACCTGCATAGTCCTACAGCTTTGCCGTATCCTACAGCTGTATGGCTTTTGCAGGGTTGCAAAACATAACAGTGTCACAGGACTTGCTGCTCCCAACGCTTCTTACCACAATGTTTATGAGAAGACTCCAGAAGTGAGCTACTTGTTATTTTCTGCTCTGCATTCTGTACACTCCTGCTGTAGTTCTAGGATCTAAGATATGGTATGGATGGCTCTCAAAGGATGACTATCCATCAAGAATGATGTTTCTCAGTATCTCGACATCTCAGCTGTTGTTCTATAGTTTGCAAAAGCTAAAGTTAAAAACTACATTCTGAGCAGTGACACTCCATCATATAACACAGCAGAACTAGCATAGGACTTGTTTTTAATTAGGGATACACTAGCTATGGAAAAAGTATCAAAAGTGTTGGAAAATGCAATCTTGCATGTTTCTCCTTTAACACCGGGTCTCTGTCGGAGATCTGCTTTTTTTCAGGGTTTTAAATTTTGTGTGTATAGTATGTTAAATTAATTGGGGGTGAGGGATTGTCCTAAAAATGAAACTGCTTTTAAAATTGAGGTTTGAATAATAGTTTACTATAGTCATTCCAAAAGAATTAGCCAGTTCTCCAGCAAGCAAGGTCACTGAACAATATCAATTTCCGACAGTTGAATGAGTTTATGTTATAATGAACATTTATGTTACAATGTGCAACTATGGAAATGGTGTTTGTAAATCTTATCATTCACCCTTTCAGTGACTGTAATATGGAGTTCACAATAATTTAGCATTTTTCAGATTTTAGGTTGAAAGTTTCATAGTGCATTGACTGCTTAATGATAGAAGTTTTAGTCATAACAATAATGTTTCCCCTCTCAATATGGGAAGATAACTAATAACAAATAGTTTCAGAAACCCGAGAACAAATTGCTTCAAGCCACTTCCAAATCAGCTTGGGTGGAGTGGTCCCAATTTGCATGGCAAATATTCTGAGACAAATCATCTTTCCTTGAATCCCATGCATCTTTTTTCCCCTCCCCTCCTGCCCTGCCTCTTTAGTATTCCTACTTCATTTTGTGTTTCTGTATTCCATGGAATCATTTGTCTCATTGTTATATTGATTATGATTTTCTTGCACTGTCAAAACTTAGGAATGTGAAAGAATGGCAGGATATCGGGGGTGTGTGCATGCTTTTTATTTTCAAAGACTGCCGTTAGTTGGCTAGGACTACCCATTTCTTTTCTCTGAAGGCATCCTCTATACAAAGGGGCCTTGTATAGAGGGACCTTGAAGATGCTTGTCAATGGCAAACATCCAGATAATGATCTGAGTAGGCAGGCACATACAGCACCTGATCAGATTTTTCTCTACTACAGGAAAATTAGGTTTTCTATTCAAGTTACAGTGATTATTTCTGTACCTATTGATCAGGATAGACAAATTTCATGCAATTCCGTGTTCTATGTATTTTATTTACAGCTACATTTTTACCCTGGCTTCCCCCTAAAGATGGAAAACATGGCTAACAAAAATGACTGAAAACAGTAAAATATTTAATATACTCACATTAATGAGAAATGTTTAAAAGGATAGATTAAATGATATAAATATGTGTATGTATTTCCTAAAAACTGATCACAATCTTGAGGGGAATGCATTCTACCATCTGGGAGTAACACAATGGTGTACCGACCTCTCTTTTTTTTCATGTGTGATGTATCAATGACCTCCCTAAACTATTCCAAACTGTCAGAAATTACCCATCCTTATTTGGAAAATGCCTTATGTCCCAGCTTTTCACTTTGTTCTGTTCCTCCAACAGAGTTTTTTGTTTGTTTGTTTTGTTTTTTGTATGTGTGTTGGTTTGCTTTTTCGTTGAGCATTTAGGTTTCACCTTAAGAAAGCAATGGTAGCTGCTGCAGCTTTTCGCTGGAACAGACAAATCTTTGAGGAGTTGTATTTTTGGAAAAGTATTTCCTACAGCACTGAGTCTGAAGGTTTTAACTGTGCACTGTGTTTCAGTTTAATAGTCAGCCAGGGATAGAAAGCTATAAGGAAGGCACTGAAGTAATCTTACACTGCTTTACAGTTTCTGGATGTGGAAAGGTACACATATTTTCAAGTGACTAGGGATTGCTCTGGATGGTGAGGATGTGAGACAGGCAACAGCAAAGTGATATCTAAAAGCAAGCATTTGTTAAAACACAGACTTACGGAAGAGAAATATCTCAACCTGTAGATTAATTACAGTATGTAAAAATTGCTATCTATTATTCCATTCATTTTTCCTTCATTCTCCCTGAATGGTATTTCTGGTTTTCCTTAAATGGAATGTAGTGTTTTTTTTCTGATGCAAGTTGTACTTAGCATAGCTGGGTGGAAGGCATGCAATAACCAAGAGTCAGAGTTGGTGGTAGTTTTCACATTAAGCATTTATTTAGTGCCTTTGATTTAAAAAATTGCACATCTTCATTTATTTCAGTATCAGAGATGAGAACAAAGCAAAGAAACGGTTCAAAGGCTTTTTGCAAATGTAGGTGCTAGAAAAAAATATGGCTGGTCTTTTCTGCTCATCTGCAGGAGAATTCACAGGGGTTGACTACTCTTTTGACAGTGACTTTATATGTCAAGGCACACTTTTTGTCAAAGGTGAGAAAACTTATCAGCATTCCTTGCATCCTGACTTTTCCATGTGTATAGGTTACAAATATATTTCTATACTGCTGAAATCTCCACATGAGGTCATTAACTGCTCCTTCATGTGTACTCCAATCAAATGTACTCCATGTTTTTCTTACTATTCTAAATCTTTACCTGGATTGTTGAACAATACACAACCTGTCCTATCATTCTAGTGTGTTCAATCTGAAAGAAATTTATCCTAATGCAATTAGCTCCTGCAACTCTACTTATTTTGAAGTAAGTTTACTTACAATCAATGGGACACATTTCCAATATATTTGGGGGTAACCGAATGTATATTGTATTCAAAGCTTCTGTAATTGAGCTTAGACACTCTGAAAACAACATCAACCAGAGTCCAATTCAGTTAAATCTAAACAGGACACCTTAATGTAAGTAAGGGTGTCATATAACACATGCTGTCCTACACGTTGCTTCCTGTTTTCTCTGTGATGAACAAACATGATTGAAGACCTGTTCTGTTTATGTGCAAACAAGCATGTGGAACGCCTGTTCAACCCCTTCCAGTCAATAAAGGACAGACAACTGAAGACATGGGCCATCATATAGGGAAGAAGGCAAGTTTGACCCTGCATTCCTTACCCTGTTTGGACTTAAGACCTAAGGGAGCTGTGGACAAAGCATGTTAGGAGTGTAGAATTTTTCACATATTGATGGTGGAATGAGGAGAATATAATTCTTTCACTTCTCTGTCTCAGTTTGCCACACAGAAATTTCTGTTTGGAAACTTAAAATTCTGGGAACACTTACAGCATAATTTGAGTGAAAAACCTGGCCATCGGGGAAACAGGTCGAGTTCTTTCACATAAACTGCTGAATTTCTTCCTCCCACAGGATTTTTATTAATTAAAAGAAAACAGGTTTGAGCTCAAGTATATGCTTATGCATAATATATAATATAGAGTTGGCCCATGTCCTGATTTAATCTGGAACCAGTGCTTGTATCTTCCCATTTGTTTTCTTCATAATGGAAATGAAAATTACCTTCCCTAAAACTGAAGCCTAGTTTTTTAAATGATTAACTGCTAATGACTTCTGAATTGCCAAGTCACCATAAGTTTCCTTTCTGCTATGAGCTTGTGTTTCTTACTATATTATTTACAACCTTGTTTGCAATGTAAAAGCTACAAAATTAATGAATGGTCTTGTGCATCTTTGTTTTCTGCAATGGATTACCATGTGGATAGAAACCATTATGAATTATTGAGTTAACGTGTAAACTGGCTGGCATTTCAGGTTTTTATTAGCTGTTTCTGGAAAGTGTTAACGACACTACTGAAGTATCAAAGAACATAGACAGTATCAACATGATTAACTGGCATGTTGTAGGATTTTTAGCTCTAGGATTTGTAAGATTTTTCAACCTGTGTCTAATCAATGTCAGTATCTATTTATCTGGCTGAGACTAAAAGCAATTATGTTCTAGAGCAGTGGTTCCCAACCTTAGGTCCCCAGATGTTCTTGAGCTACAACACCCAGAAAACCTGGCCAGTACAACTAGTGGTGAAGGTTTCTGGGAGTTTTAGTTCAAGAACATCTGGGGAACCAAGGGTGGGAAGCACTGATCTAGCTGGAAGACAAGCTAAATAAAATTTTGCTGAATTTCAGACATCTAAAAGCGCACAAGGTACGATTAATTTTTTTTTTATTAACAAGCTCATGGGAATCTTTATTCAAATGGAACTGAGTGATTGAGAAAATAAACATCCCACACACAAAAAAATGTATGTTCCTCTGATACTGTTGCTACTGCTGCTAGTAGATAAGAAATATCGCACAATAAAGTAGCGGCCCTATATTTTCCCCACTTCCTTCCTTCCTTCCTTCTTCCTTCCTTCCTTCACATGAAGCCTTTAGGAACCATAGAGTGTGCTTTACAAAGACTGCAATAAAACATCATAATTTGATTGCATTTCAAAAGGGGATTTTTCTCTTCCACTCTTCTTCCTGTCATCTGTATGTTTTTGTCTTTCTGGTAAAAATATATATACACTAAACAAATAAATTCTAAACATATTGCTGCCTTCATCCTACAGCTGAAGCATTGCCCAGCTCTGGAAAGGAGGGAAGACATGTTGTTTGATGCCAAGCATCGCAGTGTGACAAAGTTGTGAGTGGGGAGGCAAGGCCCCAACACAACATTGGATGCTTTTGCCCAAGTTACTAGGCCTGGACTGAAGTTTGGCAGGAGAGACAGAATGGCAGTGTGGGCCTGGAAACATTGAGGTAGACGGAGGAACAGCTTGGCAATGGCCAGGATTCAGTGGCAGGGGGAACCGGCAGTGTTAAGGCTCAGTGGCAGAAGAGATCAGCAGCACAAGGGGCCAATGATGGCAAGAGTGAGGAAGCAGCAGTAACAGCCTTGTGGCAGCCATGCTTGGCAGTGATAATGTCTATCAGTCAAGCCCGATGGTGACAGGAGAAGCTATGCAGCTTTAGAGCCAAGCAATTTGGGATGTGAAAGTGCTCAAGAGGCCAGCTCATGTGAGATTTGGAGTAGCAGATCTCACTTGTTTCAGGGTCACACATTAGTTTAGACTGCACTCTTTGACAGATGGGGTTTGTGAGGCCGGGGGGGGGGTCCCAGTAGGGTTTTATCAGGTCCATTGGGTGAGGTCCCCAGGTCAAGGTTTCTGAGTGGTCTCATTACACCAGGCTGGATGTTACTTTGGTCTGGGATTTTTCCCGTTACCAGGTGGGGAAGGAGTAGCAGTGGAAATTGACTTGCAGCCTAATCTGGTGGTGTTAGACTGTGGGGAGGGAAACTCTGTTTGGAGATTTGATAGGTGGGATCCTTCCTCTGAAGATGGTCTCTTACCTGGCAGCAGCTGGCTAGGTGTGCTGCTGGAGGTCATTAGGACACAGCTTATTGACATCGAACTACCCTGCTTTAGATGCTAAATACAATTAGATCTGGTTGATTTAGTGGGCAGGTGCATTCTGTTGGGTGTACATTGGCCTGGTGAAGGAGGACCCTGGTTAAGTGGATCCTGGAAGACGTTTAGGGCTTGTGCAAGCTCCATACCTCCTGTGTGTCTGCAGTTGTGGTTCAGGTATCAGGGGTTGCTCCTGGAGAAACATAGTAGAACACCATGGGCTAAAAAGGGTGTAGGCAAGAGTAAGAGAAAGCAACTACCCAAGAGACTAGCACAAAAGAATTTTCTGTTCCAGCTCTCTTCCCTGTCAAATGATGTGTTACCTGACTTCAGTGCCATGCTGGCTTGTCTTAGTGCATTGGAATGTGGTTGAATAACATCTACAGGAGTGCTCCCTCCTCGACCACAAAACAAAGGTATATGAATTTTGGGGGAATTGTAATGTCTTCTTGATTGATTGATTGATTGATTGATTGAAGGAGTTAGGGGAGTGGGCAGGTCACCTTAACCTTATGGTGGTTGCATTGCAGAGATTCTGTGAAGTAGTGAGTGATTTGTCTATTCTCCACCGTAGGAAACATGTAATGGCTGAGATGAGGGAGGATACCAGGGTTTGGAAGATGTTTTCAGATTGGTACAATGAGGTTTCCTTTTGGAGGGATGAAATGCTCTCCATATTTAGTCGGATGTAGCTACTCCACTGGTTTTGAAATGTAGTATAGAGGAAGATAGTGCACAACCCTGTGGTTAGGTGAATGGAAAGAGCATGGTCTCATAAGTGATTTAATATTTTTGGAGTTTTTCGTCCCTATACTGGCAGTGAGGCTTTGGTCTGAGACTTTGGCCAATTCCATTGTTCATTTCTGGTGTGACAACATGACTATAATATATGTTGTCAACCAGCTTTGCTCATTATTCCTTCAGGGTAATGAGGCTGATTAGGGAATTTACATGGGGTTGCGTTAGACAAAAATGTGCTAATTTTGCTTACACATGTTATCAGGATTGAACAATAGCATTGCTGATGTGCTTCCCTGTCTACAGATGCAGTATTTCAGGCAGTTATCATCCGATGCCAGGGAAAGCCCCTGAAAGGTTTCTTTCATGTACAGTAGGGCCCTGGGGCTGAGGGGCTTATCCTGGATGGGTAAGGTGCCTGGATGAACCACCTGCTCCTTGAACCAGGTTTTGGTCCCACCAGAGGGTGAGGGGGGTGTCTAAATAGTTCAATAAAGTTGTGGTCCATTTCTCACCCATTTGTTGTGCCCTGTCTCTTTCTTTTCTTATGAGTGGACAATGGCAAATATCCTGTCAGCTTTCATGCTGTTGTTAAGTTCAATGGTTTAATTCACAGAAGTTCATCATCACACATTCATTAGTTGCCATTTGTATTCCTTTACCAGTGGCTTGTCTTGGCATGTCATAAGAGATACAAGGAGCAATTCAGTAAATAATGACCAGTTCTTGCTTCAATTTATGCTGTTCCAATTACTCTGGAATGTAATTGGAAATAAACAGGATTTTGGCCATGAATTAATGTACCTTGTGCCTTAATAGTGTGACTTGTGTTGTGTTGTGTTGCAGCAGGAGGACAGACTTGATAACCTTATTTGACCCTTCCAAATAAGTTATTCTGTGATTCTATGGCAATGATTCTATGTCAATTAATATTTTAATCAATAGTACTTATAGGGTCTCACTTTCCAATAATGGTGTTGTGTCCTTCAAGAGTGTGAAGAAACATTTTAAAGGAGATATCAATCTGACATTGGGATCCAGGTGCTGAGGTACAATACATTTTCAGTTTTATGGTGTACTTAAAGCAGATGAGCAGTTTTCCTGTCTGATCTCTAAATGTTTCTGACCACATCTCCCACAGCAAATAATATTTTATTGGGGAATACCACAGAGTGTATTTTATGTAGTGTTCTATCTTTCTTTTCTCTATATCCCTCATGTAACATATACTCAAGCAAGGACTGCAATTTTGGGTTGGGGAGGATCTTTTTCTAAATTGAATTGCTTTGCATTTCGATAATAGATGTTTATATTCATAAATGACTTACAGTGTTAACAAAAGATATGGACAAAAATCCAACCAAATGTAAGTATATTTAATTTCCACTGATACCCCTAGAATTTATAGATTACATTGGCTGCATCATACTCAAATGTTGTAATAAACCATCATTCATTTAAATCCCATTTTCTTCCTTTAATCTTTAAATTCTTGTTTATCTGTTTTTTCTTTTATATATATATAAACATATTGTTGCCTGCACCGATCCAACTGCAGTTCTTTGCAGTAAGCCCAATATGCATCTTAACGTTTAATTTTTGTGACATTTTACCTTAGCATAATGCTGTATTATTATTAATAATAATCTTAGAACTTCAGAGCTGGGAGGAATTAAGGAAAAAGGAGGCTTAAATGAATATGCAGGCCAACTACAGCATCTTAAGGAAATCACAAAAATCATGCTCTGGATTGACCTTGTATGCTGAAAAAGAAACACATTTTTTTTCCTTTTGTGTTATGAGGGCAGTTTTATTCATTTATTCAATCATGGTCTCAAACCAAATTTGTACATTGGCAAACTTATTTTTGTGCATTTCTGTAAACAGACAAAATATAAAACCATGATGATTGCTACCTTGTTTGGTGGATTATTAAAAGTGGAAGCAGAGGATGGGTTATTCATATCTTTCTGAACAATAAGCTTATATTTTTATGTTGTGATTAGCTTCACAAAGGGAAAAGCTCTGAAGATATTTTGCACAAAGTGTGGAAAACATGAAAAAGTGCCTCAATCTCAGAGAGACAATATTTCAAAGAGTATCTTGTACAGACTCACTATGTCAAGAAAGCCTGTTTCTATTATAAATGAGATTTTGGTGAAATTTATTTATTTATTCATTCATTCATTTAACTTGCATGTGTCCTGCACTCTGCAAAAGTCTCCGGGCGGCTTCTAACATAAATTAAAACTGTTCAAACAGACACTAAAAACAAATACGGCCACATCCACTCTACAAAAGCAAAAATAAAAACAAAAACAATCTCCAAAAACAATTTAGATCCATGACATTATTAAAATTAAAACCTTCAATCAAAAAATCAATTAAAAAAACTTCAATTAAAAAATTATTGACATCTTTTAGGTAGACGATATGCAAAACTTTATTGGAGCCACTGAATGTTGGCTTTAACCATCTATTTGCTTATGCATAAAGAACAGAAGAATGGAGGAAGCAGTGGGTACTTAGAAAAAGAGTGTTTCTATTTTCCTTCTTTTAGCTGTTCAATTCCACAGAAAAACATTCCAAACAGATCAATGCAATGCAATGACATGGAGAAGCCAGCTACCTTTCACGATGCAGAATCCTAGGCTATCAAGCAAGAAATGAACAGATGGACTTGTCATTCCCCATTTCAGAAAGGTTGACTCTAGTGATAAGATCTGATAATAAGCTGATCTTGAGTACCCCTTAAGAAGGCAGCAAGCTACAGTGTTAGAAATGAAAGACTAAATTGGGTCAGACATACTCTTCTCAAGGTGCTCTGTAGGTCTCATAAAGATAATAGCAAAATGGATGGGATGCTCACTCTGCATCAGCTTCTAGGGAATGACCAAGATATGTCAATGTGAGTCATTGCATATGATCTATGAACTAAAAAAGGTGAAAGTCAGAAACAGGCGTAGTCAGTGGCTTATTTTTTCCCCACAGCAGTATGGACCTTGTTCATTAGAAAATGTGCCACTAGTTTGCATCAGAGGATGGTGAAGCTCTGATGCAAACTAGTGGCACATTAGATTTGTGTGCTTCCTTGTCAGTATACTTAGAATTGCTGTAACCTTACAGACTCCTTCTCAGCAAATGGTGCTCTGGGTTCACACACAGTGTCTGTTTTCAACTAGGCAATGGAAGGTGGGTGAAGGTGGGACACGTGGAGAGAAAGAAAGGAGACTTACAAAATCTTATAGAGGAGAAAAAGGTTTTGTTTGTTTGTTTGTTTGTTCAGCACCACAATGGATTTGATCATAGGAGTACTACAGCAAACTGAGAAGTAGAAAAGTGGCAAAATGCAATGTAACACTAAACAGATACTCTCAGAGACAAATCCAAAGATACAAACTGAAATATTAGTTAGTCTTACTTGGGGGAATTCTTCCCACTACATTCATCAAGACTTACTTCCAGGTAATATGCCTAATAACAGCAGCCTCAGTTGGTTAAGTGGTTTGGCCTTTAAAGAGTGCCAACAGAGTGAAAGGGAAACTTTCCAGTTTTATTTTATTTATTTATTAGATTTATATACCTCCCATCTAGAATGGGTCTACTCTGGGTGGTTTTACCTAGGATTGCTAAAAGCTGATGGTGGAAGCAGGGGTAGAAGCTAGCCCTGTGCATGCAAGAATATTGTTGCTGATGAGATGGTTGCCCAGCAAAGTGAGCTATCCACAGCATCAAGGCCAAGTGGGTATTTGCATGATCCTGGCTAAGCATGCACTGCCACACATAAGTGTGTGTCACCCTTGTATAAAACTGCCATAGGAGCCACGGACAATCCTACTGCCAGCCTGCACTATTGTTTTCACTCATACAGGAACAAGTCTGATGGAACTGTTTAGGATGTAGCTTCCAAGATTTCCCTAACATTCAAGATGAATACCAAATATTACATAGAATTCCACTCTATGTCAAATGTGCATCGTATCAAGCAGCAAAAGTACTCACAATTATGCTTTAAACAGTGCGACCTGATGCAGATTACAACCTAAATTATTGTGGCTCTGGATCATCCAAAACAGATGAAGATGTTGGTGGAAAACAGACTCATGAACTGAGTTACTCTGCAGCAAAACACTGTTACTGAGGTGAGACAAGAGGAGGAAACACAAAGATTGCAGCCTGAAAGCAGAAATGAAGTTTGTGATCTAAATAAAGTCTGTAACATCACACCATTAATAATAAACTGCTATAATACTGCAGTATGTGTGCTCAAGTGCACATGTGTACCCACACATGTACACAGACAGCCATAGGGAAGAAGGGAGGGGAAAGCTGTCTCTGTGTGTTTGTCATGGGAAGTCAATTTGTATCTGACTTAAAGTGACCCTAGAAGGTTTTCAAGACACTTTAGGGAATGGTTTTAACATCAATATCCCTAAGTGAGTTTCCATGTTTAATCAGAGATTCAAATCTAGGTCTTCTAAGTCCTCTGTCTTCTAAGCCACACTAGCCCTCACAAGTGTAGCTCTTCAGTATTGAGAAGGTCAGAGGCCAACCTTTTTAAAGTGATACTACTTTCACTTCCCATATGTGCTAATTTTGAAGTGTTCTTTACCATATAATTAGAAAAATTATGGATGACACAGCTTTGTTATGTTAGTCTAATATATGGCAGGAAGTTTGTTGTGTTTTTGTGAGAACGTCTTTCCACCCCTTGTCAGTTAAAGAATGCTGTTCTCATCATAATTTCCTTGTAATGGTTATAAGAAATTTCATTAAATCCAAGGCATGGTGTACAGAAGTGGGCAAGAATGCCTACTACTTTACTCTTTTTTCAGAAAGAGAGGAAGAGGAGAGAAATAGTAAAATGTTGAAGAAATGTTTTGCTATTTGCTCCAAATTTTGGTAATTGAAGTCTCACGTTGAAAACTAGCAAGAAGTACAGTGTTTGTCGGTTCATTAAAAAAAAATGAAAAGCTAATAGTTAAGCATGTAAGCTACAATTGTCTTTACATGAAATAATTAAATCTGTTCTGTTCATGAGCCTCACATTGTAAACAACGAAAAACACATTGTCAAGATAATATGTTTGTTTTTCCCAATAGGAATCAATGGGTAGATTTCACTGGTTTGTTCATCTCATACTCTGCTCTATAACAAAGAATAATACAATGTTCAGCAAAATGTTGGCCTCAATTGATATTTCATCTAAGAAGAAAACAAATACAACATGATTTTCAAATTAAAACAGGGCATTAGGGTTTATAATTCCACAGAAACACCCTTTCAATGTTTATATATTCATGAATTTATGTAAACAGTGTGATAGCAGGAACTATTTATAAAACGCTAATAATTTACAAAACAAGCCTCATCCCGATTCCGTTTCCACAGAGTAGGCACTTCTGCTAACTTATTTACTTAATCATCTCTATGCATATAGGCGGTTCTATTTCAGTGGTTAAACACAAATGAGCTACACTAAAGCATGCAATTACAGACAAAGTAAAATGGGAAGACTTTGAATTATGCCACCCAGCCAGCACTGATTTTTTTGACTAGTGAGGGGCAGAATCTCTTTTTCATCTCTTAATTTTTTTTAAAAAATAATCATTTCAAACACCAAGAATCCTCACTCACATCTGTATGACATGCCTTGGATTTATTGAAACCCAAAGGTGATCAACTATATCATTACTATATAAAGGTCAAAATCCTATTGCTAGCATAATAGGATAGCATGATGGTGCCTCGTAGAAGGAGATGGTGGGAGGGCTTTGGCGAGCAGCCGCCGGCAGCCTACGTCATAGGGGGGGCAGCTGAGCAGGAGCAGTGGGGGGGCCCTCCGAAGTTCAGTCCTCTAAACTTGATTGATCGGTCCCTTCCCCCCCCTCCAGACGGCTGTCAGTCTGTCCAATCTCTTTCTTCCTCCCGGTCATTCGGTCGCTTCCCCCCCTCCACCGCTTTGGGTGGCCTGTGTGCGCTCACACCGTGCCCTCCCACTCAAGCACCGGAGCTGGCTGCCCCTCGCCCCCGCCGCCTCCATGCATCCTGCCCTTTACACCCGGGCCAACATGATACGCGAGATCGCTGCCGCCGTGGGCTTTATCTCCAAGTTTCTGCGCACCAAGGGGCTGATGAACGAGCAGCAGCTGCAAACCTTCAGCCAGAGCCTCCAGGAGCTGCTGGCAGAACACTATAAACACCATTGGTTCCCTGAAAAGCCATGCAAAGGATCGGGTTACCGCTGTATCCGAATCAACCATAAAATGGATCCCCTAATTGGACAGGCAGCGCAGCGCATTGGACTCAGCGGACAGGAACTCTTCCGTCTCTTTCCAAGTGAACTCACTCTTTGGGTCGACCCTTACGAGGTATCCTATCGTATTGAAGAGGATGGCTCAATCTGTGTGCTGTATGAAGCCACACCAGCAGGAGCTAGCCAAAATAGCACCAGCATGCAAATGGTAGACAGCAGAATAAGCTGTAAGGAAGAACTTCTCTTGGGCAGAACCAGCCCCTCCAAGAGCTACAATATGATGACTGTATCAGGTTAAAGATATATAACCTATGGATGGATCATCTTAAAATCGATGGATAAATTTGGTTACGATCCTTTCTTCCTATACTCTTTTGATCTTTAGCTACATTTACTTGTAATGTTTTAAATATTTATTGTTGGTTGATTGTAAGCCGCCTAGAGTGGTCTAATGTGACCAGATAGGCGGGATAGAAATTAAATAAATAAATAAATAAATAAATAAATAAATAAATAAATAAATAAATAAATAAATAAATAAATAATAATAATAATAATAATAATAATAATAATAATAATAATAATAATAATAATAATAATAATAATAATAATAATAATAATAATAATAATAATAATAATAATAATAATAATAATAATAATACAAAAGGCATTAGTACTTTGGGCAGCAAACTGCTGAAGCCAGTTATGAAAGCAGAGTAGACATTATTTGTTGTGTGTTGACTTGCACAGCTCAGTTCACAGACGATAATGTCTATGGCTATTTCATAGGTTGTAATGATTTATCTCCAAAAGTTACACAAGTATGTCTATATTTTGGGTTTTTTTTCCAGACCTGGCATCTACCTTTAATTTCCAGTTGTTAGGAGTTGTCACTTACTCACAGTGAGAGTTAGTAGGAATTACTAGAGCCCTTAGAGGTCAAAGCTCAGCTGGAAGAAAGCATGTAACTGAAAGGAATCCCTGCTGCATCTCATCATCTGGCTCACGTAGGAAAAATGATCACTTCTATCAGACCACTAATAAAAGGTAGGATTCCTTTCCCTTCCATGCTGATGTGTGACTTAGCACCACAAATCAGAGGTAAAAGTGATTTCTTTGCACACTATCTGGGATGGTTGGAGCTTCATGATGTGAACGATATTTGGGAATTGGAATCCATGATGATGAGCCTCCATTGGCTGTACAACAAAATTTCCGCATGCTAGACTCAACCCCTGGACCACAGATATCCCACCATTTTCCAATGTATAAGTAAAATTTTTATTTTAATTATATTGCTCCTAGTCAACCATATTTTGCAATATTTGCAACACAAACACACACACCCCTTCTACAAAAGCCATAATCTGTCTCTAGCCTTTGAACTCTTCGCCTTTGAATACATAAACCTGTGGCCTTGACACACAGAAGCATGGAAATCAAGATGAAAAGAAGTGGGAAAGAATGTCCAAGTAGGAAGCATCCAGTCTTTGTTCACATCTCTGAATTGTCTGGCCCCCTTTTCCTCCCATTACTGATCACATAAGGAAAGCCTACACTTAGAAATGTACATTTTTAGAGTGGAGATTCTGGCTAATGTATTTTTTTCTGACACTGGTGTTATTCTCAGCCTGAAGTAAGCCTGGCTCTAAAGCTCAGAAGTACTGGGATCCATTAGAGACTAATTTTGTACTTGAGCATGCTGCTAGTGTAATGGCAGCAATTTGTACATAATCTTGAATTCACTAACTAAGCTGAGCTCCGCTGTAACATGTAACAGGAATAATGAATCACAATCCTCATGCTAAATGTTTCAATTTATTTGTCCCTTAAGATTTTACTTCATCTGAGATATTAGAGGTGTGATTTTTACAATTGCTCTTTTGACTATGCTGAATGATGAATGTGGGCCACTGAAGAAATTTTGCTTTCATTCGAGCAACATTAACAATTAGATATGATTTCAGGTGCTAGTTCAACTCCTGTGCTGGCATTCAAGGTTTGGGCTATCTTTTGGTTCACCTTGCCTAAAATATGAGATTCACAGTGCAACTCTGGTGTGTGCATGCACATGCATGCATGCGCACACATGTACACGTCACACACACACACACACACACACACACACACACACACACACACACACACACACACAGGAACTGGAAAACATGTCTCATTTAAAATGTACTCATTACAGCAAGGATATGAAAAAGGAATGCGAAATTTCTGAAAGCTCAAGGTTGTGTGTGTTTGTGTGTGTGTGATTTCTTACTTGCATGCAGTCAGATCTGCAGTGCTGAGCATTGAGATCTTCTGTGTTTTGAAACCATGTGTTGCTGCAACTCCTGAATATGATGATGAATTTGCATCCAGACACACTGCTGACATTAAGGATCAATGAGGCAACTTATTGGTGTGAGATGGAAAAATCCATTAGAATAAAGTATTCTGATCAATGATCTGTAGACATATAAATACTTATTCAAGACACTCCAGAGATGATGACTATTCTCCAATGCCATATTTAAATATATTCATTTGGATGATTTCACCATTGACCACCTTCTTATGTGAACAATCAACATTAGCAAAGCATGAATGTCATAATAAAATTTGATACATCCAAGTTGTTCTCTTAATAAAATACAATCACCAGGAAAGTCCTCCCATTCCTTAGTTTACTGAATTATCATTTTTGTAATATTAATTGCTGTTGTGGAGCCCCTGATCAGGAATGCAGTAAAAATTACTTTTTGAATTGTAACTCCCACCATCTTCAGTCAGTGGAGCCAATGGACAGGCTGGAAGTTGTAGTCTAAAGAACTATTTCTTCCCTGTTGAATAGTGGCCCCATAGCAGCAATTGATATTCAAAAAGTGTGATTAGTTAAGCTGAGCAAGGGCAAAGTTTTCCTGTTAACTTGTCTGTGCTCCCCCATTGCTCATCTCCAGTAGAGAAGGGAGAGATTAAAGATCTCTGTTACAGAAGTCTGATACAGATCAGTGTCCTTGGCTTACTCTACAGTGGTGTGAGTGGGCAAAATGGCCCCATGATGATATGCTGAAACTTCCATTAGCAATAGGGAGCATATTAAGTGTTTAGGAATCGGGGCCAAGTCTTTGAAATTTTCCTGTTCCTCCTTTAGAGGGGAGCAACCTTCAGAGATCCAAGTGCCCCATATGGTCATCTCTGGACATTGGAGGTCTGCATCTACAATACACACACACACATACACACGCTCAAACAATTTTCATTATGAAAATGGAAAAAAAATTACTGAACTGGTCCCCCTTTCAATTCTATTTCAAATATTTTAAACCTTTTTTAAAAATTGGGGAGTTCAGGGGCCCCTCTCTAAGCACAGCAAAATTGACTCCATAGACTTCAGGGTAGACAAGGTGACTTTTGAGGCACCATTTATTTTTCAAAAATATGTTTGATATTTTAGGAGAGTATTTTGGGGTGCTGGAGGGAGGGGTCCATTGTGAAGGGACTGCATTGGTACTCCAGGAGAGCACATGTGGCATATGGCCTTATGTGTTCCATCCCACTCCAGAGTAAAATGTCTTAAAAGTAATCTCACAGTCACTGCACAGGAAAAGAGGCAGAACATTAGGGCACTGGAGTGATAATCATTGTTCCTTTTACAGTCATGCCCCGCTTTACAATTACCCCGCATAACGACAAATCCGCTTCACGATGACGTTTTTGCAATTGCTTTTGCGATCACAAAACGATGGTCTAAATGGGGGAATTTCGCTTTGTGATGATCGGTTCCCTGCTTCGGGAACCAATTCTTTGTATTATGATGATCTTTATAGCTGATCGTCGGGTTTTCAAAATGGCCACTGGGTAATTAAAATGGCTCCCCGCTGTGTTTAGGGATGGATTCCTCGCTATACAGGCACCGAAAATGGCCGCCCTATGGAGGATCTTCGCTGGACGGTGAGTTTTTAGCCCATTGGAATGCATTGAACGGTTTTCAATGTGTTTCAATGGGCTTTTTATTTTTGCTTTACGATGTTTTTGCTTAAGCCGCCTAGAGTGGTCCTGAGCTGACTAGATAGGCGGGATATAAATAAAATAAATAAATAAATAAACAAACAAACAGTGATTTTCCTGGAACAGATTATCGCCGTTAAGTGAGGCACTACTGTATTTTTGTAAGCCATTCAGAGAAGTCTAAAATACCAGCAAATAACTCAATAAGCAAAGAGTGAACAATGCGTATGGTAAGGAGAAAAGGGCTAATAGTTCTTTACTTACGTTAGATATCTCCAACAGTGCCTAACCCCTCCCATCTCCACTGTCACTTTTTCCCCACATAGAGCAATATGTCTGCCCAAGAGATGTCCTGTTTCCCATGTTCCCTGTTTTCATGGGGAACCTACACATGAGGAGGGACTCTGTAGTACTATCTTTTTCCACATTGAGAGAGTGCAGATGAAGAGAGGGGGGCTAGATGCCTAGTGGAGAGACCTAGGTAACTAAGGCCTGAATAAGGATACTGAATGGAGGGGAGAACTGATTTAAGGCCATGTAATTCAGACGTTTGCTTCCTTACACGGCATGCCACAGCTTTAAAAATGTAGATGTAATACTTCTATATTATGCCTCACCAGGAACACTGCTGAAAGAGATGACAAACCCTATAGGGATGGGAGGTGGGGTGGAAACAGGGCTACTTGGTCTAAGAAAATAAATTTAACAAAACAAAATGGGGATTAAGGGGCTCCACCATTGTGACAGACAGCTTGGCTAGAACAACATCGCCTTCTGGCATCTTCGAGACAAATGCATTTCTAATGACACATGCTTCCATGGATGAGTACCACCTGACACTATATTACCTTTGCTGCAACAGAGTAGCCGAGCTACACTCCTGATTCATTCAAAGAGTTAGGAGGCATCAATAACACCCCCTTAAAATTGAAACTGACAGCGTGGGTGTAAAAGGGATGGAATTGAACTGGACGCTTCAGTCTCATTTAGTTTCTCACCACAAATAATATCTGGTAACAGGTGCTCATTCAAGAAGAAGAAAAAGAAACAAATGCTTTGAGACATCTGTATATTTTCATACAAACTGTGATCTCGCTGAAAGCAAACAACTTCTGTATCCATTTTTTCACCTGTAAGTACAATTTTTCCCCCTCAAAAAACACAGCTCTTATTAACGCAAATGAGATGTGTTGCAGTCTACCATCAAGGCACACGGCTTGCTCTTTCCCCTCCCCCTTTATGTCATTATTTGAAATGCCAGGTTATACAAGATGTAGCACAAACTTTTAAAGGCAATGTACTGAGACTGTCAACGTATTTTCAGTGTTAAAGGAGCTAATATGAATTATAATGAAATTTAACAGATGAAAGGCTCCAGGAAATTTTCTTTGAAAGTGTTGTCCTAGCTTTAGCTGAAAAATTCCTCAAGAAATCATTTTTCAGAGAGGCAGAAATATGACAGGAAACAGCGCAATAGACTGTACCTAATTCATTCCAATTCACAGAGTAATGCATTTCAATTCACACAGTGATGTATTCCAGTCACCAACATGAGAATCCAATCAAGCTGATGCTTAGTAGAGGTGAAACAAAAACCAGAGGAGAAGAAAGCTGACACTGCCTATTTTGCTAAACGGAGAAATACCTTAAGAAAAGGTATGGGGTATCATTTTTAAATGTATAGCCAAATGGATTTGTGATTCTTCTCCCTCCCCCTTCCTCTTCTCCTCTCCTTCTTCAGCCTTCTCTGTCTGCTGGCCAGTGCCCATTCTACTGCCTCATGAGTGCAGTGATAACTGTTCCTGTAAGCTTCAGGGTTAAGCAGAAATTGCTGAAGTTGCTTTGCCAACTGATGGTGGCACCACGAGAGGGTTCACCTCCTCTGCGCTGACCCAGGCAGAGGACTGCAAGAGATAAGAATGGGCACCACCACCATAACTTGGTCAGCCATCAAAGGACATAGCTCCACAGATCACTGCGTCATTCACTAGGCACCTTTGTGAAAACATTGGGAAGATCATAAACTGATGGTTATGTATAGGGATGTGCAAGAGGAAAACTGTTAGTGTCCTTTCATTTCGGGATCTTTTTTGCAGTGGCGGGTTGTGTGTGTTCTCTTTTGTTTTGGAAGTCTGGTACCAGGCGTTTCATTAAACCCCAACCACCCAAAATGTTCAGGTTAATTTTATTTTATACCATTCTGGTATATTGCATTTAAAAAGCTCATTGAGGAAGGGGGTGGAGGAGACCCCTAGCTTAGAAGCTGGTAGGGGAGACTCTTCCGTGGTGTTTTTTAATTGATTTAACCCAGAAGTCCATCCCTGCTTATGTACCTGAGTCTCATGATTCAGGGGACCCTGCGGGGCTCACCACTACCACCCCTCTCACTGAATTACCTGCTAAATTGTGATCTATTTAAATGCAACACCATCCGTGATCACCCCATTCATGCCCAATGAAGACTGGAATGGGATTGGCAAAAAAAAATAATCCCTTGGGCTCTTTTTGTTTAATATGCTAATGAGAGAATCCAGGCCATAATTCATATATGGCCCAAGTAGACCGTCCAAATTCACTCTGGCGCACAGGGTGAGCAGGCCATCAGCAGCAACAATGAACAAGCTTGTGTTTGGGCAGGGTTGGCTTTTAAGGGCCATGTACTGCCCCAATGCTGGCAAGGTCATGATGCACTTACATCATACTTTCACCCTGCCTCTTCATTACTGGAGTGGGGGAATGATCTCCTGCTCCCCCAATTACTTTGCAGTGGGAGTTACAGAGGCAGCCTTTTAAAAGTCAACTAGGTCTGCAATCTAACTTGAATTTACATGGTTATTTGAAGGCAAACATAAAATCAATGCGATATTGTAGCAGAATAATCTATCATTTCAGCTGCACAAATGCACATCTTCAGTAGTGCCATCCTCAAGAGCTCAGTTAATAGGGGAGTGAACACAGAGACACAAACAGGGAAGCACTTCAGGATGACTTGGTGGAAGGAGCAAAGCAGTATTCCAAAGACTGTGGTCCAGCTCAACTGACATCTTGGAAAAGTCACTTTTCTGAACTACAAGGTGCATTCTGGGAGTTCTAAGTTACCCATGTCGAACCTTACATTGCATCAGTTTACAGTGGTTTTGAAAGATACTGCATTCACCTTGGGTTCTTTTTAAGGAGAAAGGCAGGATAAAAATAATTTAAGTAAATATATAATAACACATTTCTTATCCAAGTTCAAGGTACAGGTAACGAAACTCAAATACAGATGTTAATTTTGGCCTGGTTTGTCCTTGTATGGAAAGTGAAAGAATGTGTGTGCGTGTGTGTGCATGCACGTGCACACACACACACACACAGAGAGAGAGAGAGAGAGAGAGAGAGAGGAAAGGGGGGAAAGGGGAAAAGACAAAATATTGGAGAGATTTTGTACATTTTTAGATTATTCATTTCTATAAAATGTGTATTATCAGGAAATCTGGCAAGTACTGCCTTGTCAGATAAACTATTAAATGTATTGGGATCGAATGTGTTGTTTGCATCTTTCTTATCAATCTGTGTGGCTATTTGTGCTTCTTGCATCAGTGTGCTTAGTGCCAACAGAGGGAAGCATTGGCAAGAAGCAAGAACTCTTACATGGAACACAGAATTCTCAGAAGGCATGTAAAAGTGTCCTCTCCCAATCAAAACTGAAACAATGGCAAGTTTTCCTCACAACCCTTCACTTAAAACCTTACATGGCTTGTGACCTTGATATTTGAGGAAGCAACTCTTCCAGTATATAACTGTCAATGCACTTAAGTCTCCCTGGGGGCTCCTCCTCACTTGTTAATGGAGTGAGCAATGTGTTACGTGAAGACAAGAGAGAGGAGTTTATGTGATGTGCCCAAGTTGCTGAATGCCTTCTCCTTGAAGGCCTGACTGGCACCCTCCCAACACTTTTGATGACCAGTTAATACTGGGCTCTTCACTCACATTTTGGAAGCCAGTGACTTGCACATTTGCTCTGATTTGTTATAGATTTTTGTCTTCTGTTTTACTGTGTTCAGGAGTTTTATATGGTTATATCCATGACTGAAGTTGCTTCCATTGTCCATATCCTCAGGATCTCCAGATATAAGATATATCTTAGTACACTGATTGAAATAATTAAGGAAGGCAGGTGCTGCTAAAATAGCTATAGATGTCAGCACCTGTGACCACAATAAGGAAGGAGAGGTCTCTAAAATTTGGTCAGCTCATGAGCTATTCCCGTGTATAGGTTATGCTATGAGTTGATTATCACATACTTTTTAAACACAGCTTACTGTCAGAAGGAATGTCTTACTTGCAGAGCTTCTTTGGAGAAAAGAGGACCACAAGACTGATAGAAAGGTATAAGTTCCAAGTTGTAAATGTGTGGAAAGGAGTACAAACAGATGACCTGAGTAAAGGAAATGCAAGAAAAAGTAGATAAGAAAATGTTGACTATGAGAGACAACATGGAAAAAGGGAGAATGAGACAGGAATAAAAAGAAAAGGGTAGGGCAACAGGATAGACATATGTGAAGGACAGAGAACAATAAAGGGTAGGTACTGTATTTTTCCGTGTATACAATGACACTTTTTCCTAAAATAGAGAAAAAATTGAGGGTTGTCTTATACATGGAAGGCAGCAGCAGGAGGAAGAGACTGAGCAAAGAAGCAGCCAGGCTCGACAGCCTCTCGCAGCTGCCTATTGACTGCTGATGCCGCTGCCTGATCGCCCCCTCCAGCAGTTGTCTCCTTGCAAAGGGATCCTGCAGCCCTTTGATCCCTGCTTTTCCCTTCCTATTGCTAAGCCCTGGGTTTGGGAAGTGCTGGGGAAAGCAGCAATCAAATTTTCAAATTTGGACGTAGAAAAGGGGGTGTCGTCTTATATATCGGGTCATCTTATAAACGGAAAAATGCGGTAAAATGTAAATAGCAGAGATATAAGGGGAATTAGAAGTAAGGAATTGGGAAATAAAAGAACCTGATCTATGTGTTGATAGCGAATTAAAGCAAAAAGCAAAGGCAAAGAGAAACTATAATAAAACTAACAAACCAAATATTCTCAAAATTGGATCATTATTCTGTTTTATCATCTCCTTACAATCCGTAAGTCCCTGTTTATGAAAAGGGATGCACCGAGACAAATATCTGATAAAGATGTTAAAACAATCACATTATGACTGTGACATTTATACAGCTCAGTTGAGTGTGTGAGGACTGTCATTTGAAAGACAAGCATACAGGATGGATCACAGTAAAAAAAATTATAAAGCCTCACCCTAAATTCCCGTTGCAAAGCAAGGACTCTGGATCAGAGATTAAAGTGTGTGTGTGTGTGTGTGTGTGTGTGTGTGTGTGTGTGTGTGTGTGTGTGCGTGCGTGCGTGCGTGCGTGCGTGTGCGTGCGTGCGTGTGTGTGCATGCGTGCATGCATGCGTTTAAATGACAGGCTTTATGGTCCACCTAAAGTCAAGCAATTTTATCATAAGGATGATTATTTAAAAGTTTACTTCTATAAGTATTTAGCTTTTAGTCTGCTGCAACCTTGAAGAAAATTTCTTAAGGAAAACAATAATAAAGTGTTTAACTGGATTAGAAGAGTATGTTTGTACATTGCATTCAAGATGCAATAACATTCTGAAGTATGCATAGAATCATAGAATAATGGAGTTGGAAGGGTTTATAAGGCATCAAATCCAACTCTCTGCTCAGTGCAGGAATCAAAATATATCTGGCAGATGGCGGTCCAATTTTCTCTTGAATGCCTCCAGTGCTGGAGCATTCACCACCTCCTGAGGTAATTGGTTCCATTGCCATATTGCTCTAATACTTGGGAAGTTTTTCCTGATATTCAACTTGAACCCATTATTATGTATCCTGCACTATGGAATGATTAAGAACAGATTCTGTCTCTCTTCTGCATGACAACCTTTCAAGTAAAGAGTGCTATCATAGCTACTCTAAGTCTTTTCTCAAGGCTAAATATGCCCAGTTCTTTCAGCCTTTTCTTAGTTTCCACTCCCCTGATCATTTGTGTTGTTTTCTTCTGCACTTGTTCTAGTTTGTCAGTATCCTTCTAAAAAGGTGGTTTTTAGAACTGGATATTGTATTCAAGATTAAAACTAGCCAGTGCCGAATAGAGGGCCACTATTTCTTTTCTCTCTATTTTGCTATGCATGTATCTGAAAAATGCTTTTTTGTCACTTTTAGTGTTAACCTCAGCTTATTCACAGCTTTTGCTTTCCTAACGCCATCCGAGCAATTCTTTGCTACTTGTTTGTATTCCTCCTTTACAGCCTGCATTCCTTCAACTTCCTATTTGAATCCTTTTTGTTTGTTTGTTTTCAGGTCTTCTCTGAGCTTTTTGTGAAGCCACATTGGTCTTTTTTGCTATCTTTCACTCCCCCCTTTGCTGGAATTGTTTGTAGTTCTGCCTTTAGAATGTCCTTTTTAAGAAACTCCTATCCATCTTGGAATCCTTCACCTGTTAGGGTCTCCTGCCACGGGACCTTACTTATCACTGTTATGAGTATATTATTATTATCAGTAGTTCTAGTAATGTAATGTTTACAAGTCAAAACTGTGAGAGTGTCTTCTGTAATCAGCATTCTGAACTCAGTTGATCGTAAACTATTGTATTATGGGTCATAAGCATGAAAAAAGAGATTCACCTTGAATATTACCACATTCCCATCTCTTTCTTACGACCTGACATTTTAGCGGCAAAATCTAAATGCTATCAGTAAGTATAAGAGGAAGTGTATCCTTGATCTGTGCTTATTTTAGTTCACAAGAGGTCCCATTTGTTTTTATTGAGGTTAATGGATCTGTGAATACAAATCCATTAACCTCAGATTTTTTAAATGTTAAATCAGCAGCTTTAAATAAATGTTAACGTGAAGCAGCAATTACTGATACCGCAATACCAACTAGAGGGCAAGATCTGAACGTAGTCAACTAAGAATATGGTAAATTGAAGAGGGGAAAAAAAAGAAGAATAGACGCTAATAGCTAGGAATAAATAGGCCATAACTTTATTAAAGAAACATGGCATAACATGCTAGCTAGCTATCTATTAGGACCAGTATAGAAAGGGTACTTGACTTGCACTAGAATTGTGTTTGATCTGTATTTGGGGGCAAATCGATGCTTTATTTCTATTCTGGACCAATGTATATTCAATTGTTCTCCAGAACTGTGCATTTCCCCAAATGTTGCAATGCATTTCACATCTAAAAGACATGCATCTAATGGCATGCATAATGATTGATTGAAGGCAAATTTTAAAAAATTATATCCATAATTATGGGTAAATTATACATAAAGTTATATTCCTACATATAGAGATTCTCAAGGAGGAATAGAATGGGTCGCCACTCATGTTTCCCCTTGAAATTATATGTGAAAAACATTGTTCCTTAGAAGGAGGAAAGAGGCAAGGTAGATTTCTGTACTTCCCTTCCAGCCCACAACATTCCCCTGCATGAGCTGTTCGTTCTCTTCAGAACTTTGTAAAATGTGACAATGAGGTCATGTTGGAATCTTTTGTTCCATGGGTTAATCACCACGTTTCAAGATAGCAATCATTAATGATTTTCTCCAAATTCTCAGGATCACATGGAAATCAAGACAGTTATTAAAGAAATCAAATTTTTGCTACAGTCTCAAACTATATAATCTGTTTTACACAGATGTCATCCAGGCCTTCTGCTTTTCCATTTCTGCAGCTACAAATAGCTTTTTCCAATTCACCAGCTGCTTGTGTTTTTTGTTGTTGTTTCAGTTTTAAGTTGTGATTTCCTATGATGTTCAGATCTGCCATTAATGAGGAGTTGATGGGTTATTTGATACATTGAAATTTCATCTTTGGGCTTTTGATTGGGTTAAGCCACTTTAATGATTTCCAGGTCATTTGACTGTTTCTTGACATGTTTATTTCTTCCATGAGTTTCATCTAATTACCTCTTTTAGTTTCTGAGATCAAAGAAATTAACTGCTGTCCAGCCAAAATGTTGAAATTGTCAAAAATAGTTCTTCATTTGGGCAACAATTTCTGATGTTAGACTTCAAAATAATTGATTCTGCCTCCTCTGGGTATGAACAGTTAGGATGATCATTTCACTGCTTTGATGAAATAGTCATAGGACTCTATTTATTTATTTATTTATTTATTTGTTTGTTTGTTTGTTTGTTTAATATCACACCTATCTGGTCTTGTGACATTTATTTATTTATTTATTTATTTATTTATTTATTTATTTAATATCCCGCCTATCTGGTCTTGTGACCACTCTAGTGGTCATAGGACTCTGGTACTAGACAAATGTTCAATATATTCCTTCCACTGTTGTGCTGAACTTGCAGATTTCAGGTGATCTTGCTTGCCCTCTTTTCTAGCCCTGGCTCCACAGCCAGGCACTACAATCCATTGAGCTGTACCTATTCTTCTGTTTCTTTACTCAGTAGCATTCAGTTTCTTCTCCAGTATATATTAGAGCATTGGGACAAGGTGGGGTGGGGTGGCTGAGAGGATGCAAACTTCTTAGGAGCCAGCTCAGGAACAAATCAGCTGCTGTTCAACAACAAATACAGCTTCCTTGACAATTTCCTAAAGGTTAGTTACTCTCATATAAAAATTGTCAGAGTACCCTGATATTGGTAATGCTGTTATTTTGACCCAAATTAGATGCAGTAATTTAATATCTATGTAGCTTGATCATATACATGTTTACTCAGCAGCATGTCCTCTGTGTTAAGTGACATTTACTTACGAATAATTGTGCAAGGGATTTCAGCCAAAGGCTGGATAAGTCCAACAGAGCTCAATTGGGCTTACTTCAGAGTCAATATGCTAAGACTCATGCTGCATAAAATCAATTCATATACACATTTAGTTAGCAATCTTAGCTTCAAGATTAGCATATCATCCTGCACCTAAGGAGGAAAATATGAAAAAGAAAAATGAGTACTTTTGCTATGCTGTAGTATATAAGACAGATCCACACTATTGCATAAGGGAGACTGTGTTTGCATTTTAAAAATAGGGCTATCCATCCACCAAAAACACAACTACAGTGCATGCAAGCCAGCCCATTTTTGTGACCAAGTATACAAGTGATTTATGTGGTATCCAGGATTATCCACCAGCTTTTTTGGCCATGGCAGTTAGGAAACACGCATATAAAAGCCTGGCTTATGCCTCATGTTGTCATACAGCACCTGGTATGTGTGTTTCTAAGCCTTGGGTAAGCTTGTTCCCCACTTTCATTTATCAGCACTGTCCCAAAGGAAAAACACAAATCTCAATCCCTTACACATCACATAGTCTTTGCTGACTGACTGTACTTCCTAGGCACATGTATAATAATGGTTGTTGTGGGTTTTTCGGGCTCTTCAGCAGTGTTCTGAAAGTTGTTCTTCCTGACGTTTTGCCAGTCTCTGTGGCCGGCATCTTCAGAGGACAGGAGTAGGAACTCTGTCCATGCTCTGTTGCTGTTTGTTGGATAGTTGAGTATTTATAGCTTGGGAACAGCTTTTGTCCTTTTCAGGAGATAGGGTGATCAGCGTGTTTTTGTTGTGGATGTATTGCTGTGTTAAGGTGGAGAGATTATCTGTCACTGTGGTTTTTGGGTGTGTTTAGCTAGTCTTTTTTGTGCTATGATCCCTGGTCCTTGTGTCTGGGTAGAGTTCCTTGACATTCTGCAGGATGTATTTTTCAGTGTTGGGAGCCAAACTTTGTTGAGTTTTAAACTTTCTTTTTTGTTCAAGCTCTGCAGATGTTTATGGATTTCAATGGCTTCCCTGTGCAATATAATATAATGATTTCTGGTGTTGTCCAGTACTTCAGTATTATGAAATAGAATTTCATGTCCAGCTTATTTTAGGGCATGTTCAGCTACTGATGATTTTTCTGGTTGTTTTAGTCTGCAGTGTCTCTCATGTTTTTTGATTCTGGTGTGAATGCTGTGTTTTGTGGTTCCAATATATACCTGTCCACAACTGCAAGGTATCCAGTATACCCCTGCAGTGGTGAGGGGGTCCCTTTTGTCCTTTGCTGACCGTAACATTTGTTGTATTTTTGCGGTGGGTCTGAACACTGTTTGTAGGTTGTGTTTTCTCAAAAGTTTCCCCGTGTGGTCCGTGACCCCTTAGATGTATGGCAGAAATACTTTATTTGTGAGTGGCTGTTTTTTGCCACCCCAACCCCAGAATAACGACATGAGACAGTAGATTGGATTAAATGCGGGCCACACATTATTTAAATAATGAATTCAGGAAAATTGCCTTTCGGCCAGTAAAAGAATATGGGGGCCTGCTGTAGTGCGGAAAGCCGGTTAACTGGGGGTATTCCCATACCCCCTGATCAATAAATGGGCGAGTCCCCAGCCCCCAAGCTCCGGCGGTCCCGAGACCACAGGATCCTGGCTAGCCGCTAATAAACACCCCCAGACCTCAAGACATCTTTGACTGATGACTGTTGGTCCGGAAGTGGCCCAGCACATCCTCCCCCCACAGGTACTGTAATCGCACGATTCGCAGCACCGGAAGGTCAGATGCGCTGTTGGCTTACCTGATTTTACAAATTGGGACACACCAAAATACCGGTTATTTCCGCACGACCAAAATAGTTTCCCCCAAAAGCCAACAACCCTCATCCAGTGTGGGATAGGCGAAAAATCCCCCCATCCAAGGCCAATCAGGATGAAGGTCAAAAATTCCTATCCGGCCCCAGATGGCGACCAGAAAAACTCACACTAGATTTAGGGAGGGCGGGTGGGTGCCCGGAAAGAAGAGGACAACGTGCACTGGGTGAGTCACCTAAATAGGTTTCTCTCTCCCCCTCAACCATCACGTGTCCCTGTGATGTCTCTGCCTTTTCTGGGGTGGGAGGCAAACCACACTCACTTGCTCAAAGTCTGCAGACTTAGCAGCGAGCTAAATCTCCTCTTCAGTTTGGTGTTGTTTTCTTGGTTTGATGGCTCTTTTGATTGTATATCAACCATGTATAATAGCTTTTCTTGACCTTGATATGTACTTTTTGTTCACATGCCCTGTTGTAATAGTTGGTTAGAGGGGGAAAACTTTATTAAGCCAACAGCAGGGACCTCCAGCACAAATCTGCCCTTAAATGAACTCCTCCCTCAAAAGAATCAAAAACATCAGAACTTAAGCATAAGAAAGAGCACCATCTAGTGGCTGGAGGCTGGTGGGTGGGTGTTTAAATATTATGATCACAAGAGCCTCTTGCCCTATCAGTTTTTTCCACCCATGGTTATATTTTGGTTGAGACAAGATGTCTCAAAAAGATAGAAGTGTGTACTGTGGACCTTCCAGTTCCCTAAGAGTTCTACTTCTGACACAAAAGCAAGAAAATTAACATTTGCTCCCCAAGCCCGGAAATAATGACGCAGACAACTGACTTGGGTTTTAAATTATGGGCCACACTTTATTAACGTTGATTAATTTTCTAACCAGTAAAAGAACCAGTAAAAAGAACCAGTTCCAAACTTGAGGGGGCCTGCGGTAGTGCGGGTAAATAACTCCAAATAATTCCTTATCGTCAATGGGCGAGTCCCAGGCCCCAGGTTCCAGCTGTCTGATGACCGGAGGAACCTATAAGGCCTAATAACACCCCGAACCTCTAGCCATCGTATTTGATGACCTTTGGTTCGTAAGTGTGCAAGCACCTCAGTCGCCTTCGGTCCTGTAATCGCACGATCCGCAGAAACCGTCAGGACTGGAGCGTTGTTAATTATTGATAATTACCAAAGGGAGACACCGTGACAGTTATTCCCGCACTACCCGCCCGTGTGACCGATTATAAAAGAATCCACCATCAAAATTTTTTGCCCAAACAAAGAACCCCCCTGTTACATACAGCACTGATGTTACCTGGGTTTGTCACACCCCCTTCCAGTGTGGGATAGGCGAAAAATCCCCCCATCCATAAGCCAATCAGGATAGAGGTCAAAAATTCCTATCCGGCCCCAATAAACAGGCGACCACTATCACACTAGAAAAAGGGGTGGGCGGGTGGGTGCCAACGCGAAAGAGAAACTGCCTCCAGGGCCGGCGCTCTTTTATAGCGTCACGGCCCTGGCTTTGTCCCACGTGGCCACGCAGTTCTCTGCGTCCTTCCGGGCCGGAAGAGCAAACAGTGCGCACGAGGCTCAACGGCTCGCCCCGGCGCCGTTCGCGCGCGCAGGTACTTGCTCCCCAAGCCCGGAAATAATGACGCAGACAACTGACTTGGGTTTTAAATTATGGGCCACACTTTATTAACGTTGATTAATTTTCTAACCAGTAAAAGAACCAGTAAAAAGAACCAGTTCCAAACTTGAGGGGGCCTGCGGTAGTGCGGGTAAATAACTCCAAATAATTCCTTATCGTCAATGGGCGAGTCCCAGGCCCCAGGTTCCAGCTGTCTGATGACCGGAGGAACCTATAAGGCCTAATAACACCCCGAACCTCTAGCCATCGTATTTGATGACCTTTGGTTCGTAAGTGTGCAAGCACCTCAGTCGCCTTCGGTCCTGTAATCGCACGATCCGCAGAAACCGTCAGGACTGGAGCGTTGTTAATTATTGATAATTACCAAAGGGAGACACCGTGACAGTTATTCCCGCACTACCCGCCAAAGCATGAGGACTAGCATCGGCTATGTCCCATGTGCCCACCAGACGAACCAAGTTCCAACAGCAGGCCCCCTCTAACATCTTCCAAAAAAATGTCCAAACCTGCCTCCGACAGGTGGACACCATCATCACGGAAATATTCCACATTGGATATCTGGATTCTGCGATGGCTCACCACAGATCCGAGGCCGCCTCCGCTGACGCCTCTGCAAATTTCCTTATTGACCTGGCGACGCGCCTTGTTAATTTTAACCATGTCACGTGCCCCCCGCCAAATTAAACGCGGTATGATTGTGGACCAAACTATCCGCATGGCGGGGTATAACATGTGCAGTCTGCGCAGGTCCCTCAGAATATCTAATATCAAAGCCTTCCCAGGCAACTGGGGCAAATCATTGCCCCCCAAATGTACCACCAAGATGTCTGGAGGAGTGCTTCCAAAAGAGGCCATTCTTACAAATTGCACCCATTGCATGCCACGCATGCCCTTCCAAGATATGGTTGCCAGGGCACCAAGCCCCAAATCGCTTCCCCATCGGGAAGACGCAGCATAACGCGCTGCCCAATATACATAACTATGGCCGATAATCAAGACGTTCTTCCGAGCCTCCAGCATCTCACCATCTGAAAGACAAAACAAAACACTGCCTACACGTTAGGTAGCTGCCTGACATATTTTTTGTAACACTTTGATGACCATCTACCTAACCTTTTAATCTTATCCACATCATATCCCAGAGCAGCTGCCGTTGAAGCTGCCCCTATCCTAAACGAATGAGTGCCAAATCTCATATCGCTAATCCCCGCCCTTTCCAGCGCCATGTCAGTTATCTTCCAAAATTGGTACTTCGTGAGAGGTATTCCGTTATTGTGTTGAAAGAAATAGCCACTGGTAATCCCCCTAAACATCATAAATTCCCTTAATGCTTTTACTGGACATATTTTCCTTATGCTGCATTGTCCCAAAATAATCATTCTACCAAGCCCCCGCTGGTCCGTTTTAGATCTCCTCAATCTAATTCTCACCTTTCCCTCTTCAACTGCTACATCCTCCATCTGTAAGGCTTTCTTCGAGACGTCCCCTTTACCTGAAGCCACTAATTCACTAATCCTCATGGCACCGAAAAAGGCTAACAATGCAGCTGCATGAAAAAGAGCCTCTTCATACCTATCCCTACACAGCGTACCCCATAAATCACCTAGCCGCTCAAGAATCGCCGGTGACATTGGAGTTCTATTGTCCTGCCTTCTTCCCATCTCCCGAGACCAGCCCTCCAACATCTTCCTGATCCTAAAATCACCCGACAAATCCCTAATACCATTTGCCTTAGCGTAAAAACCCAAGGCTGCCAACTTGCCTTTAATGGTACCCGGTGTCAGTCCCTTCCAGTGCAACGCCACAATAAACTGCTGAATGTGCTCCACCGGTGCCGGCCACAATTGCTCTAATTCCCTCAACCTCCTAAATTCTGCAAACTCCGCGCTGGCGGCCTCATATTTTTTACACGTTCTCGGGGCCAGTGCCATACCTATCGCTCTCGACGCCTCCGAACGCCAATCTGCCATACCTCTGCTGGAAGCACCTCTGGCATATCTCTGGCTTCCGGTGCCAACTCCCTGAACCGCCGCATCTGTTTGCGTGAAAGAGCATCGGCTATGCTGTTATCGATGCCCGGCACATGGCGGGCATGCACCACGATATTAAACTGCAACGCCCTCAACGTAAACGCTCTAACTAATCTCATAACCCTCTCAGAACGTGACGTCAGGTTATTGACGATAAACACCACAGCCTGATTGTCGCACCAAAAACGCACTACTGCATTGGACCACTCCCTTGCCCACAGCCACAGTGCTCCTACTATTGGAAAAAATTCTAAAAATGTCAGATCCCTCGTTATACCCTGCCTATGCCAATCCTCCGGCCACGTTCCTGCACACCACCTACCTTTGAAATAAATCCCAAACCCGTGAGTACCAGCCGCATCTGAATTTACCTGGACATCCGCCTTTAAGCTGATTTCTGACCTCCAGAATGATGTCCCATTAAAATGATCTAAAAACTGTTCCCACACCCTTAAATCCTCTCGAATGCCATTTGTAACCCTAGTTCTATGAAATGGCCTCTTCAATCCTGACATGGCGCTGCAAAGTCGACGTAAAAAGGGCCTTCCTGGAGCCACCACTTTGCATGCAAAATTTAAGTGGCCCACCACCTCTTGTAATTCCTTCAAGCTCACCTTCCTTTTTGTAGCCAATGTACGCACCATCTTCCTAATGTTGTTTAATTTGTCCTGAGGCAACCGCGAAGTCTGCATTATTGTGTCTAACTCAATCCCCAAGAAGGTCAGAGTCGTATTTGGCCCTTCTGTTTTTTCTTCCGCTAATGGCAAACCCAACTCGTAAGCTAACTCCCTAAATGTATCTAAAAATCTCTGGCATCTGCCTGAGTTGGCCTTGCCACAAAAAAGAAAATCATCCAAATAATGTGATGTGCTATTACAGCCCATCCGTTGTCTGATCCACCATTCCACAAAAGTACTAAACTTCTCAAAGGTCGCACATGAAATTGAACATCCCATGGGGAGGGCCCTGTCTACGTAATAAAGCCCTTGAAATTGAAACCCCAGCAAATTAAAATCAGTTGGGTGTACTGGTAAAATCCGAAAAGCAGATTTTACATCCGCCTTGGCCATCTCCGCGCCCACACCACAAGCTCTAATCATTCGTACTGCCTCGTCAAACGAGGTGTAACGAACTGTACACAATTCCTCAGGTATGGCGTCATTTACTGACTCCCCCTCCGGGAATGACAAATGATGGATCAGCCTAAATTCACCCGGGGCTCTTTTCGGGACAATCCCCAGAGGGGAGACCCTCAAATCTCCCATTGGTGCCTCCTTAAAGGGCCCCAAGACCCTACCTTCTCTGACCTCCTTGTTGATTTTTTCCAAAACCACGCCCTCCAGACCAAGTATTGATTTGAGGTTTTTTGCCACAAATGCTCTCCTAACCCCCAAAGCTGGAATTCTAAACCCAAACCTAAAACCTAAATACAAATATTCAGCGTCATCCCTCTTCGGGTATAATGCTAAACCTTTTTTCAATACATCAATTTTAATTGGTGTGGGCCCCCTTTCCCGGAGGCCCCCCATCTGACTTCCTATTGGCTCCACCCATCCTGTTTTGCCGCTGTCCTCCTGACCGAAAGCAGTTGCTTTTAGCATGCTTTCCCCCACAAGAGATACATTCGTGTCTAAATTTGCATTGGGCCTTGTTACAGGACCCTTTATTATTGAATTCAAAACAGGGCAGACGGGGTTGAACCGCCTGCCCCGCCCCCTGGCGGGCCCCTGTGTTAACGGAGTATTTTATGTTTAGATGCCCGCAATCAAATCTATCACCGAGATTTGTCTTGGCTGGGGACATATGCTGTAGCCAGAGCCCTGGGTGTGTTTCGTCCCAGCGCAATTCCGGCCGAATTGCGCTCCGCATTCTGAATGCCTCATCATACCTTAACCACGCCTGTCCTTCAAATTCAGCCTTTGCCCTACGCATGATATCAAAATATTGAAACAGGGCTGAGGCCTTCCAAGGCTGCATTTTTACCAACACCCCCGCATATATTGTAAATCCAGTAACCCAATTGGTCCAATTCCTGTCTGGTCTCTTGCGCCTATGCTTTTCCTTCAGCTTCTCATCGTCCTTGTCAATCTCCTTAACCTCAAATTCCCGGTTAAGTAATTCATAAAAATCAATGAAATCTCCACGTCAAATTTTTTCCTTAACAGCCGGCGTCAGATGGTCTCCTAGTGGCGAATTATAGTCAGTGTACGGCATAACTGCTATAGGTACTGTGTTGTAACCCGTATTGGGTACCGATGGATACAGATGTGTGCCCGTGCTCTTACCATCATCCGCCAATCCTGTCTTCGTCGGGGTGGAGAAGGGCATTCCCCACCCGAACCATTGTGGTCCCATTGGGGGCCAAAAACTGCCAGGCCAAGCTATCCCCGGTGTCACATTTGAACTAGAGGCTGTGACGGACTGCTGTGTACCTACGCCCCAAGGCCACTGAGGCCCGGGACTACCCGTGTTGTGTGAAACCTCATACTCACCATACACTGTCCTTCCTGGTCCCGAAGCTGCCCCGGCCCCTTGACCACTCGTGGAAGGCTCATCATAAGGATCATACCCACATGACGTTCCTTCTCCCGGCTCAGGGCCACCTGCTGTATCCAACCTCATGCGCTTACGCCCGCAAGCCTCAAATGGTGCCGTCTCTGACTCTTCGTCCATATTCTGCTCCTCAAAATCATGTACCTGCTCCAATTCAATGGCATTAAGATGTTTTGTTAATTGCAAATTCCTACTTCTCATATCTGACTTACGCTGTCCTTTATTCTCTCTAATCGAGCGACGTGGGGTAACCTCACTGCTACCCCCGGCCTGTCTCTCAGCCCGATTGCTCTCCAGACTCCTAACCTTGGCCTGTAATTCCTTAATCATTGCCCAGGCCTCCTCATTAAACGCAGACTGATTCGGAGACTCTTGGGGTACAGCTTGTTTCTTAGCGGGGCTTTTGCCCTTCTTTCTTCCTCCCCCTTTTTTTGGTGGCATTATAACTAGCAACCTAAAATCCTACAAGCTGCTGAAATATTTTATCCTGTTTTTTTTTTTTTTTTTTTTTTTTTGTTTTATTCCTATTGTTCCTATCCAAAGCAACAGCAATGATAAAAGTGGTAATAGTGTTTAATATTCTGTATTCCACTATCTATTCAAATTATTGTTTTTTTTTATTTTTTTTTTTTATAAACTTATTTATCGACAAACTAAACCCCTCCAACAATAGACCGGCGGAAATACTCCAGTGAAGGCAGCTGCCACCCCTGGCACCCCACCGCTATTGTAAAGCTGTGTTTTGTTTTATTTTTATTTTTTAATTGTAATTTAAATTTTTTTTTTTAAATTTACTATTTATTTCAATTATTTATTTACTGCTATGCCCACTTTTAAATCCCCACTAATTCACACCCTGCTAACGCTCTCCTTACTAAGTTTCCTTTCTTTTCCTCCTCTTCTTTTTTTTTTTCCTCTTTTTTTTTTTTTTGAAAACCAAAACCTAAAATGGCCGCCGAGCACAGACCATGCGGCCAAGACACCAATATCACAAAATGGCTGCCAAAAGCCCCACTCCCAAACTCCTCACCACCTATCCTATTATTCCAGTTTGTGCGAGGAGAAGGGGACAATAGCACATAAATCCCTTGCACACACTTCCCTTTTTTTTTTTTTTTTTTAAACAAATCCTTTGCTAGAAGCGGGGGGGGGGCAATCCTTAGTCCTCCCAGGCCAGTCGCCCCCAACAAAAAGAGGGGTGTAAATTCCTAACGCCCCTCCAGATAAGCTGCGCCGCCAGCGACCCTCTGCTTTACTACCCACCAACTCCCCTCGCCGTCCCTGATGGCCTGAATGGAGGGGAGGGGGGGCGCCAGCAGAACACCAACTTCCCAGTGTTCTGCTCCTTGGCAGCCTAAACGCCGCTGTAGCGCGGCCCGAGCGGCGCAGCGAGGGAGGGAAGCGCCCAACAGCTGATGGTCGGGCCGTGCGCTCGGCGCGCCCGCCGCGCTAACCCTTCCAACTGTCCCCGTCTATTACTCCCTCCCCCAGCAACCCCCAACTCAATCGCACCTACACTCACACACACACGCACGCACTCAGTCCCAATCACCCCCGCTACCCCGAGTCCACCTCCTCCCGAACCGCTAACCCCTCTCCCAAACCAGACTTCTCTCTCCGACGATCCTCTCTCTTCGCCTGCCAACGCGAAAGAGAAACTGCCTCCAGGGCCGGCGCTCTTTTATAGCGTCACGGCCCTGGCTTTGTCCCACGTGGCCACGCAGTTCTCTGCGTCCTTCCGGGCCGGAAGAGCAAACAGTGCGCACGAGGCTCAACGGCTCGCCCCGGCGCCGTTCGCGCGCGCAGGTACTTCCTGCTGCATTTTGCACAAAATATCTCAGTATTTTTTTTCCTTTTTGAAGCTGAGAGAGCATGAAAGGGGAGGTTGATTTATTAAAAAAAATACAAACAACTAATCCAAGCCTCCTTTGTCTTCTAGTTCATGCAAGGAGGCAGCACTTTTTTTCAATATGACACACAACACAGAGATCTGCTTGGTTTCAAAACTGTTTTGTGTATTTCTGCAAAAATCTCCAGCACAAATCTGCTCTTACATGAACATCCCTTTTCAAAATAAGGCAAAACAGAAAACATTTAGCATATGAAACAATGTGTGTACATACACATACAAACAAACATACTGTCCTCATAGAGTTTTGTGTGAGGAGAAGAAGCCCAAACAGAGCAGTTTTCAGATCCATTAAGAAGACAAACAGAGCATTTTGTTGTTTAGTCGTTAAGCCGTGTCTGACTCTTTGTGACCCCATAGACCAGAGCACGTCAGGCCCTCCTGTCTTCCACTGCCTCCCAGAGTTTGGTCAAAAAGAGCATATTCAACACCAACTGAGGAAGATTTAGATGTTGTCCAGAAGTCTTTCGTTATAATGCTAATTGCTGGCCACGCATTTGCCACTAGTGTACCTGGGGAATACCATACATAATAACCATCTTGTTTTCTAACAGCCTACCTAATATAGCATTTTGCCTATGATATCAGACAGTTCAACAAATATTACCAGAAACAGAAGAAACAGACATAAAAGGATTTATGTCCTAATTTTCTTTTAATACTTGGATATCAACAGCCTAAATTTAGAGGCAACTTGAACATAGCAATCCAGTATTACAGAATACACTATCAATGTATAATTCCCAGTATTTTGTGGCTGGCTAGGGATGAAAAGTACACATACTTCCTTAGCATTTCTATGTTTGAAATACCTCCTTCACTAAAATGAACTGCATATCAGCAGATTGCTACAGGTAATTTCACAGAAGTAGAGATGGGCGCAAACCGCAAATTTGGCAATTCAGTCTAGTTCATTTACCAGCACAACAGGTGTTTGGTGATTCGATGCCCCACCCCCTCTAACAAGCGCCCACTCCGAAGCAGCATCCTGCCTTCTCTGCCTTGCCTCCTCTGGGCACTGCTTCTGAGTGGGCGACCACCAGAGGGGGCAGGGCGCCTAACCACTGAACACTTGTTGTGGTGACAAACGAATCAAGACAAACAACCAAACAAGCAGTTCATGCCCATCTGTGCACAGAAGGCATTGAGCTTTGGCCTTGGAAAGGAATCAAGTGCGTATTCAACTGGATATTTGTGATAGCATAGCAGTTGTGGCTTCCATCTGCTTTTCTTTTCTTTGGTATCATGGAACATGGTGAAAGTGAAATACATGAAATCTAGTTTGGATTCACTTTCATCCAACAGAGGGAGGGACTGCCTGTCCTAATGAGGGAGCAGAACAGAAAAATCTGTGTTTGATATGGAAATGGGAATCACAGGAAAGGCCCTTTCAACAGGAAACACAAAACAAAAAGAAAAAGAAAAAAAGGCATTGTAGCACCTTAAAAACTAACTGCTATAATTCAGTGTAAGCAATCATGGAACATGACTGCCTCCTCAGATACAAAGGGAGCACTAGCACACAGCAAGGTGATCAAATAAATGAGGAATATAGTCTGGTGAACAGAAGGTACAGGTGAACATTCAACTTACAAGAACCTTATTCTTAATAACATACAGCGGAACACACTACAATTTTCTGAGGTTAGTCAGTCTGTGTAGAGGTCAAAAGGATGTTGTCATCATCACCACGCCTTGGTAGCATCACTGCATTGTGCCATTTACTTTTGGCAGGGTTCCTCTTCAAAACAGTTCAGTTTTGCTTCCACTGAACTTGTTTTGGTCTGCTCTAGTTATTCAGTTATGTTTAGGATGGTGGTACAAAACTTTGCTGTTTTTCCTTTTTGGAAAACACTTTGTTTTTGACAGGAAGTGTATATTTGCATACTTGTGCCATTGTGCAAAACATAAAACTGTGGGTCTTGTTGCTTTCTTGGTTGCACAGACATTTAAAAAGTAGAAGCATTAGATGGATTGTTTCCATCTTTGTGAGCAATCAGCCTCACCTATTCATATTGGTTGGTGTATGTACGTGCGTGTCTGAGAGAGAGAGAAAGAGAGACAGAAGGAGAAAGACTGAATTCAGAAACTGGAAAAAGAAATGTCAATGAAATAGAATAAACCACAATGTGGGAGAGGGCTTGGGTACCACAATCTTAAACTGTAGGCAAGACAACTCAGGAAGGCTTGAGAATCCTGAGTAGCTTGACTCACCATGTTGAAATGGGATCTCTCTTTGTCTCTTCCAGTATTTACGAGCCATCATTGTCTATAAACAGTTTTCAAGTTTAAAAATGCATGGATCCTTCCTTTTACTCTGTTAACACCCACACGTTTCCCCATGACTGAAGAAGCTACTTGGATGTGTAGTGAAATGTTTCAACCTAATAAGAAAGAAGTCCAGTTGCCATGGCTCAATTTCCAGATAACTTTACCTGGATGACTAAGAATCTTCACAGACCTCCCCACATGCACCTCTTGCAGATAAAGTGCACATCAGCAATTAAATTTTAGCAGTTAAACAGTTATGTTTCTGTTCCTTTACTCTCCATAAAAATCCTTAGCTGTAGGACAAAGCACATCATCTGGACAGCCTTGTATTTAATGCCAGAAAAGGCCAGTCCATTTTAATATTTTCTCCTCCAGCCAGCTAAGAAGATTCAGAGGTAATTAAGCAGAGCTGCTTTGTAAAGTTAGATATATTGAGCTCCAGTACAAGTGTGTTCGGAGAGTGCATGAAGGTGAGCAGGATGGCATGCACTAATTTTGTTCCCTTATGCTGATTCGCTCACTGACATTTTGCTCACCACATGCCACATCCTGAATTACCGTGAAAAGGATCCATGCATCCCCATGTCTCAGGACAATGATGTAGAGAGATTGTTGAAGCAAGACAACAAAACCCAATCAGGCTTACAGGGAAAATCAGGAGCCAGGACTTAAGGAAACCACAAAAACATAGACAGAAGTTTTGGTGCACATCATAAATGGCTGGGAAGACTTCTTATATCTTTCCATCATGGAAAAAAAAACAATGGGCAGAATGGGTGGAGTCAACCCATGCTCAACATGTGGGCCAGCACTTTCTGACACTTCACTCAGAAGCTGAAGTTACATGACTCATTCCATGGGACAGTACTCATCTGTTCCTGAGAACATATAGGCCTTCTTCACAAATGTGTAACTGCCATAGAAATGTGATCCTGCTGAACTCACTGTGTGTGTGCATGTCAAGTTCTCGTCTGTCCCTTGATTGTTTCACCAAACACAGGGCACAAGCTAAGTGTCTTTCAGCTGCCACCAGTTGATTACATCAACATTATGTATTATAAATAATAGAGGTCCAGGCCATGTGTCATTTTAAATAGAATCAATTAGATGTTGTTTATTAATATAGGTGATGAAGGTACAATCAGTGTCTTTAACTCTTAACCAACCATTCCACTTCATCCACTCTCAACTGCCAACCCTCTCTCTCTACGCCAATTCAACCTCTCAATCTCTCAAAACTCCCATCTAAAACTCTCAATCTAATCTCCCCTCCTCATTCTCCTGCAGAGACTCTTATACTGTCTCTCGTGACTCCGCCTCTCCAGCACTCTCATTGGTCCATGCATACAGCATATGAATATTCATGACCTGGGCAGATGCCACAGTGCATGAGTGAGAAAGAGACAGAGACAAACAGACAAGCATAGAGAACTACGGTAACTGGGTAATTCAAGGGGTTGCAGTCTACAGAATATTGTTTTCAATCTTTGCTTATTTATTTATTTATTTATTTTATTTATTTAATTTATATGCCGCCCACACTACCCGAAGGTCTCTGGGCGGCTTACAGCATTTAAAATACAATAAAATTATGTAGCAATTAAAATACAATTAAAATATATATAAAATTGCCATCGGACCCACAGCTAATATTATTTCAGTTAAAAGCCTTCTGGAACAGGAAGGTTTTGACCTGGCGCCGAAATGTCATCAGTGTCGGCGCCAGACGAATCTCAGTCGGGAGGGCATTCCATAGTCTGGGGGCAGCTGCCGAAAAGGCCCTTTGTCTACAAGCCGTCCCTCTTACCTCCTTGAGGGATGGCTCTTTCAAAAGGGCCCCCTGGCTAGATCTTAACTGCCGGGTAGGCTCATATGGAAGGAGGCGGTCCTTCAGGTATCCAGGGCCCAAGCCGTTTAGGGCTTTATATGTCAAAACAAGCACTTTGAATTGGGCCCGGGCAGCAACTGGTAGCCAATGTAACTTATACAGAATCGGCTTGATATGTTCCCTGGCGGCCACACCACTCACCAGCCGCGCCGCTCGATTCTGGACCAGCTGCAGTCGCCGGACCGTCTTCAAAGGCAGCCCCACGTAAAGCGCATTGCAGTAATCTATACGGGATGTTACCAGTGCATGTGTAACTGTCATGAGACTCCGCTCGTCCAGGTAGGGCCGTAGCTGGTATAGTTTCCGCAGCTGGAGGAAGGCTCCCCTGGCCACCGAGTCCACCTGGGCTTCCAGTGTTAGACTGGGGTCCAGGAGCACCCCCAAGCTGCGGACCCTGTCCCTTAGGGGGAGTGTAACCCCATTCAGGGCAGGGAGATGGCCCTCCAGCCTGTCTGGCGAAGCACCCACTAACAGCACTTCCGTCTTGTCTGGATTGAGTTTCAATTTATTGACCCTCATCCAGTCCATTATCAGGTCCAGACACGAGTTCAGCACAGAAACCGCCTCACCTGGATTGGTGGAAAACGAGAGGTAGAGCTGAGTGTCGTCAGCATATTGCTGACTCCTCAGCCCAAACCTCCTGATGACCTCTCCCAGCGGTTTCATGTAGATGTTAAACAGCATGGGGGACAGTATCGAGCCCTGAGGAACCCCATGACATGAATGCCATGGGGCAGAGCAACTGTCCCCCAGCACCACCCTCTGGACACGGTCAGCCAGGAAGGAGCGGAACCACCGTAAAACAGTGCCCCCAACTCCCAACCCAGCCAGCCTATCCAGAAGGACACCATGGTCGATGGTGTCGAAAGCCGCTGAGAGGTCCAGGAGTATCAACAGGGTCACACTCCCCCTGTCTCTCTCCCGGCAAAGGTCATCATACAGGGCGACCAAGGCAGTCTCTGTACCAAAACCCGGCCTGAAACCCGATTGAAATGGATCTAGAAAATCAGTTTCATCCAGCAGCGCCTGGAGTTGCCCAGCCACAACCCGCTCCAACACTTTGCCCAAATAAGGGAGGTTCGCTACTGGTCGGTAGTTAGCCACCAGCCTTGGGTCCAGGTTTGGCTTTTTAAGGAGTGGTCGAATTACCGCCTCTTTCAAGGTGGTAGGGACCACTCCCTCTCTCAAAGAGGCGTTCACAGCCTCCTGGACCCAGGTGCGAACACCCCTGGCTGATCTTCTAATTAGCCAGGATGGGCAAGGGTCGAGCGGAGTTGTGGTAGAACGGACAGATCCAAGCACCCTGTCCACATCCTCAGGTCTCAACAATTGAAACTCATCCATTAATACCTGACCAAAGCACGGTGCGCTGGATACATCCTCTGACTCTGCAGTAACTGTGGAGTCCAACCCACTGCGAATCTGAGCGATTTTTTCCTCAAAATGGATGGCAAACTCATCACAACGAGCTGATGAGCAGTCCAGGACCTCCACCGGATTTCCCGGTTGAAGAAGATCCTGGACCACCCGAAACAGCTCGGCTGGACGACATTCTGAGGAAGCAATACGGCTGGAGAAATATTGCCGTTTCGCCAGCCGTATTGCCACGAAATAGGCCCGATAATGGGCTCTAAGTCGTGTTCGGTCGGACTCCCAGCGGGATTTCCTCCACCTGCGCTCCAGCCGTCTCCCCTCTCGCTTCATCGCCCGCAGTTCAGAAGTATACCAAGGGGCTGTCTGGGCTCGGCGAGCAGGGAGAGGGCGCTTAGGCGCAATCGTGTCAACAGCCCGGGTCATCTCCTTATTCCATAGGGTGACCTGAGCTTCGACAGGAGCGCCGACCATATCAGACGGATAATCCCCCAGAGCATTCAGGAATCCATCTGGATCCATTAGTCTCCGAGGGCGGATCATCTTAATAGATCCCCCACCCTTGCAGAGGGAAGAAGAAGCTAATAGACTAAACTTGACCAGGAAGTGGTCTGACCATGACAATGGGGTCACGACCAGCCCCTCCACATCCAAACCACCATCTTCCAGTCCCGTTGAGAAAACCAGGTCCAAGGTATGGCCCTTCTCATGCGTTGGGCCGATGACACATTGAGACAGCCCCATGGTTGTCATGGCGGCCATGAAGTCCTGAGCTGCCCCAGTCAAGGGAGCCCCGGCATGAATGTTGAGGTCCCCCAGCACCAACAGCCTGGGAGTCCTCAACAACAGGTCCGAGACTACCTCCGTCAGCTCAGGCAGGGAGACTGTTGGTACGCAGCAGGGTGGGCGGTACACCAACAGAATCCCTAACCTGTCTCGCGAGCCCAACACACAATACAGGCCCTCGAGACCTCCTCTCAAAGAGATAGGAAGCCTGGTCAAGGAGATAGAACTCCTATAGACTATAGCAACTCCCCCTCCCCGACCCTCCGAGCGACCTTGGTGCTGGACTGAGTACCCAGGCGGACACAGCTGGGAGAGGGGAACACCACCCTCCTCTCCCACCCAGGTCTCAGTAATGCACGCCAGGTCAGCCCCCTCATCCAAAATTACATCATGGATGAGGGCAGTTTTATTTTGTACTGACCTGGCGTTCATCAACAGCACCGTGTGGCCCAAGGGTTTGCTGATATGGTCGCCTGATACCATCTGGTTGGGGGTAGAACTAGAAGAGGGGATAGATGTAAGATATCTAACCTCTCTTCTCCTACGCGGGCATGTCCTACCCCCAACGCCATTCCTTCCCCTACCCAGCACCACCTCAATGGCTGCCCCCTCCAACACCCTCCCCCCTTCCTGTTCCATTAGATCCACTGTGGGTCTCTTCTTAATTTATGGCAATTAATAACAATTTAAAAACATTTAAAACATATATAAAATAAAACATTTCTAAAGCCCCTTCTCTCCCCCCCCCCCAAAGTTATGTGGCTCATGTTGAGATGAATGAGTCAGCCTGGAGCAGCAGGGCCTGGTTCTGCAGACACAGAGGGGGCTGAGCAGCTCTCTTGGGAAAGAGAGCTGGCATCCAGCAGGAGCCCAACCACAGTCCACTGCCTCTCACCAAGTGGCTGTGGCCGGCCGATGGTTCCTGGCTTCCTCTGCACGCTGGTCTGGTCAGGCCCCAAAGGCAGCTCCGGATAAAAGCTCTCTCCCTAGGCCAGGTGGCTGATGTTGAAGGGGAATGAGGCAGCCTGGAGCAGCAGGGCCTGGTTCTGCAGACACAGAGGGGGCTGAGCAGCTCTCTTAGGAAAGAGAGCTGGCATCCAGCAGGAGCCCAACCACAGTCCACTGCCTCTCACCAAGTGGCTGTGGCCGGCCGATGGTTCCTGGCTTCCTCTGCACGCTGGTCTGGTCAGGCCCCAAAGGCAGCTCCGGATAAAAGCTCTCTCCCTAGGCCAGGTGGCTGATGTTGAAGGGGAATGAGGCAGCCTGGAGCAGCAGGGCCTGGTTCTGCAGACACAGAGGGGGCTGAGCAGCTCTCTTGGGAAAGAGAGCTGGCATCCAGCAGGAGCCCAACCACAGTCCACTGCCTCTCACCCAGTGGCTGTGGCCGGCCGATGGTTCCTGGCTTCCTCTGCACGCTGGTCTGGTCAGGCCCCAAAGGCAGCTCCGGATAAAAGCTCTCTCCCTAGGCCAGGTGGCTGATGTTGAAGGGGAATGAGGCAGCCTGGAGCAGCAGGGCCTGGTTCTGCAGACACAGAGGGGGCTGAGCAGCTCTCTTGGGAAAGAGAGCTGGCATCCAGCAGGAGCCCAACCACAGTCCACTGCCTCTCACCAAGTGGCTGTGGCCGGCCGATGGTTCCTGGCTTCCTCTGCAAGCTGGTCTGGTCAGGCCCCAAAGGCAGCTCCGGATAAAAGCTCTCTCCCTAGGCCAGGTGGCTGATGTTGAAGGGGAATGAGGCAGCCTGGAGCAGCAGGGCCTGGTTCTGCAGACACAGAGGGGGCTGAGCAGCTCTCTTGGGAGAGAGAGCTGGCATCCAGCAGGTGCCCAACCACAGTCCACTGCCTCTCACCAAGTGCCTGTGGCCGGCCGATGGTTCCTGGCTTCCTCTGCACGCTGGTCTGGTCAGGCCCCAAAGGCAGCTCCGGATAAAAGCTCTCTCCCTAGGCCAGGTGGCTGATGTTGAAGGGGAATGAGGCAGCCTGGAGCAGCAGGGCCTGGTTCTGCAGACACAGAGGGGGCTGAGCAGCTCTCTTGGGAAAGAGAGCTGGCATCCAGCAGGAGCCCAACCACAGTCCACTGCCTCTCACCAAGTGGCTGTGGCCGGCCGATGGTTCCTGGCTTCCTCTGCAAGCTGGTCTGGTCAGGCCCCAAAGGCAGCTCCGGATAAAAGCTCTCTCCCTAGGCCAGGTGGCTGATGTTGAAGGGGAATGAGGCAGCCTGGAGCAGCAGGGCCTGGTTCTGCAGACACAGAGGGGGCTGAGCAGCTCTCTTGGGAGAGAGAGCTGGCATCCAGCAGGTGCCCAACCACAGTCCACTGCCTCTCACCAAGTGGCTGTGGCCGGCCGATGGTTCCTGGCTTCCTCTGCACACATACTTCTTCACTGTACAATGTGGTCTATGAATCTATGAAAGCAAACTGTTCCTTAAGCGTAAAAGATATTACATGTGCAAAAGAGTAACAAATACTGTAGCATTTCCCCCCATACTTAATCATGCAATTGGTGCATGATTACATCACCACTCCATTTGGGATACAGCATTTTGACAGATTAATTCCAGATTTTTGAAGTGATCAACACTGTCTGCCTGTTCACTTCAGCTAAACACAGCCTCTAGCTAAAAAGAGCCTCCAGCTAATCTTTATGTTCATTATTCAAAATCATTTGTACCTGATTTTTCTCTTATCTGATAAATCCAACTGATTCTTTTAAAAAATACACTGGAAAGCCTTGATAATATTTGAACTGAAGACTTTATAGTTTTCTTGCATGTGTAATCTTTGTACATGGCTATTCCCCATCAGGATGTTCTGAGGACAAGAGCAATTAGTCAAGTTAGATTTGAAAGAACCATTTTCCCTGTCTTAAAGCAGAAATGGCTATAAAGATAATTTGATTTCTTTCCTTGGAAGACTACTTAGATAAATAAAGGGACTAACATGATGCCCACCAAAAACTGCAATAACAGTAAGCAAGGAGCAAACTTTCAAAAGCAAAAATGAAGATGCAAAATCCATTGCCTCCCTACTGCATAATAATGACGCGAGACAGGTATTATGGAATAAACATGGCCCACACTTTATGGAATAATCATTCTTGCCCACCATAAAAGGAGGTTCCTGCCATAATGCAGAATCAAGTTTTGCACAGAGGTCTCAATGGACCACTTACCAAACAAATGGGCAAGTCCCTAGCCCCAAATTCTCGTGGTCATGAAGACAGCAAGAACCCAGCCAGCTCAAATTTGACCAACCCCGGACCACGAGCCACATTCTGCTTGTTGACTGTTGATCTGGGTGTGGCCCCAGCACATCTCCCCTCCCCCAAGCATGTTTCCCCCGGCTGTGGTGGGAGGTCAGATGAGCAATACATTACCTGTGATTGCGATGGGACTCACTGAAACCTGTTCTATCCACACTATCCGCCACAGCATAGGGACTAGCACTGCTAAGTCCCATGCCTTCCAACCAGCTTCTCAAGCTCCAGCAGCAGGCCCCTCTGGATGTCTTTAAGGAAAATATCAAAGCCTCTGTCAGAGAGGTGCACTCCATTGTGCCAAAACAGCTCAGGCCTATCAGCGTGGATCTCCCGGTGACCAATCACCGATCCAAGGCCACTGTATAATGCTCTGCATACTTCCCTGTTAACACTCCTCCATGCAGTGTTATCTTGCTAAACATGGATTACCACCCTTCACGAGAGCCGAGGGATGAGTGTGGACCATAAAATGCTTATAGCATAGTACATCGCCCTCAGTCATCTGAGGTAACATATTACATCCAAGATCAAGGCCTTTCCACTATGCCTGGCCAGATCATTACCTCCCGTGTATTACCAACACATCTGGGGGTTGCAAGCCAAATGCAGCTGCTCTGCAAAAATGGCCCCATTGCATTCCTCGCAACCCTTTCCATTTGATCCAGGCTCTATCTCTAAGGCCCAAATTACACCCCCAGGCCAACCTGTCCACATAGTGTGCTGCCCCCAAAAAACTGTGGCTGATTACCATGATGTGGAGCTGCCTCGCCATCACCACTGGATATGCAATGACAGACAAAACCAGGCACCTGCCTAGATGTGAGGGAGTGTTCTGATATATCTGCTGTAGGCTGTAGAAGACCAGTGCCCCAGCCATTTGATATCATTGTCATGGTAGCCTAAGGCAGCTGCAGTTGAGGCAGCACCAATTCTAAAAAAATGTGTGCCAGACTTTAAGCCTTGATGTCACGTCCCCCTAGTGTCCCTTGTTTGTTCTCCCCAAACACAGGTCCATCCTTAGGATGCGTTGCCTCTTTTTACACTGCCACCAGTGGATCTAGTCCACAATATACCAAATATATCTCAGACACATGCTGCCAATATAACAGGTTTATTGATCATTTAGTTGATATGTAAATCACAGATGTTGATGATCATTCATTAAATTGGATTTGATTACATGTTTACTTGTATGTGTTTTTATTCACAGTAAACTGTTTAACAATATTCTTTAATCATCTGTCTATTCTCTATTCCTTTTAACTCTTTCCTATTCTCTATAACACTCCAACTTTCCAATTTCTGTTTTAACTCTCTCAATTCAATGTCCTAATTCTCTCACTTCCATTTCTTATCTCCTGCTTCTGTCCCTCCAACTCCCCAACTGTCACTCTAACTCTGCCCCTCCCGTCCTATCATAGGCTCCTGCACTTGAGCTCCATATGATGGATAGGAGTGACATGGGCAATCAGCCACACTTGAATCTCCACCTTATGAAACGCCATGTCTTTTTCCAAAACTGATACTTGTCAACAGGGAACTACCCTTGTGTATGAAAAAGAAATCCTGTCCCTGTCCCCTGATTTCCAAATATGCACCTACCACTCTCACCGGACATAGCTCTGCCATAGAACAAGTTGCTAAAGTAAGATTGGCACCTCTACCATGCTGGTCAGCCTTGGCTCAGCGAATGTGAATCATAACTATATTGTCCACTAGCCTAACGTCCTACCATTGCAAAACTACTTTGGTCACATCACATGCCTGTAGTTAATACTTCGCTAATCCTTAATGCGCCAAAAAATTGTTAGCAATGACGATGCCCTAAATAAGGCTGCTTCATAGTCATCCCTACAAATGACAATCCATTGTTGGCAGATTTTTCCCAACAATGCTGGGGATATGGGTGCCCTTGTGTCCTTAACCCTACCCCTCTTTTTATTCTAACCTTTGATCATCTTCCTAATACGTAGGTTGGAGGTATAATCCTGATACCCTTGGACTCTGGCATGAAAAGCTGGTGCTGACATCCTGCCCTGTATAGATCCTGGTGACAGGCCTTTCCTATATAAATACTCTATAAACTGTTGAAGGTGTTCTGCCAGAGCAGGCCATATCAGCTCCAAACCTACTAGGTTTCTGAACTCCTGAAATCTCCTGAAATCCTTTCTGCATCCTCAGGACCAGGGTCAAACCTATTGCTCTTTCCACATCATCAAGCCAATTTGCCAGACCTCTGGGGGAAGAGTCTCTGGGAATTTGCTAGCTCCTGGTGCAAATTCCCTGAACTGGTTTATCTGTTGGCATGATAGTGCATCAGCTAAACTGTTATCAAGGCCAGGAATGTGCTTTGCTTGGACTAAAATGTTATATTTTAAAGCATGCACTATAAAGGCATGCACCAGCGCCATCACACATTCAGAGTGCGAGGTTAGGTTGTTTATTATGTAAACCACTGCCTGGTTGTTGCACCAGAAGTGTAATACTGAATTGGCCCACTCATGCACCCACAGCCACAGAGTGCCTACTATCGGAAAAAATTCCAGGAAAGTAAGGTCTCTAGTGATCCCTAACTGGTGCCATTCCTTGGGCCACCACTCAGTGCACCATCTTCCTCTAAAATAAATCCCAAAACCTAAGGAACCAGCCACATCAGCCTGGACCTGGAATTCGGCCCTAAGGTTTGTCTCAGACTTCCAAAAAGAGACCCCGTTAAACTCAACTAAAAATTGACTCCAGATCTCATTCTGTGGAAGGGGCAGCATAGATCTTTCATTGTGTCACATAACACGTGCAGGAATGCACGATCTGGCGCAACCAGCCTGCACTCAAAATTCAGGTGACCTACAATCTCCTGCAGTTCTTTCAGCAGCACTTTTCTTTTCTGTAGTCTTAAACCAATCCAAACCTTAAGGCCATTCAATTGCCTGTCTGGTAATCTGGAAGCCTACTTTTGTGTGTCCAACTCTATTCTCAGAAATGTAAGAGAAATGGCTGGTCCCTCTGTTTTTTTCCTCAGCTAAAGGTAAACCCAGCTCACATGCCATTGATTGGAATGCATTTAAAATAAATTTGCATCTCCCGGTGTTACTTTCATCACAAAAAAGGTAATCATCCAAATAATGGCCCGTGTTCTTGTAGCCTACCCTATGCCTGAGCTTCCATTCCAAAAACTAACTTAAACACTTGAATGCAGCACATGATACAGAACAGCCCATAGGTAAGGCCCTATCAATGTAATAAGATCATTGAAAATGAAAGTCCAATAGGTCGAAATCCTGTGGATGAACCAGTAGAATACAAAATGCCAATTTAATGTCACATTTCACAAGCTCTGCCCCTACTCCACACCTACGGACCATCCGTACCACCTCATCAAATGAGGTGTAACACATCATGCACAATTCAGGAGGAATGGCCTTATTAACTGACTCTCCTTCTGGGTATGACAGATGATGGATAAACCTAAAGTATCCCCGGGTCTTTTTGAGCACCACGCCCAGTGGTGATACCCAAAGGTTCTCTAGAGGGGTGTTAAGAAAAGGGCCCAACATTCTACCTTCCTTAACTTCCTTTCCATTTTTTTCTTTGACTATGCCTTCTATCCCATTTACTGATTTCATTTTTTTTGCAAAAAAACACCTTGTGTTTTCCCAATGCCAGTATCCTAAAGCCATTCTTAAAGCTGTCCAAGAGGTAAGCTGCATCTGTCCCCTTGGGGTAGTCATGCAACAATACCTCTAAGACTGGAATCTTAGAGGAGCCCTTTGTTAAGGGAACCACCTCCACTGTTTGCTTTTTTGCTGCTTCCAGAGTCTTTGCTGTTCTTCCTCTGTGTTCTGGCCCTGAAGCATGATGAACTGGGGTGTTGACCACCACACATGAAGCATTCGTGTCTAAAATGGCATGCTTTCTGTGAACACATGCCTTTTGTGTTATAGTCCCAGCAGAGCAAGCGGGGTTCAACCACCTGCCCCATGCCTACACGGGGATTCAAATTTTGTCCAACTCTGTGGATTAGATGCCGACTATCAAACCTGTTGCCTGAGTTTGGCTGGCTGGTGTCATATATTTTAGACCAGATGGGCGGGGTATAAATCAAATAAATAAATAAAATAAATAAATATTGCAGCCAGAGACCCGGTAAAGGCTCACCCCAACATAAATTCAGATGACTCACACTTCTCATACGGAATGATTCATCGTAAAGCAACCAAGCCTGTCCTGCAAAGTCTACGTATGCCGTTTAGATCAGGTACTGAAACATAGACTGAGCTCTCCAAGGTTGTGCCTTCACCACCATCCCAGTGTAAATTAGAAAGCTGGGGAGACAGTTTGCCCGTGTCCACTCCAGCCTATGACTCCTTTGTTTTTCTTTCTCCCTTTCGTCCTCTTTATCAAGCTCTTTTTTTATCTATGTTCATGTTAAAGGGCTCAAACAAATCTACAGTTATCTATCTATATATTTTTTCTTTAGTAGCTGGAGTAAGATGATCACCCAATGGCATGGCATGATCCCCAAAAGGCAGAGCCTTTAAAGGGATAGAGTTGTGTACCATGTCAAGTACTGATGGGTAAGGCCAAACCCCCATGCCAGATGTCAAACCCAGTGCTGCTGGGAATGTAATTTGTGGATAGGGAGCCGCCAATTCCCTACTGGCGTGCTTGTACTTGGCCAGGGATTGGCTGGGCCCCCAAACCCTTGTATATCATGTGTCATGTGTGAAGGTAAGCTGCCTTGTCCGCTGCTCAGCCACGGCCAAACAGGCAATATTGGGAGGGTGTCCAGTGCAACCACCAGCTCACCTGAAGCTATAGGTGCTGTTGTATCATGCTCACCCCTTCCATGCCTATAACCTGTAGCCAACTCTTCCACCCCCTCTTGCTGACCTCTAGCTGCTGTCGCTGACCCATCCACCTCCTGTGTCGGCAGCCCTTGCTCCTTGTTCTCACACTGATGCTGAGGTGTCACTGTTGATGCATCAGAATCTCTTCTGGACGGTCCTGTAGCCTGTCAACCAGCCTCTAAAGCAGCAAAGAAAGACATTAAGTTTTCCACCACGGCTTTATGCTTAGCTCTCCTATGGCTCTTGGCCTCTCTCACCAAACGGCGCGGTTGAGGCTAGCCATGTGAAACCCTTTGTGCCGTTCTTTTAGTCTCCAAGGCCTAAACCTTTTCCTGCAGCTGTTCCCAAATAGGCCAAGTCTCCTCATCTGAGGATGAAGGAGGAGGTGAGACTTGAGGACCTGCCCGCTTCTTAGCAGGATGCTTTCCCTTCTTCTTACCTTGACCCTTCCTGGAAGCCATTTTAACCACAGAAGCTCAGCCCTTTATACTTTATTTCATCAATTGGCTACTCTTAATCACCTCTACTCACCTGGAGGTGAATACCAACAATTCACTATTATTAAAAGCACCCCAGCAAGTGTCCAACAATATGTTAATGAGCAATGCAATTGATGTAAATACATGCTAGAGCCCACAAGCAAGCTTCCTATGGCTGCCTCCCATGCACTGCAACATGTCTTCCCTCATCACCTTCTTCCAGTAGCTTGCTTTTGCCTAACTCACCTTAATTATTTTATCTATTTAATTTAGCTTATTGTATGTATTAAAAATTTATAATTCTTATTTAATTAATAATTAAACATATAAGTATTAATATTATTATTTATCAACCTACTATCACCCTTCCCTTTTAATTTTTTTTTATTGTTTGGACCCACTAGGTTAATTAGTCCCACCTCCAAAAGTGACCAAATCAAATTTACCCTTGTCTATGATGTGAAAAGCAATTAGTTATTACTAAAGCAACTTGAATTGATGTACCCCTATCAATTGATTATACTGAATTTATTTATGATTTATATTTATGTTGGTATTATACTCTAAGTGCAGGCACCTTCGGCCTATGTCTGCTGGCTGGGAGGAATGTGTGCCCACTCACCAAGCAGGCCAGCCTGCTTGCATCCAATGATAAGAATTCAGTTTCCTTTTTCCACCCTCTTTTTTTTCCTATAACATCAATTGAATTCAACAGAAATGAATTAATTGTTATTACTGATTGTTATTACTAATAAAATAGTAGCCTTTGCTGAGCTCAATGGGCACCCAGGCGGCTGCCTGGTCAATCCCAAGCGGCTCTCCTACCCCAATCGAAACCTGCTCCTGGTTCCCACTTCAAACTCAAACTCCAAGTTAAATATAATTAAATTAAAATCAATGTAAAATTAATCTTCAAGTCCTTTCATAAGCAGCTCTGAAATCCTGGAGCTCAACTCAGCAGCAAACCACAGTGTGTGTGTGTGTGTGCCAATGCAACCCCCCCTCCAATCCACGTGTGTATAACAGAACCACTTCAAGTAATGTGAACATGTCTTTAATGGGAAACTCTTTCCTGAAGTTATTCTCAGCCAGTGTTTCAACTATGTATGCCAGTGTTTATTGGTCCTCTTGTCCTGGTCACATAGATGATACATACGTATGTGGAGAGGTTTGATAATGACAATCACTATTGTTATTGTTGCTGTTGTTGCTATTGCTGTTGGTACACACTGTTAAATTGCTGCCAACTTAGACTGACACTATGAATTAATGATCTCCAAAAGGTCCTATCATTAATGTCACTACTACATACTGCAAACAATTGCCTATGGGTTACTTTTTTGAGTTAATCTATTTATATATAGTTCTTTTACTTCCCTTCAGATAGATATGCATAGATTTGGGGAGGTTTTCATTTTAAAAAGGCACATAAAATGTTCACATAGCTCAAGTATTAAACAAGTTTGGATTAGGATTATGTTGCTTGTTGTAAAGGAGAAGTTTATATATATTCATACATTTCCATGTGTATGAGGCATATTTTTTTCCTTTGAAAGATCTTTTGAAGTCATTTTACCCCTTTAAAAACTAAAATAACACAGTTTAGCTACAGAATCAGTTAAATCAGCAGCCCTATAGTTTAGTTTAGACTATAAATTGTGCAAGTACACCTACTGCTTTCCCAAGCATTATGCTGAAGGTCTCTCAGAGTGCTAGTTTTAGATTGCATTTTGATTAGAAGGAGACCTTTTGAGACATTTTGTGTGTAGAAGAACCATTGTGAATTCTGCATATATTAAAGACAACCTCAATTGCCCAACAATTGGCTCGAATCATTGGTTTTATCTTCCTTACATGCCTTATTAAGCCAAGATCTGATCATTAAAAGGTGGCTAAATATGTGTGTCAGAAACAACAGACTAAGTCTAGTGTTGCATTGATGTCTGATTGTTAACATGCCATCTCTCTTTCCATGCTCACCAGTCCTAAAAGAGAAAAAGCTTTCAGAACACACAGCACTAGTTATTTAAGTGAAAAATGCCCGCTTCATCCCAGCCAACAGCAACTATCACACATCATGCTCAAAATCCTGTTATATAGTTATTCTGGCATGACTTGTGGTGTCAAATTTCCACTAATTAAAGAGTTTCCATTTGGATTCTTGGTTGCACAGTGGCTTTCTCTTGTGCTGGCAAAGCTATGCAACAGATTTCAGCTTCTCTTTCATCTGTCTATGGTAATGCTTGGATGGTCATATCCTGATTTAATGAAGTAAGACATGAATGAGTCTCTTCCTTGTCCATACAGTCCTTTCCACTCTCTCTTGAAGCAGGTGTAGGCATAGGCATGTAAATTCATGCATATTTTCTGTTAGTACAGGATGATGAGGAAATACAACATTGTTCTCCTTACTGAGGAGGCTGGTTCTTGATTGAGTTCTAGCACTGGCATGGAAAACATTTTGTGCAACATTGTCCGTTTTTGTGGCACTTAATTCACTTAATTCCATGCATTATGCAAACTGCCCCAAACTAGGATGACTGCTGCTTCATTTTAGAGTTTGAAGTGATGGGTGGATTTCTATTTATTTATTTTTATTTTTGCCCCACCTTGTTCCTTAGAAGGACCCAAGGCAGCTATATATGTCTGAAATATCTTATTTTTCTGTTCTCTCTCTCTCTCTCTCTCTCTCTCTTTTCTTGAAGGAAAAGGACATTAGAGACATATTCGGCAAATCACAGAGCCCTTAGTAGTGTGTGTGAAGAAGAGAGAGTTCTTTGTCTCACTGGGCTGAGGTTGAAGAGTTTCATAAGATATTAAGTTTCCCCACTGAGTTGTTTCAGACTTTTAAAGTGTTTTGGATCCCTAGCAGATCCCAAAATTGTAACCATTGCTTACTGAGTAGCTCAACTCTTTTGTCCACAACAAAATCAGTTTTCTAAATTGCACAAAAGATCTACAAAAGCAGGTTTTCAACTGCAGAAATTATCTCTCCAATTTATGTAGGGTGATGAAAGTGGTGACACAAGGAGCAAGGATAATACATTCTCCTTCATGGATTGATTCTTCACAGAAATAGAACATTTGAATAGACTCCTTTTTCAAACTGACTTCAGTTCTCCAAAGAGCCATCAATATATATTCATAATAATCTGTGTAAGACAGGGCCAATTTCCAGGGGCACATCCAATGTGTTAGCTCCCTCTGAATGCATATGACCTAATTTTCTATTACATTGGCATCCCCTCTTCACAAAATATCATTTGAAGTAATGCTTGTTGGGAAGACAAAGCACATAGCTAAGGGGTGGACAAGCAGAAGGGCTAACTGACTGACTCTTTTACTGAAATTCAGTAAATGTATGTTTTGGTCTAGATATGTTTTTTTCCAGAAGTTGAGAATAGGGGAGAAAAATTTTGATGCATTAGCAAACATCCAGTAATATTTTTATTAAGCTCAATTAAAATTATGAGAAGTAGTGAGCTTTGGAGTTCTCCATGAATCTTCAGGCTGAAAGTAGAATAGTATATGAATATATACCCTTAGGGTGTTCAGATTTCCTAATAATTATCTGAGGGGGAGAATGGGACAAAAGCCATTTTCCTTAGCTCTTCCTTGATAGTGGGCTAGAGACACTAGCATCTGTGGTTTGAGGCTCAAGATCAGAAGCAGTGCTAGCTCAGCCCTGAAATTCCTCTTTGATCTTGGCAGTGCACTAGCTTGCCCTCCATGCTGCTCACTGAACCCAAATAAACATCATGGGCAAATCAGAAGCTAGCTCACTACATTGTTAATTATTTTGTTGGACTTGATGTTAAGAATACTGCTAAAATCTTGTAAGATAATTTCTATCACAGGAAGATGGTAACATGAAGATAGCCACTGTCCATGGGGGACTTCTTCAACTTTATTTGGAAGGGAGAGACAAGGTCCATACAAAGTTTAGAAAATTAACTATGAAATATGCCACTACCGTCAAGGCAGAAGCTATGTAGATCTAACTTCTTCATTTCACTTCTCCCCGATTATGTGTTCTGTTCGTACATAGCCGCCCAGAGTGGTAGAATATACTAGATGGGCGGGATATAAATCAAATAAATAAATAAATAAATAAATAAATAAATAAATAAATAAATAAATAAATAAATAAATAAATGATAGATAGATAGATAGATAGATAGATAGATAGATAGATAGATAGATAGATAGATAGATAGATAGATAGATAAAATTTTCTAACCTATATCCTTTGAGAGGCTTAAACAGCTTTGAGAGCTTTCTCTAGTATCTATGTTCTAAGAGACGAAATCAGTTTGCAGTACCTGCTCTTGTTTAATGTATAACTACAGACAGGAATGGGGGGGGGGGAATAAATGTTAGGATACATTTTCTGTATTTTCATAGACTAACACACTGCGAGCATGTGGGGTTTTAGCATCTTATCATGGCTACTTAAGCAGTGAAAAAAATAAGCCTGTTACTCTTTCCAAAGCTTCATATATTTAGCATCAGTAACCTAAGCCACTGACATATATTCCAGTTAAACTAGAGAATGTGTCAGTTTTGCCCCAATTCAGTTTATAAAGATACTGTAGCCTCTGTTTTCGGCTTCCTTAGAATTCAATAAAAGGCTTCAGAACACATTGCAAAAAGTCATATCTACGTTATTTCGATTCATTCATGCTATTTCTCCACACTGTTATTGTCTTTACTTTATATATTTATCACTTCCTCTGAGATTCAGTAAAATCCTTCTTACTCTATCAATAAATGCAACTAGCAATAATCAAAAACAAAGTCATAAAGCTAACACCATTTAATCCCACTAAAGCCTTATTAAATCAAGGCAGTATTCAGAGGGTAAGCATATCCTCTCCTCCAGCAGGGAATCTGCAGCTCACAATGTTCACAAAGTGATTAGCAACTTGACTAAACACAGTCGTTGAAAAGCCATTCTCTTGATCTGCTCTGTCAAAGTCATCAGCTCTGGCCACAATACAGTATACCATTACAAACAGAGAAGCCACTTTGAGTTCAGTGGGAAGTACAATGCAATTCTAAATATATTTACTCGAAAAGACATTCCATCAATTTGAATGTAATGTACTCTGTAACCAGCACACCTAATCTGCAGTCTTAAATAATGATGGTAGAGAAGTGGAAACCAGTGTTTATAAAAAAATTTTTAAATAGAGAATTCTAGGAGAAGGTTTAGGCTTTTTCCCAAGACACCTTTTATGACTTTCTACAACAAATCTAAACATCTTCCTTTCCAATTCTTTTCTACTGCTGCCTTCTTTCTCTAACTTACTCAAGTTTACTTTCTAAGTTATGGTGGCCACATGTCCTATTCTGATTTGAAGACATTAGTTATATGAAAGGATTTCTAGTCCATGTCTTTTTTTAAATATAAAGACCAAGATAAAGAGAAGGCTAGTGTGATTATTTTGAGGTAATTTCATGGGCTGGGAAACATTCCAGCTGCCTTCATCTGGGATTCAGACAATTGGACTTCCAAACATTAAGGAACAGAGACAAGCTTCTTTCAACAAGGCCTTATGGTTCTTATGCTCTGGAAGGTCTGGGATCCAACAAGGTTTGGAGGTCACTTCCCCATGTTGGGTTTGGTCGATTCTGGCTCATCATTTCTGGAGAAATCATCCAACATAAACTTCTGTCCCTGCTCAAATTCACAAGATTCAGTGTTGTTTTTGCTGAAGCTACTATTCTATAAAAAGCAGATGGTACTTGGAAGCCAAATGTGATTTAAATGTAAAAGACCAATTGTTCATGGTTTTATGACTAGTGATTCGAAAGTAAGCAAGGACTTAATTTGCAAGTCTGATTGCTGATATATGTATCTCTAAGAGGACTATATTGTTGGTGGTGGGTGGGCATTAATTGTAAGGAAAATCTTATCCTACTTAAGAAAATAGAAAATATCCCAGTAAAAGAGGAATTGCTTATGGTTTGCTAACTTTTCCTTCAGGATGTTGTCTAGGCGCATTCCCTGGAAGAAGAAGAAGATCTAGTGGTTAATAAAACTTATTGCAACAGTTATGTTGTGAGGACAATGTAATTAATTCTAAAGTCCAGAGTAACTACAATAACAATAATGAAATAGATTTGGTAATGTGCCTTTTCTGAGCAGGCATGAAAGCCGTTTCTCACAGGGAAGCCAATTAAAATGTTGGCTTTGTCCTTAGAGGTTAATACACACTTGGCTGCAACAGAAGTAGCCTACTTTCTTAGCAGAAATAATGAGTAGACAGGAGACAAAGGATTAATGAATTATCCTAATCTCTGTTTGTTTACAAATGTACCATTCCAGCAGATGGCTTTGGACAGCTGTGGAGTTTAACAGCAGCATAACTCAAGCATCCACAAAGTAATTATCTGCCCTGCCCCTCTTTTTTCCTCCTCACAAGTCCATTGTTTATTTTAAGCTCCACTATTGTTCTCCCAAATTCAAATGATAGTTCAGAAAAAAACAACCCCCTCACTGATTTTGATTCCATGCCCCCCAAATAGAACGAAGCCTGTAAAACTTAACTCACATTGTAAAACTGTCCAGAATTGCTATCTGCAATGTCTTGGTCCATGTGAGAAAAGGCCACCTGACAACTGGCAAGTGCAATGGAGCTGGAAAGATTCAAGCTTGAACAGAAACAGATGTGAAATCCTCACTTTGAACTAAGGAGAGAAGTTGAAAGGATCTGAAGAGTGTGACACTTCTCTTGTCAGAAGAATAATCAACTGGCCAGTCTGATTCTTTGGATAGGAGAAGTTTAAGATTGCCAGATCTAAGGGAGCTGGCTGGAATATCTAAGAGCTACTGTGCTTCTCCAGCAAGTGAAAAAAATATATGGGGCAAGCGGTATTGGTGAAGAAGAAAGTGTGATTTTCATATGTAAAGTGCTTTTACTAGCTGCTCCTCTTCACTCACTGGCACTCTGATACATTTTCCTGACTGCCTAGCTACCTCCAAATATCTCCATACCTGATCCTGGGTTACCATATTTCCTGGACAGCTTAAGTACACCCAGATTCTGGCTCCGTGTATCTAGCTTCCTATACAGTATTTCCTTTTCCACAATCAGTTCTCCAAAAGTAGTTCTTCCATCCCCCATGCCAGCCTTTGTTCATTGAGTATCTATGGTGTATTTTGGTTAGAACAACTCTATAAAGGGATGTAAGGCAGAGTTTGAGGTTTCAGGGCATGCTTTTGCAATTTATTGGAACCCTGAGAACCAACAGCACAGCCTAGTGCAAAAAGGCGGTATTCTTACAGTTCAAAACTTTTGAGCTCAAGAAAATTGTCATCCCAAAATATATACTGCATCCCTGTACAAACACATGCACACATTCATAGATTCAATAAACCCTGGATCTTGGTGGAATGATCAGGAACAGTAACTTCAATCATATATTTTTATCCCTGTAGTACTCTATAAGGGCCATGGTGGTGCTGTAGGTTAAACCGCTGAAGCCTCTGTGCTGTAAGGTCTATAGATCTTCAGCTGTAAGATCGAATCCACGTGACGGAGTGAGCATCCATTGCTTGTCCCAGCTCCCGCATGAAAGCATGCAAATACAAGTAGATAAATAGGGACCACCTCGGTGGGAAGGTAACAGCGTTCCGTGTCTAAGTCGCATTGGCCATGTGACCACGGAAGACTGTATTCAGACAAACGCTGGCTCTAGGGCCCCCTAGAGTCAAACATGACTGGACAAAAAGTGTCAAGGGGAACCTTTACCTTTAGTACTCTTTTGTTGTTTAGTTGTGCCCGACTCTTCGTGACCCCATGGACAGGCCCTCCTGTCTTCCACTGCCTCCTGGAGTTGGGTTAACTCTTTTTTTTAGTACTCTATATGCATAAATTTATTTTGAGGAGAATATATGAGGGGCACTGAGTGAAACCACTCAGCTAGGAATTATATATTTTTTCCTGCCCGTCTAGTGGTTTGTTCAAAATGACAGCTTTCTCCCACAAAACTTTGTGAGGATCCCAAGAAAACATACCCTACCCCAGTTGCATAGTCCTGCTTTTCATTGCAGTTCTTTGTGTGGCACAAAAGTATGAAATGATACATTTTTACAAATTTATTTATTTTTATTTATTTTATTTATATGCCGCCCACTCTACCCAAAGGTCCAATATGCATTGGAGAATAGCTCGAAGAACCTTATTTTTTTCACATAAATGGGAAAATGAGGTGTGGGGGAGGGGGACAAGAAAAGAAGAAATCTGTTATCTGTCACCACTGGTTACGGCTGGTTTCCAAAGTAATGTTTTGACTGAAGGGTCAACGGTGAGCCTGATAGGAAGCCATGTACCAGTCTCCTGAATCCATCTTGGCAGAGATATATCAAGATCAGCTCACTACAGAGTAGTCGTCTTCTTCCTCTGAGGTAATCTGGCATACATTAATTTCTATATTGTAATTTGCAATGGGAAGAAATATTTCGTACATATAGCTACCTTGTGCTAAGGTGTGGTTTTCACTGCTGGGGCATATTGAATATAGTAAGGATGGAAGAAGATGGTTTATGAAACAAGCAGCTGTCTGTGTTCATATCAGAGTGTTGCACAATTTAAAATTATGGACGTATATGAAATATGGATGATGTTCAAACAAATTAAAAATGTTAAAATGATTAAACTGGGCTACTTCAACAGCACTGTCTTAACCACTTACTAGATCTTCTTTAATACACATATTGGGGCATAGACTGCATGCACATAAGTCCTGCATTGATTGCATTTCTTCACAATCCCAGAAAATTTGTCCTATATCGAAGTAGGCTCATTTTACTTGAGTATTCTTTGATCTTCCTACTTTGCTTTGAAATCTATGATGTGACTTCTGGATGGTCCACCTAGTGTCTTCTCCTGGTGGGTGATGGTGGGTTGGTCTCAGGTAGATAGTAATAATCCTAAATGATCCTTAAGAGTTACCTCCATTTATTTGGCATGTACTGATTTATGCCATATGGCACTAGCATATTCTCCTGTGGAATAGCACAGGGACAAAGTTGTCATTCTTATTGTTTCTGAGAGTGCACCTAGTCTGACCCTGTCAGTTTCCTAAGTATTTTATTTCTGAAGGCAACTATGTCAGAGGACATAGAAGAAGCCTCCTTGAAGAGTGGAAAGTATACTTGGGCATCCACTGGGCAATGATATGCACCTGGCTAACTCTTCCTATCCAGAAGTGTTGCACTGTATACGTGTTGATGAGCAACAATAACCCAAAAGTCCTTTTTAGGACCAGAAATGACAATAATTATTAATTAAATTAAACAACCAGCTGCTTGTTCATTTAGAAAGGAACAAGCAGTTACATAGGCATAACAACATTGGCCTAATTAGATACCAACAATCATAGATGACAATAACAAAAACAAAAAAAAAACAAAAACAAAAACACCGCAGTAAAGAACTTCTAGGATTTTTATTCTTGTCTCACAGGTTATTGTGAGCAAAAGTTACAAACAGTGCTGAGCAGTGGTTATCTTGAGGGGATAAGAGACCAATATATTTCTATTTATTTTGTTTTATTTAATTCAAGTTTACTATTTCCTCAAAGAGTTTGGATCTCTTTGGCTCTTCACATATGGATTTCACTGCATCATAGTTTGTAAATCTGCACAAATATATGTGTATCTTCATACCTACCTGCCATATGAATGTGGAACTGCTGCAAAGTTTTATGAATACAGGTACTTTTCCTCTTGAGCATGTATATTTTGCTCATGAGAATGAATGAAATTTGAGATGGAAGCTTTAAAATGTTTGGAAATAAAAATGCTTTGGTAGAAAAGAAAGGTTAAAGTCATGAGAATGCAGATGGTTTGGCACAAAAATTCTAGTATTGTAAGAATGCAGACACAACATTTTTATTCATGGCAGCATGATTCATAAGCAGATATACTGACAGCTATTCTGAATATTGGGAGGGCTACTAGAAATCTCGGGTCATGGTTGAACAAATATAACAATATTTGGCCTGCACTACAGTATTTTGATTTCAACAGCAAATCAACCATAAGATACTTGCTTGCACAAACAAATCTTTTACCCCAGTGGATCAGTTCCCACTGAAGCTCATATTCCATATATTCTCAAGCACTCCTGATGCAGAAATTACAGGTGAGAGTGTAAATCAATCACAGAAACAACCCTTTCTCCCAACTTGAGCATGTTCATTTGGATTAGCTTTACCCTCTCTATGCAGTGGACACACATTCACATCTTGGGCATGTTTGATTTGAAAAGACTGTGCAGAAGAAAATAACGGAAGCATATATATTTTGATAGAATTTATCCATTGGATCCTCTGCCCACACGTTCACTATAAATACATGATTATATTAGCTGTACCAAGATTGTATCAATTTTAAGATCAAATACTTGGAGTATGTCCTATTGTAAGATGTTAATATGTACTTTTCCAGTCAGTATATTGACAACTGCTAAAAAGTGCAGTGGTACAATAGAGTAGATGAGTCGACTCCCTTTTCTAATTGATCAAACAGGCTTGCCACCGCCTATTATATTCTTAAGAATGCAAAAGCCCTGAAATTTAGAATTCTACTTATTTCATTTTTCTTTTAATTATTCTGGATTTTTTTTAAAAAAATGATAAAATTGTAAAAGTTTGAAACTGGCCAAATTTAAACGTTTGGAATAGGTATCGAAAGGTCAGAATCCAAAGTCTGAATAGGCATCTGAAGCTCAGGATCCAGGTGTATGCTACTGAAGAACACTGAAAGAGTCCATCAACAAACGCTTCCCTTTCTGTCTTCTCCTCCTGCCCCTTTTGCTCTGCCTAAAAAACTGCTCAGGAGGTACATTACTGTCTCTGGAGCAGATGCTGAGCGGGTGTAAGGAATCACTTATCTCCAGTTTTGCTGACAGAGCTGTTTCTTTCAGTGAAAGCATGCTACGAAATCCTAGACTAAGTAATTAAATTCTTGAGCTCTTTTATTTCAAGTCTTTAACGCCTCACTCCTTTTTGAAGTGTATGCATTGTTGTTATTATTGTTATTCTTCTAATACCAAAAAAGTGGGGAGGGAGGATAATGGATTTAGTGTGGTGAACTAGAAATATGATCAACTTTTGTTCCTCTAGTATGTCTGGGCTTACCACAATTGATAAGTCACGATTCACCAGCAAAATAAAGGTACTTCTAGTGAAGAATGAGTTCCCAGAACAGAAATCTATGAATTTGATCATGATAGGAAAAAAATCATTAGATTAATTAGGCAATTAGGACAATTCACAGCTGCACACTTTGACAACTGATTCGGCAGCTCTGTATTAATGAGACAAGTCTATATACCTTCCATGAACAAAAACTTTAGGGAAGCTATCATTTCTTTTCATGTTTATCATAAAAGCTAAACAAAGAAAAAAGGGGGAAATGAACTTACATTCCAATAGTCTAAGCTTCTAGTCTATAATCAAAGGCAAGTCTGCTTCCATATTTTTGTTTAGCAATTTCACTGCATTCAGAGATAGCTCATGCAAAAGGTTACATCTCCCTACCATTCTCTACAAAACAGAACAGGACATCTGAGAAAATCCTAAAATGACAAAGCACAACATGATGACATCTGAAATGGCTGGTGTGTTTCTGGGAACAATTTTAAATAGTTAATAATATGTTTTGAGCTGTTTTTTTCACATTATCATGTATTGCATTCTTAATTGTTTTAACATTTATTTTAAAAACATCTTTGTTAAGTGCCTTGTATCCTTCTGCCGATACAAAGGTGGAGTATAAATGAAATGAAATAAATTGTTATTCTTTGCCTGCAAGGTGAGGTCAGAATTTGGAAATAATAAGGGCTTGGAATGACTTTCAAAAGACTTTTAAATGATGGAAACTATTTTATTACTAAACAAATAGCTAAATTTTGCTTGTATTTGATTAAATTTCAGACTAAGAAGATGGGTTAATTAAAAGGTTCAAATTTTAAATTAAATTTTAAACTTTGAATTTTGAATTCTTTGTAGATATTCACTTTATTATCCTGTAACTGTGCTAGTTGTATTCCTATGGTTTTATACCACAATAAAGTCATTCATTCATTCATTCATTCATTCATTCATTCATTCATTCATGTAATTTAGTTACTTTAGTAGTTACTTTGGGAGTTAACAAGTGTATAAAAGAGTCACATTTAAAAAAATAATAGAACATACAGAAACAAAGTTACTTCACTGGCATGAAAATATGCTCTACCAGCTTAGAAGTGACATTTTTAAAGGCATCTTAAAGTATTTTAGAGGTCTTTGAGAAGATTTTTTACATTTTTACTCTTTGTTTTGTTTAATCATCTCTTCATTTTGAAGAAACAGCACAAACACCAGAGAAACAAGGTCCTTTTGTAACATTGCAAGAAGTGACAACCACAGGTTATGTTTCAAGACCGAATCAATGGTTTTTAACAGCAATATCCCAAGCTCTGGGAGAGGTAGATTCTTTGAGTGAATTGCTATGCAGTTACATTGGTGTTTCCAATTAATTGCCGAACCCTAACAGAATGGCTCTCATTCCTTGGCTTTTGATCCCGCTTGAGGGATTTATAAGGCCAGGTATTCAAAAGCTACCAGAGGAGGCTGTGCCTATTCAGCTGACAGTTGTGGGAAGAAGACAGAAATCAGGTACAGTGATCATCATAAAAGTATACAAGCTTGGTTTAGTGAGTCATCGAGATGTGGCTTTGAATCTTTCTCTTTTTAGGGTTAATAATATTTACCCCACTTAGGAAATATGGCCATGAATATCAAGATACGGTACCAAATGATAGGCAAGAGTAGATAGGGATTGATGCCAGCAGTGGGGAGAACACCTAGAATTACATCCTTAGTGAAGAAGGGAATTGGCAAGTTCAATATGCATCTGAATGATCCCAAAGTGGCCTTTGGTTGGGAAAGAGTGAAGGAAAGAGGAGAAGGGGACAACAGAGGATGAGATGTATTCACGAAGGCTTTCACAGCCGGGATCTAATGGTTGTAATGGGTTTTTCAGGTTCTTTGGCCGTGTTCTGAAGGTTGTTCTTCCTGATGTTTCGCCAGTCTCTGTGGCCGGCATCTTCAGAGGACTGGAGTAGCAGAGCACAGAGTGCTGTCCTCTGAAGATGCCGGCCACAGAGACTGGCAATACATTAGGAACAACAACCTTCAGAACATTGCCCAAAAAACCCACAACAACCAAGAGGATGAGATGGTTGGACAGTGTCATCGAAGCTACCAACATGAATTTAACTCAACTTTAGGAGGCAGTGGAAGACAGGAGGTCCTGACGTGCTCTTCTCCATGGGGCCACAAAGAGTCAGACATGACTAAAAGATTAAACAACAACAATAAAGATTCCCTACACCCTACATGGGTTGCAGATGTCACTAGTGGGAAGGATATATCACATCTGGCAAGAAGGATGGTGAATTATGTTGTGCCAGAGGAACAGCTAATGAACCATTCCATTTGCTTCAAATGGGCATACCAACAGAACATATGTTTAAACCACTTCCTTCTCATTGGTCCTCATAGTTAACATGGCTGGGACATGTGATTTTCTTTTAACAAAACAGGCATGTTTAATCCATGCTATTTCTAGCTATTCCTCAACTTTTTAAATCTATATAAATGAAATGTCAAGGCCAGCACCAGAACTGGTTGAAGATACTTCCTCTGTGACAAATTGTAATATCCCCCACCCCACCCCTAGCATGAAGTAGCAGGAACAGCAAGTACTGAATCAGATTTTGTTGGACATGTTGCTGCTGCCATACAATATGAGAAAATAACAAGCTAGGGGAGAAATTTGATTATTATCAAAGTCCCCCAAAGATGTACAGGCGGAGAATATGAGCAATAATAGAAACATGAACATACTGAGATCTCTGCGTGAATCTATAAACAACAGTGACCTGTGGCACATCCTCCTCCCCAGGAAATGATAAACAGCGGAGATTCAGAAAGAAAAAAGTGTTCATTGTAAAATTGCAAGACAATAATCAGTGTTCTTTCTGCAAAATCATTTTGACTCTACATGGAAAATATTTTTATTTTTCCTCCCAAGAATGCCGACACCTCCTCCAGTTGAGAGAAACCAAGAGTGAGGTTGCCAGTCTTCATAGCTATCTGTCCATATATCCAAAATGCTTCCTTCCTCTCATGCTCAGTTGCAGAGCACCATATCCACCAGAAGCTCTTGAGAATGGGAGTCTGAATCGTGCAGATTCACAATCAAGCCTTTTGCAGATCAGACACTCAAATCCAGCTGTTTTATTTGCAGATACAGAGACATTCTTTAATATTCAAACCTTTTGTTCAGTGATGCTCTTCCTGATGGCTGTGAACACGAGAAGGAAAATATACCAACTGGAAATATCTTTGCTATTTGGGAAGTTTTCCCACTTATTTATGGTCAGTCTTTTATACGGTTATTATCATCCATCAACATCTAGATGACAGACAATTATCTCTTGTTTCTAAATGTGTTTGTTTGGAAAGGGAAGGCAATTACCTATATTTAAAAAGATGGATGTTTTTGTTAAATCTGTAGTAGGGAGATCAAGCCCAAGTACAATTTTCAGGAGTCATATAATAATGGGTGTTAAGGTAGCATGATCTGTTGCTGTACAAGCATCAACATTACAAACATGGAATGATGTTTTGGGAAAGAAAGGAGTCTTTTCTGAATGCTCAGCAGGAACCCTTGTAAAGACCAAGTCAAGTCATAACCCTCTCACCCCTTCTAAGAATTAGAAATATTCCTTCTGCCACTATTCTTTACATGATTAATTTTCCGGATAATTTCACTGTTAAACTCCAACAGCAAGACTTCGTCCACTTCTCTAATCTGAGCCACATATTGTGGTGACACTGTGCTATAATTTGGTGTTCAAATGAAAGAGCCAGATTTTAACAAGTGTCCAGTGGACTGTTGAGAAATACTTTCAGGGCAATTAAAAGCCAAAAATGATGCTTGGCTTATTGTGGATTTTTTTCTCTCTTGAAAACTGGATTCTGGCCGCTTTGTCAAGCTCTTCATGAAGTTTTATTAGCCATGCTGAAGAAGCTTTCTGCATAGGAGGAAGTGAAATTTTGCATCAATAGTGCAGTAGAATTTGTGAATTTGTCTCCTGTCTTTCCATAAAATTGCTCCTCAGTGAACACACACTAAATATCTGTTTGAGTGATAAGGCTTCATGTTTTGTGAAGCCTTTGGTGTAGCCTTTAGTGTTGTGCTTTGGATAAACTCTTACAGTACATATGAGGTTGAGGAAAAAGAAGTTGCTCCAGATCCCTGGAGGAATGTGGAGCATCTTGACTCCAAAGGATAAACAGAGTAAGTTGGGCGATAGGGGAATCACTAACCTGAATAACTCCCTGCCTACAGCAGCTATTTCCCTCCCAATGCAGACTTGCTATGCTGCGTTTGCAGAGGACTCTTAGTGTTCAGAGTGTGGACAGATTAGGATGAAAGAAGGACACAGATCCTCTCCTGATGTACAACTCCCTGAGAAGGATGATAAATACTGTTTGCTTTTTGAGCAGCTTAGTTTAACCCTATGGACTGTTAGAACACTATCAGCTCATACTGATGCCATATTATTAAAATTATTTGCACTGTTGAATTCAGTTTCCAAGGTAGATAACCAAGAAAAGTTGCTAGTTAAGACAGATTTCCACAGAAATCTTGGGGTAGTCCCCTCTGCTTCTTGGAAAGATACTAGAGATGGGTCTGAATTAATTCAGAACCTGCTATCTGAATACTGTTGTGTGGCAACACCCTTCTGACAGGTTTTGCCATGGACCATTGGGGTCCTTTGTCACTGGCAGTGCCAATCCGGGCAGGAGTTCAGCCAGCCAGTCTCTGCTTCCACAGGCAGCTGTCTGCTCATTGAGGAGGCAGGACAATATTTGGACAGAATTAATTAAATTAATTTGAGCCCATCTCTAGAGGACACCAAGGAAACTCTGGTATGGCAACTAAACAATATTGTAATAATGGTCAATCCATATAGAAGCTTTTTTCCCTATTGGTGTAACTCTGCTATCCTTGCCTCTTTAATTAAAGGTTCCTTATATTGACATTGGCATTGTCAGTCACGGCATTAACAGGCACGTCTATCCCCAAAAGATTTATTTTGCCCTTCTTATCTTCTAAAATTCCTTCTCACTTAATGAGGTCCAAAGGATATACTGTATTGTTAAAAGGGGAGTATTTCCAACAATTCACCAGAGGGGGAAAAAATCTCCCATCTACACCAAAGGTGTAGGAGAGGGGTTTCAGATCTACCTCATTGGCAACAGAGGAGCTTCTTAAGGCTGAACATTCTTAAAATCAAATCAAAACTACGAACCAGTCTGACTCCTTTTCTGATTCCGAAGCAAAGGAATTGTTTGGTTCATTCTCTGAACTCCAATCCAATGGACAAAATCATTTTGCCTGAAGACTTTCCAACCAATTTCAAGAACTCACAGACATGGCAGAGGGTCTTCTCTGTTGCTGCTCTCAGACTGGAACTCCCTCCCATAGGAGGCTAGACTGTCCCCAGTCTTTACTGCCCTTCCACAGGGAGGTGAAGACATTTAGCTTCAGGCAAGCTTTCCCTGAGTGAATAGCTGCTGAGTGGGATTTTTAAAATAGAGGGTTGTATTTTACTGCAGTGACTGTGTTTTGGTGTTGCTTATGTTTTTTGGCATTGTATTCATTGATCCTTTTAGTATACTCATAGCTGCTAACGTAAACACTGACTTTTTAATTGTTGTAAGCTGCCTTGGGTCCTTTTTAACGAGAAAGGTGAGTTAAAAATATTTTAAATCAATAAATTAATAAATAAAATATTGTAATAAACTCTTCTGGACACTAGTCATGGGTTGGGTATGTGGTTCTCTTAACGTCCACAGATAGGAATGTGCAGCCCCTGGGCCTCTCAAGGTCATTTTGTGGAAGAAAAGGCTGTGGGCATCTTCAGATCATTATGGGTTTAAGGATCAGAGATAACATGTTTGGGGCTACAGTCCTCATGTCCTGTTTTTGAACTTCATTTAGGAAAGTTGTTGCCTCTCATGCAAGACAGAAGGCTGTAACAGAAGGTCTGGTCCAATTTCTTCTATATTTTTGATAGGTCTGTTAGACCTTAGGATGCCAGCTGGAGTGTCAGGGAGGCAAATTTGAGAGCAGGTGTTCATCTTTCAATTTTTTCAGATGACACCAGAGCCCAACGGATTAGTGCAAAAAAGTTCATGGCCATGCTGTATCTGTGCATGCCAAAGAGTCAAGGATGTGGGGGAGGGAACTGAGGAGAGTGTTTATGAGTAAAAGAACTTGAGCCCATTGTGCCATTTATGACAAAGCAGGGAGTGTTGCACTAGTATCATAACTCACAAGTCTTCTTGTTGCACCATCCTTGGCAGTGATAGTGTAGGATCTGGGGGTGAAAGAAGTTCCTTGTCACCTGGTCTTCCCTGGACCTTAACAGGGATGCAGAGTAAAAGCAAAGAAACAAACAAAACACCCTCTTCATTTTTCCTATATTTTGGAAGTAAAGCAGTATATGAACCCTAGCCGGAATGGTAACAACATTTGCTGCTTGGTACAGTTTGTCATGCGCTCACATATCAAGACTTTTGCCATATTACCTTCTTAGCTGCTGTTTGTTGTTTTGTATTTTAGTTTTTTGAGTTTTTTGTCCTGGATTCTGGCCCTGTTTACCTAAATAACCTATGTGCTCCCTACCAAAATCACCTGGCCCACAAGCAGTTCGGCCCATTTCCCAATCTTTGCTTGCCCTATCTCTTCTTCTGAAACATCACAGGGGTCTACCCCATGACATCACAACAGCTTCCCTTTGGTACTCAGTTGTTTTGCCCCAAATCTCAGAGAATGGGATGCTGTTTGATCCGGCAAGTTCTTACAACCTCCGTGCATTTCCCTGCTGCCTTTGTGAAACTAGTGATGGCTGGATTGGCTTTGCATCAAAAGGGTTGGAGAGTTCACAACCCATTCCAAGTACTGTACAGTATTCACTTGTCAGCCTTTCCCTGGAACCAGCCTGGAACCAGCCTTCTTCCAGGTTTCGAGGCTCAGCACACATGACTTGGGAACAATGCCCAAGCAATACCAAGCACACAGACATCTCAGATTTAAAGGGGGAAAGAAAAGTTCCTTTCAAAGCATTGCACTCGATTTCATGTTACATATTCTTCGGTGGGTTCAAACTGATTAGCTGGAGACTGAGATAGGTGGGATGCTGTTGCTGCAGAGAGCCACAATTAGCATTAGCCCCCTAGCCTGAGCGTGCTTTTTATTTATGCATTAGTAACAGTGCTCGGTGACAAGGCAGGGAGCCTTTGCAGATTCACCGTCTCAGCTCCGCTCTGCAGTTTGCATAATCTCCTTACTTGTGGCTGTACAAGTTTCCTCTGGCAAATTCTGAAAGCTGCTTTTAGATCTTGTTCAAATAATAAACCCTCCCATACTTATTACTGTTTCTTTTGCAGGAGGTTTGGGGGGGATGAGCTGACTGTCTTGACCAAATCCCCCTTGAGTTTTCTGGATATTTTGTGGCCAATAAATATAGCTAATGCTGGTCAAAAGCAAATTTACTCTTCCAGTGACTGGCCTGGGCTGCTCTGCTGTAGCTCACACAGGGAGCCATAAATGATACGCTTTTGTGATTATGCCAAGTTCTTTATCCCCAAGCAAGTTCTCTTGCCATACACTATTATTTTAATCATTAGACCATTCCATCACAAAAGAAAGTGTGCATTTGACTAAAGCAACTGCTTTTTCTCCCTTGTGCCAACTGAATTTTTATCTGTTTATGAATTCCATGAGCATGGTCATAGACGATGGTGTTTAAAAAAACAACACCTCAGGGAAGTTGGGAGATTGTATATTTATTTCTATCAATTGCCTAGGATCCAGTAGTACAGCAGAAATAAAACGGACATGTTTCCACAGTTGGTATTAAACAAACAACAACAAAAATCCTGTTGCACAGTTCTACCTGGCCAACTGGAATGATGTCATAGCCAGTAGCAGATTGTTGCTGATTAGAGAGTCCCTTTTTCTAACTTCAAGGTGTGCATGCTTGGAATGCAATGAGATGTTGTTGAAAAAGGAAGCCTTTAATCTATGGCGATTTGCTGCTGCTTCTGAGGTCAGTCCTGTTGCACAGCTAGAATGTGCGCATCAGGATTTCACCCTTAGATTATTAAATTAACCATGCTTATGAATCCATTAGTTTTAACGTAGGTAACACCATGGTGTTTTAGCTATAAGGACATTTGTTCAGGGTTAGTATGATTTCCAGAGAAGTAACTAAAAGAGTGCAGTATGCAAACAGCTTGTGGAGCGTGTGTGTGTGTGTGTGTGTGTGTGTGTGTGTGTGTGTGTGTGTGTGTGTGTGTGTGTGTGATTTCCAGAGAAGTAACTAAAAGAGTGCAGTATGCAAACAGCTTGTGGTGTGTGTGTGTGTGTGTGTGTGTGTGTGTGTGTGTGTGTGTGTGTGTGTGTGTGTGTGTGTGTGTGTGTGTGTGTGTGTGTGTGTGTGAACCCCTCCCCAAGCAGCATCTTATCTCATAACTCTTCAAACAAAGACCCACCAAACAATTTGCATCACTCCCCACAATGGTCTTCTTTTGAAACTCAGTGTTCCTATTTGGCAATGGCGGTGGCAGCTGTTTGCCTGTTGTTCAACTCCCCTTAAGAAATTTTTGCCAGGCATTGACAACTATGCCATGAAACTTTGGAACTAAGCCTGAGAAAGACTGATTACCATCAAGAGCTAGCTTTCCACTTAATTTTTTTCAGTGGTGCAATAAAGCTATTGCCTGCTTCTGCATTTGTACTGGTGATTTTTGCTGGTGGTGGTGTTTTGTTTTGTTTGTTCTTTTTGGAGGGACCACACATCCCTTTACTGATTTATAATTCACATTGTTCAGTCATAGTTCTAATCCAGTGCTTCGTAAAACTATGTTCCCAAAACATTTTGTTTCAATTCCCAGAACAAATCATAGTTACGAGAGATTGAGGACTTGTATTTGTAGACAGCTTGTAGCCAGAACAGGTGGGGGGCCCTCAAAATTTTGCGAGGAGGTCCCCCTATCTAAGTCCACTAGCTGCCATCCAACTGTAGATGCCCAAGTCTGCGAACCACTATGTAAATTATTATCTAGCACTACAGGAACCACCAGCAGCAAGCCTTACATTTTCACAATTTTCTTTCCTTCAACTTCTGTGCCATGGCTGTGAGAGACTGAAAACATTCACACATTGATTTTAAAAGATAAGCTTCCATTATTTTAATCCAAAAATGCCAATTTTGAGCTAGGATTTACAACCCAAGCTTGTTTAAGCGAATTATAAGGCCTGACTGCACTGTTTCCCCTAAAATAAGACCTAACCTGAAAATAAGCCCTAATATGATTTTGCAAGATGCTCGTAATATAAGCCCTACCCCAACATTAAGCCCCAGTTAACTGAAACCCCGCCCTCCACCATTGTGCAGCAACCAGAAGATGATATGACTGTATTTGAATAAATGTAGATTGTTGTACAGGAAAAAAAAATAAAACATCCCCTGAAAATAAGTCTTAATGTGTTTTTTGGAGCAATAATTAATGTAAGACCCTGTCTTATTTTTGGGGAAACAGAGTAGTTCAACAATACAGCTAAATTTTTGCAGCATTGCTTCTGGACAATCCAGGTACCTTTGCCTGTCTTTGGCTGGTAGACTAGCTAAGCAAAGATGGGTTTGGCCACAGTGATCCATGCTTTAATTACTATAATGTCCTACATATGGAGTTGACACTGTTGTTTGGCATGCAATCTGGAGACCATGACTTACCGTAAATCCTGTTGCTTAGTTTAGCAAGTCATACTAGAGTAGGCCCATTGAATCAATGAAAAGTAGGTGAGTCAGTTCCTCCATTAATTCCATTAATTTCTGAGGAAAGTTCATGACAGCGAAAAGAAAGGCTGGTAGGAAATATCTTTCTTTATGTTAAGTGCAAAGACTCGAAAGGGAAAGAGGAGGAAATATTGCAAGAACTTGCCCCTAATTTTGTACCTGAGACATTCTGTCTTTCCTTTGATTGAAATATGAAACACTTCTAGTGTTCAATTCCTCCACTTTTGTCTTTTTTTCCTTGTTACCATTTTAACAGCATAATCACACCTTTTCAAAAATCAATATTCAATTTAATCTTCTCATTGTACACCAGCCCATGGAATAAAAAAATAGTATATATATATATAGTCTTTGCTTGCCAAATCCTGATGTTCACAATCATATTCCTGCCTTGAGTCTCTTCTCAATGTGCTGCATTAAGAAGTCCACACCATCATGGTTCTGAACATAATACTCCAGCCCTTACAAACCACCAGTGACTGGAAGCACTGATAAGTGGGTTCTCCGCTTCAGATCTTTATGCTAACCACTCAGAGGTCTGCCTGACTTCCAGGTGAGCTGGAACTGTCTGTCTTCAACATCCATTTTGTTTCAATGCTTTCAGGCATAATACCTTAAAGTCTTATTTCCCCTCAGGCAGCTATGAAGGAAAATTGGGTGCCATCCACAGACCTGTGACACATTTCAAATTTCACATACTGTTCCATTGGCACTGAAGATCATTTGTATGTCTGTGTCTGTCTATGAAGTATCAAATAAAAACTGGCTGAGGGTATGCGTTTGGTCACAATATGGATTATTACCATGCATGCTGACCTGAAGGTTTTTTTTTTAAGGGATATCTTAAAGTGCACATTATTGTGTGCATGTATACAGTTTATCATCTAACCTCCAGCTGTGCATTCTGTCTATGGACTAAACTTCCTTTCAGTGGTTCAGTCTGTTTTCACACTAACAGGTGTGTGTCCATGCAGCTGCTTTCTCACCCAGACTCAGCTTTGGAAAAATGTTGAACGCTGAAACTACACAACTCTAAATGTGTCCTGACTCTACTTTTACAACCTAGCCCCTGGACAGTTATGTTCTGGAAGTATTTCTAGAAGCACTGTATTTCAGACATGTTTAAATTAGGGATGTAATTGAAATAAACTACCAGCATCAATTTGGTCTGGATTATTTGCTTTACAAATTGCAGCCCATTAGGTCTGAGTTGATTTGTAGCCAGCTCATTCCAATTCATATTCAAATATTTGTATGTTTTTGTATATGTCTGAAGTGTGGGGGGAAAAAAACAGGAAAAGGGGGGAAATAAAGGGCTCAAACTGGAGATGGGAGGATGAAACCTAGTACTATCCACTACTGCTCAATCTCCTTTTTAGGAAGGAAGGAAGGAAGGAAGGAAGGAAGGAAGGAAGGACTAAATAAATAAATAAATAAATAAATAAATAAATAAATAAATAAATAAATAAATAAATAAATAAATAAATAAATAAATAAATAAATGGGAAGTGGACAAATACCATTGTTTTGCTGTGGAATCTGAGTAAATTCCAAAGTGAAAGTACATACTTAGTTTAATTGGCATGTGCTCTGATCTCTGACTTCATTAACAATAAATACTGGTCTGGTTTAAAATTCAGTTCCCTATTGGATTTAGAGTGTTTATAACAAACCCACACTGATTTTTTTAAACCACCCAGCTTTAAACAGTTACTCATTACCAACAACAGGCCATATAAAAGGATGCAATCAAAGAGACCAAAGGCTGTGGGGGAAAAAACAAAAACAAACAAACAAACAAACAAAACCCAAACACGAGTTTTCCCATATCTGTTCCAGCAATATTGCACTGTAGGACCTCACTATGTAGTAGAAAATTTGATTCATTCCTGTACAAACAACAGCTGCACAGAAAAAGCATGAGAGAATAACTTAAGTCTCAGTAGCCCAACCCTTTTCACAATGACTATATATTAAAAAAAGAAATACTTTAAGCAAAAAAGTATCTTTACTTACAGTTGCTATTTTTAGTTGCAGACAGTAAACAAATGTGGGAGACACTCCCTCAATCTTTCCTGCATGCTCAAAGGTCAGGAAGGGAGAGAGAGTCTAACAAAAAGGAAGCAAAGCAAATAAACAGGAAGAAAGGAGGAACAATACAAAGGCATGAAAAATAACTTTGCCAATAGGTTAGTGGGAAAAGAGAATCACTTTAGGTCCTACAACTATATCTCCGTGATTTCTACTGTATATGGACCTGAAATATTGGTTGCCATTTCACACATCTGGAGAAGGGGGGGGTGTAGTCCATAAAACTATATGCCATAATACAGTTTTTAGTTGTTAGGGATCTTTCTTGCTTTTCCAGTAGCTAACTAATCTACTATAAAGTGATACTGAAGCATTACCAATAATATCACATGCTAAGGGAAAGTAAGCAAAATAGTACAAGATTTTGAGGTCTTTTTTAAAATACCTTGTAAGAAATCAGCAAACAATAGACAGCAAGGAAATATGGAAGAAAATAATGCTTGATTTCAATTGTCCCCCAGGTCTTGTCAAATTCTGGAATTTTCCACTCATGAATAGCGGTTTACAAGGGCAAGAAGGTATTCTTGGGAGAGTGAGACAGTGCAATGTTTTTCTGTTGGTCATTTGAAGGTAAACAAGGGTTAATTTGCAAGTATGATTGTTGAGGCTCGTGTCTCTGGGGAATCCCACAATGGGAGGGGAAATGTTTGGTTGTTAAAATATATAACATTGTAAAAATGTTTAATTGTTAAAATATGCCTTCCCCTTCATGTTCAGATTGACCTATACCTCTCTCTCTCCTCTCTCTCTCTCTCTCTCTCTCTCTCTCACACACACACACACACACACACACACACACAGACACGCATAAGAATAATATTTCTTACTTTATGTAAAAATTGAATTTTCTTAAATCAGGAAACACCTCACCCTTAATTCTGGGACATATTATTAATCATATCCATTCTGAAGTGTAAACAATAATGTGCATACATGAAATATGTCACAGTTCCAAGCAAGGAAGGACTTATCACACTCTGTTTGACAATTCTTTAACAAAATAATAATCTGGTGCTTTAAAGGAAGAGGGAAAATACAAGTGGAAGCAGAAATACAAATGAAAATACGGTTTTGCCAATAAGGCTGACAAAATATAGGCCTATGAAGAAAACAAATAATCCCCTCCCAATATAATTAATGTAAATATTGATGCAAAATGCCCAGGTGCTGGCTCTGAGTGATTGATCTTAGTGTAGAGAGTGATTTAAAATAACCTGAAAAAGATATCCTACAGTACCTGTTCAGATTGAGGTATGCTGATGCAAGTCTACATAGGGTACTAAGAAATATGGATGAGCAGTCAGATTTGAAAATATTCAGAATTTACCAAATAGGGCCATTCAGATAGTTCCAAACATATCTGAATCCAAATTTGATCGTTGGAATACACATAATAATAATTCCTAATATTCTGAATCCCATTTACTCCTATAGCTTAGAAACCAAAAGGCTAGGTTACTGCTTCCTACAGGAAGAAATGAAAATGAAACCTATTTCTTAGACATCCTGGAATGATTTCTGGAAAAAATGAAACTTAAAGAGACTCTGGCAAAAAAAAAAAGGTAGTGGGGCAAAGGAAGGTGTCTCATAACTGATGTTGCCATGGGTTTCCCAAGTCAGAAGGCTGCAGTGAGAGCAAAAATGTCAATAACGCCTGTCTGCACCAATGAAATCTAGAAGCAGGCACAGATAGCAAAAGATATTTTTCATAGTGGTTCTTTCCAGTTGAAAGGTGGGCATAGCTACTTATAAATCCTCTGAGCATTACCCGTTAGGATATGCTCTAGAACAGGGGTCCCCAACCTTTTTCACCCCACAGACCGGCAGGGGAAGGCGGGGCACCTCCCGCGCTCATGCGCATGTGTGAACAAGCACACACTCTCGCACAAACAAGTGTGAGTTTGTGCACATGTGCAAACAGCAGTGTGGTGCTTATCTAGGTGTGCTTGCGCTTGTGTGCATGAGCAAAAGGTGGCGCAGCACTCATGGGCATGCTGGAGTGCGCATGCATGTGCAAATCAGCTGTGTAGTGGTGAGTGCGTGTGGAGGTGGGGCAGGAGGTCTGTCTCCATGGCCCGGTCCGGCTCAGGCCATGGACCAGCACTGGGCCACAGATCGGGGGTTGGGGACCTCTGCTCTAGAACAAGCCTGCACTACAGCAGTTTTCTCTGTGCTCTTTTCTGAATCATCAACTTACGTCTACATTCTCTACATCTCATTGTATATTGCTTACTGAAATATACAGTGGTGCCTCGCTTAACAAGCGCACCGTTTAACGACAAATCCGCATAGCGACGCGTTTTTTGCGATCGCTAATGCGATCACATTGCGATGTTTAGATAGGCCAAAAATCGCATTGTGATGATCGGTAAGCGTTTGGCTTACCGATCTTCCCATTGCGATGTTCTAAAAACAGCTGATCGGTGGGTCCAAAATGGCCACCAGAAGAATAAAATGGCTGCCCACTCCATTTTTGCGCCCTGCCCTTGCTTACCGAGGTGGCAAAAATGGCAGCCGGATGGGGAATCTTTGTTTACTGGTGAGTTTTCGCCCCATAGGAACGCATTAAACAGAGTTTAATGCGTTCCTATGGGATTTTCAGTTCCATTTAGCAATGTTTCCGGATAGCGATGTTAATCCTGGAACGGATTAACGTTGCTATGCAGGGCCCCACTGTAATTAGGAATAAGATTTAGAATTAGTAGATTCATATAACAATGTATTATAAATCAACAGGGTAATATTCTATTATGTTTAGGCTCCTTTGGGGGGGCTATCAAACAGGGGTAATAAGAATTTGTTATATAGAGACAAATATATTAAATTAATAGACTTTGTGTCTGTGCATGTGTGCATATGATTTTCATTGGAAGGGTTTGAGTTTTGCTGTTGCAGAATCAGATTTTGTTCTTCTTTGGGTAGAGTCTGCAGGCAGTGTGGAACATGGGCATGGTAAAAGAAACAGGCACTTGGAAAAGGCTGCAGGAGTGCTGCCTGCACCACTGCAGCAGCTTCTACAGTGAGGAGTGAGTGAAGGAGAAAAAACAAACAGAACCTATAAGTGCTCTTATGAACTCCACCCCAACAACATCCATCACCCAGCAGTCTTGTTCAGCATTGACTTTATGAAAGAGCAGCAGGCAGCAGTATAGGGTGTGTGTGTCTCTGCCAACCTAGTAGTTTGGTGTGCTTTGCCAGGTATGGAAGACACATGCATACCTAATAAAATTGAGTGGGTCAGAAAGGTGTCAAGGCATTCCCACCATGGTGTCTGGGGCAGTAAGCTGGCAAATGCCAGAAATATTGGGATTGCCACTGTAACACCTAACCCATGATGGGGCAACTTAATGGAAATCTGACTTTCTACTGTGACAAACCCAGACCTACTGGGATATGCCACACGTTAACTAAGCTGCCACCAACCATTCCCTATAAGAAGTCACACAGACCAGGGATGGATTTTTAACCAATAAAAGAATAAGGTTTATTTAAATACAACACACAGGGAAAATAAAATGATCAGGTGAATAAGATAAAGTAACGTGGCTTATTCTCATTCATACATGCATACAGTTTGGTTCACACAGAACCCTTAACTTGAAGCACAGACCCTGAACCTATCAGTTCTGGCTAACCAACAGACACCTGAACCTATCAGGTTGGTACTCTGACACACAGTAGTACCCTGTCTGACACACAGACTCCCACACCAGCTTCTTCTTCCCAGCTGCTGCTTCTTCACATCCCAGCGTCTCCTTAAACTCTTCACACACGCTCCACATATATATACAGTACAGCCCCTCCTCCTGATGTCCCGCCTTCCACTCCCCATAGGATGGAACTTTCCCTCCAAACCCATGACAGACAGGTAACATCAGTGCTGTATGTAACACCTCCCCTCTTTATAAGTTGTTTTGTAGGGGGAAAGCTAAGGTGCTTTTTCCCAAAAAAACAACCTGGATAAAACACACAAAACAGTTATACATTCAATATCATACTTACTTATACTTACATTCTAAGTTAACCATATCAATTAGGCATTTAAACATTTACCATATACATTACATCAATTTACCTTTATTCATACAAACCAAATTCAAAAAACAGGTACATTTAACTTTTTGTCATCAATATATACATAGTCCATGTTTCTTTCGCCGTCTTCATTCTTCAGGTCTTCTTGACAAGGCGTCAGCAACACAGTTCACTGACCCTCTGACCACCTTCACTTCAAAGTCATAGTCCTGCAGGTTTAAAGCCCACCTCATAAGTTTGCTATTGTGGGTTTTCATTGTCTTTAACCATTGCAGTGGTGAATGGTCAGTGCACAGAGTAAAATGTCTTCCCCAGATGTAAGGCTTGGCCTTCTGGATCGCGTAGACTATGGCCAAACACTCCTTCTCCACGGTTGCCAAATGTCTCTCACCTTTTTGAAGTTTCCTACTCAGGTAGGACACTGGATGCTGGTCACCATTCTCATCCTCCTGGCACAGAACTGCTCCTACCCCGCTGTTAGACGCATCGGTGTAGATGATGAACTCCCGGTCGAAGTCTGGAGCACGCAGCACTGGATAGTTGATGAGGGCCTCCTTCAACCTCTGGAACGCCTCCTCACAGTCGCTGGTCCACGGGATGCGGTCATCAGTCTTCTTCCTCGTCAGATCGGTCAGCGGAGCCGCAATCTCGCTAAACCTCGGGATGAACTTTCTGTAGTAGCCCACCAACCCAAGAAATGATTTGACTTTTTTCTTGGTGTTGGGTCTGGGCCAATCACGAACAGCTTCTATTTTGGCCTCCAGGGGTTTTATCACTCCTCCCCCTACCATGTGACCCAAGTATTTTATTTCTGGGCTACCCAGCTGCAGTTTGTTCTCTTTGCAGAGCCTAGGCCAAAGCACTTCCTCCCCTGGGTCAAAGTGCCTCTCCCTGCCTTCCTGGTCATCCCAAGCTTTCTTTCTGACCTTTTGAGCTTGCAGGGTCTCTGCTGCTAGCTCTAGGTTTCTCTTTAGGTCTTTCCTTAAAGAGTCTATATATGTCACAACATCTTGTGGGTCATCCTGGGTGATCTGCTCTCCATTTTGTTTGATCAAATCAAGGGGCCCTTTCACCCTTCTCCCAAATAAAAGTTCAAATGGACTGAACCCGGTACTGGCTTGTGGCACTGATCGATAAGCAAACAAAAGGGATTGCAGCTTCTGGTCCCAATTGTTTGGATTCTCTGCCAAGTAAGCCCTAATCATGCGCATTAGAGTCCCATTGAACTTCTCAGTTAACCCATTACTTTCAGGATGATAGGCAGTGGTTTCCTTGTGCTTAATTCCACAGATTTGCCATAAGCGTTTCATGAGCTTTGATGTGAACGATGCGCCCAAATCTGTGATTATTTCTGAGGCAAATCCCATCCTGGACATATACCCCACCAAGGCATCTGCCACTGTGTTAGTTTCAATGTTAGTCAAGGGTATGGCTTCAGGGTACCTCGTGGCATGGTCCACAATGGTGAGAATGAACCTGTTCCCCCTCTTTGTGGCCTTGGGCAAAGGTCCCACAATATCCACCCCTATGCATTTGAACGGAGTGTCAATCACAGGCAAAGGGCACAACTTTGCTTTGGTCCTGTCGCGGCTATTCCCCTGCCTTTGACACACATCACATTGTTTACAGAACTCCCTGATCTGCTTCCCTATGTCAGGCCAGTAAAAATTCTGTGTGATTCTCTGCTGTGTTTTGTTCACCCCTAAGTGTGCAGCAAACATGTCAGAGTGCCCCCTTTGTAAGATCATGGGGCGATACTTTTGAGGTACCACCAGCTGACTTCTGATCCCATCTCCCCCTTTTGAGATATTCCTCAGGGTCTCTCTATATAAAATCCCCTTTTTCTCCAGAAATCTCACTGGGGTTTCAGGTGTTAGCTGGGCGTCAGTCACCTGTTCAAAACACTTTTGGAGAGTGGCGTCTGCCTTTTGCTCTTGTCCAAATCTGCTGTCTGTGGTTAAGGTTTCCACCACAGCTTCTGAACTCCCCTCTGCTTCCGTCTCTGGCTCATCATTACCCCCCTGAACTGTCCCCGTGGTGGCTTGTGAGCGTGTAATCACTAGCACCCGTTTCACATGTTCAGCCAGGTCATTTCCCACGAGCACGGCTGCTGGCAGAGTCGATGAAATTGCTAGCCGCCAAACTCCCCTCCAGCCTTGAAAGTTGACAGGTACCTCCGCGATTGGCAGTGAGATTACCTGCCCCTCAATCCCTGCCACCTTCATGCTCTCATTTGGGATTACATACTCCCTAGGAATAATATCTGGATGGCACAGGGTCACCTGGGAACAAGTGTCCCGCAGCCCCCGATACTGATGTCCAAGTATTCCTACGTCCACCCCTGCTGTTTCAAACAACTGGGAATCTGTTCTCACCAGCAGGCAGCGCCTGACCTCTACAAGAGGACCATTTTCCTCAGCCTGATCAGCAGATGTAGCTGTTCCAGATTGAGTAGCCATGGCAACAGGCTCCCTCAGTGACAATGAGCCTTGCTCTTTCTGGACACAGAACACAGCTTTTGGCTTGGTTCCACTCGATTCCTGAGGCACAATTCCTTTTAGCTGCTTTAATTTCTCACACTCTGAGATTAGATGGCCCTTTCCCTGACAGAAATAACATTTTCTGGTGTATTTTGAATCTCTCTCATCTTGTTTTGGTTTTCCCTCCAAAATCTGAGGTCTTGGTTTCATGTCGGAGGGCTTCCCTTCACCATGGGCCCCTCCCCCTTGCTGGCTTTTCCCTGGTCCCTGAGAGTACTTGCTGTAGGTTTCTTTAGGTTTCCCCATCGCTTTCCCCTCACCCAAGGGCTTTCTTATTTGGGAAATAAAATCTGCGATCTCTGCGGCTTCTGCCACAGATTTTGGTTTCCTTTCCCTCACCTGGAATTTCAGTTCCCCATGCAGGACTGAATAGAACTGTTCCAGCGCTATCAAATCTTTAAGCTGCTGAAAGGTCTCTGTCCCCTCCTGAGATAGCCATTTCTCAAGCAGCCTCACCAATTGGGCCCCCACTTGGGTAAAAGTCTGCTCTGGTTTCTTTGTGAGGGACCTGAATCTTTGCCTCAGCTGTTCCGCATTTATCCCATGTCTTGCAAACACCAGTTTTTTAAACTCTGCAAAATCTTTCATCAGTTCCTCAGGCATCTCGGCATAGACTTCGGCCAGGCTACCACTGATTAAAGATCGCATGATGGTCATCTTCTCAGTTTCCCTCACTGAGAAGTCCACAAACGCTCTTTCCACTAAGGAAAAGAACACCTCAGGACAATCTCCCTTGTGGTACACAGGGAATTTCTTCAGGTCAGCTTTAGACAGTTGGCCTCCCTCAGAATCCCTATTGTTATTATTGTTCAGGTTCATCATTTCCAATTTTCTTAACTCATACGCCATCCTTTCTTTTTCCAGAGCAATTTTCTCTCTCTCTAATCTTTCTTCTCTTTCCATTTTCTCTAATTCAAATTGTCTTTGCCTTTCCCTTTCCCTTTCCTCCACTTCAAATTGCCTCATCCTCAGTTCATGCTGTTGGGCTATGAGCAATTTTCTGAGTTCTGGGTTCTGCTCTCCTGTGCTGTCACCTTGCACTGAGCCAAATTCATCCTCAGAACCTTGGTCAATCTGGGGGTCTTTCACTTCACCCATTTCTGCCATCTGGCTTCGAGTCAAGGGCATAATCCCCCCTCAGAACAGGCTGCTTTAAAAAGTCAAGCCTCAAAATAAAACGACCACTTTTTTTTTCTCTTTTGCCTCAGAACCAGCTTTCCCTATAGATTGCTGCTGTCCTTTCAGCACTACTTGCAACAGTTGCAAGCTAGAGCCTACCCCCCTCTGCTGGGCCTCTCAGCAGGCAGGCTAAATCACTTCTACTTTACAGTTTTGCCTCAGCTTTTTTCCCGCCAAAAACAGGCTGCCTCAGAGCACCCTAATCTGGTCCCCAATCTGAGGTTACACGTTCTTCTACTAGTGCACCCCCCCCGTGAGGTACACCTAGAAGATTACCTACGTGCTCTCAGATTGTCCCTGACTAGACCCCCCTTGCTCTGGGCACACTTGCCAAGGCTTTGCTGGACCGCTGGACAACTGGACCAGTCGTATCCCACACGCTGGACACCAATCAATGTGACAAACCCAGACCTACTGGGATATGCCACACGTTAACTAAGCTGCCACCAACCATTCCCTATAAGAAGTCACACAGACCAGGGATGGATTTTTAACCAATAAAAGAATAAGGTTTATTTAAATACAACACACAGGGAAAATAAAATGATCAGGTGAATAAGATAAAGTAATGTGGCTTATTCTCATTCATACATGCATACAGTTTGGTTCACACAGAACCCTTAACTTGAAGCACAGACCCTGAACCTATCAGTTCTGGCTAACCAACAGACACCTGAACCTATCAGGTTGGTACTCTGACACACAGTAGTACCCTGTCTGACACACAGACTCCCACACCAGCTTCTTCTTCCCAGCTGCTGCTTCTTCACATCCCAGCGTCTCCTTAAACTCTTCACACACGCTCCACATATATATACAGTACAGCCCCTCCTCCTGATGTCCCGCCTTCCACTCCCCATAGGATGGAACTTTCCCTCCAAACCCATGACAGACAGGTAACATCAGTGCTGTATGTAACATCTACCTGCTTGAAAGGACACTCCTGGATTTGACATTGGAAACTTGCATTGATGTGATTGCTTTTCTGGTCAGAGAAGAGTGCAACATTATGGGTCAAGTGGTCTATGTTTTCTGAGGTTTTGAGAGTGTGGCACAGGTCTTTAGTGGTGAAACAACCTTCCTTAGCCAGATGATTCTAGTGTGCCAGGTCTTGCCTGCCATGATGGAGGACATAATGAAAGGGCAGTCTAGGTGGATGCAGAGGGAGAACAGCATTTTTCCCAGCCTGAAGTCATGGCTCTAGCCAGCAAGCTAAGTGACTTGCTCCAGCAGCGTTGCCTCCTTGTGGAAGGAGGAGGAATATGTTCTAGTAACCCTCTTGGGCCCTCCTAACTAAGCAGTGGGCAATGGATATTATGCAGCAGCAAGAGATTGGGAAAATGCCAGCCAACTGTGCATCATATGGTGCAGCAACTAGTGAAGAAGATCTGATTAGCACTGATGGGTCACACAGAGCAGGAAGAACCTAGCAAAATTCATAGCAGATAAACAGCAGTACCAACGATTGTCTCCTAGAGTCCAAGTCCCTCACCCCTGGTGTCAGGGTTTGATACCTTGTCCATTTAAGAACAAGGTGAATAGCTTATCTCAGTGGTTCTTGACGTGGGCGATAATGCCCCCCAGGGGGCGATTTCATTTTTCAGGGGGGCAGTAGAATGAAAAGGGGCAGCGTGGGGGCGCTGGAGCAAGCCAAACCTGTGAAGATGGCTGCAGTCTTTTTACAGTGTGCATGAATATATATTTTCCTCCAATCTTAATTTAGTTTCAGAGTTTTTGTCTTGAAATTTTCAGTTCCTGCATTGTGGTTTGTTTTTATGCCCTTTTTATATTTCTTTTTGCGTCTTAAAATTCGTTTGCAACTAAATCATTAAATGTTACTTTTTTTTCTTGGAATTGAATTTTGTTTTCAGGGGTTATTGGATTTAAGTGTCTTAAATAAATAAATAAATAAATAAATAAATAAATAAATAAATAAATAAATAAATAAATAAATAAATAAATAAATAAGATATCACCGTGGGGAGGGGGGCGATGATAACTTCCTTAATGGCTCAAGGGGGCGTTTCTTTCAAAAAGGTTAAGAACCACTGGCTTATCTGACTGCGTATCAGACTGCAACAACAGGGCAAGCTTTCTGAGACATTGATACCACTCCAGAGGAACGATATGGAAGAGGTAGAGACATACATGCAGGATCCATGCAAGCCAAAAGAGACCAGGCCCTTGTCTTACTGGACTGAGAAAGAATCTGTGAAGATCTGCTATCTTGCCCATCAACTAGTATGCTCAGTGTGAAAGTGTTCTCTCAGGTAGGTGACACTGTCACTCCACACCACTCACACCTGGAGCCTAGATCTGTAGAAAAGTGTATTTTCCTTAAGGTCAACCTACCATTGCAGGGCTTCGCCGAAGTCCCCTTTAAGTAAGAGAGAATGGCTCCATCTGTTCACTGTACTGGCCATGCCATGCTTCCATCTGCTGCCCTCTCCTTATCACTCCTTCGTTCATCCTACTGCTACTCCAATATTGTTTTCACTCACTAAGCTGTGCTCCACGCTATTGGCATAGTTCCCACAGGCTATCTGTTGCTCCAATCTCCTTTTTTCAGTATGGCCTGTCCTCTGCTTCCCCAATGTTGCTGCCATTTCCTCTGCTCGGGGTTCAATCAGTACGCCCATTGCAGTCATTTTCGAGTACCTAAGCACTGCTGGCTGTTGGTGTGCACTCTATTTGCTTGGCACAATCACTGGGAAGGTGTCAGAGGACACAGGGATATTCTTTAAAAATGTTTTGCCTAATTGTGTGAGTTTTTTTAAAAAGGGAAAATAACGCTTATATAGTATTCATATTGACTGCTATGTTCTGATATCCTCAAATTTAAATTTTTAAAATTCCTAATTCCAAATCTAAAGGGCTATAATTCTGATTTATGAGTCCAAATTCCAAATCTGAATTTTCTTGCTAGTGCACATTTATACTAAGAAATATAAAATTAACTTTTATTTTTCTGAGTTGGATAATTGCACATATTTCTAACAGAAGAGGACTAATGGAACAAGGAAGCATAAGTTGATACCACATGCAAATGCAAATTATTATACAAATTAATGTAAAATACAATACATTTAAAGCTAGTCACTAAGTGGAGTAGGGTGTGTGTTTCAATCAGCCCCATTGTAATGGAACGTGGCCATGCCATTCTGTCTTAATTTAAAATGTAATTGTACCAAAAGTAGAGAATGACATCAGTCTCTAATAGTTCATTGTCTAAGTATTGAAATGATTTAGATTTCTTTTGATAATTTTGTTCCTTTGACATTGGAAATCACTACTTTATGGCATTTAATTTTTGTACAAAAACACAGAAGGATATGGAAGCATATCCCTACAGGTATCTTAATTTTTTTCTTCTTATTAGTTATTATGATGAATAGTTTCAGTTGCTGTATGCTATATTTAATTGCAATTACCATTTATTATTACTTGTTCAGTGTATTGGTAAGAGAGCATCTTAAGTACTGAAATAAAAACCCCTTCTGTGGTTGGTCACCACTGGATTTATGTGTTCTTATAACATGAATTTTGTATATGCTGTTCATACCATACTTGTACAAAGGGCTGATAGTTATTGAATAGACTCTGCACCAGAAACAATTCTCATGCACCTTGGAGAGATTGATTCTATTATCAGTCAGAATAAATCAATGTTTATGTCAGCATGTTATCTGACTAAAGCTTGATATTATTGAATAGACAATTGAATCTCAAATACAGAATTTAATAAAACAGATACAGTACAGATCATAAATATGGCAGGTACTACAGAAAACATTTCCGGAAACACAGTGATTATTTTGCAGTTCATTTGGTCTACAACACAGATTGCCCAAATTTAATGAACTGATGGCAGTTATCAGTAAGACCGAATACTCACGAGGCGTAAGATCTGGGGCTTCTTTACCCCCTAACAAAGGAGCAGTATGCAACAGTATACAAAATTTAGGTTTTCATATTTTTTTTGCTATTCTTCTGCAGAATAGAATACAAAAACGAAACCAAACCAGAACAAAAAAAAACCCTTGCTGTTTCAACTACAGGAAAAAAAGTCAACTCCAAAATCCATAATAATCAGATCAAACCTGCTAAAAGGCCACAAAAGAAAGTAAGGAAGCAAGCTTTCAAACTCATTAGAAGTATCCATTCTGTCCCTCCACAGTACAGTGGGGGTGAAAGCAGGGAGGACAAGTTGGTTGGAGCTGAAGCAAGGTAATCTGTACTTAGCTACTACAAGTAGTTGGATTGCTGTGCTGTGACTTAATACATTGAGCATTATCATTAAAAACTAAATATTTTGGTCCCCACAGCATCCTTCTTGGCAATTAATTATAGGTGTTATTGAAATTCACGGCATGGTAATGTTTAGAAATGACAAATTCCTGTGTAATCATTTAGTATTGTTCTAAATGATGGGCCGAAAGCACCGGGCCGAAAGCAACAGAATGAAATTCTACAGGGATAAGTGCAAAGTACTGCACCTCTGAAAAAGAGACCAATTGCACAGTTACAAGATGGGAGATACCTGGCTCAGCAGAACTACAAGCGAGAAGGATCTTGGAATTGTCATAGATCAGAAGCTGAATATAAGCCAACAGTGTGATGTGGCTACAAAAAAGGCAAGTGCTCTTTTAGGCTGCATTAATAAAAGTATAGTTTCCAAATCCCGCAAGATGCTAGTCCCCCTCTATTCAGTGCTGGTTAGGCCTCACCTTGAGTACTGTGTCCAGTTCTGGACACCACACTACAAGAAGGATGCTAACAAATTGGAACCAGTTCAGAGGAGAGCGACAAGGATGATTAGGGGGCTGGAAACCAAGCCTTATGAGAAAAGGCAGAAAGAATTGGGCATGTTTAGCCTTGAGAAAAGAAGACTGTGGGGTGATATGATAGCACTTTTCAAATACTTGAAAGGCTATCATACAGAGGAGGGGCAGGATCTGTTCTCTATCATCCCAGAGTGCAGGACACGCAACAATGGGCTCAAGTTAAAGGAAGCCAGATTTTGGTTGAATATCAAGAAAAACATCCTAACTGTTAGTTAGAGCAGTACAATAGTGGAACCGGTTACCTCGGGAATTGGTGAGTGCTCCAACCCTGGAGGCATTCAAGAAAAACTTAGCTAATTATCTGGCAGATATGCTTTGATTGTATTCCTGCATTGAGCAGGGGGTTGGACTTGATGTCCTTGAAGGCCCCTTCCAACTTCACTTTTCTATGATTATAGCATTCTATGATTGTTCTCAACATAATCTAGTCCACATAATGAAGAATCTTAATAAAACAGTATAGACAGTATTGCAGAAGCTACTATCTGTGTCATCTAATGTCTGTATATAAAAAAAATCTGGTTGACAGTATTTGCTTCTGACTGCTCTGTTACAGTGAGTTACAGAAGAGGGGATGGAGTCAGTAGGGTCCCCTCCCCCCTGCACATGAACAAAAAAAATGAATTGTGAACTGGTCCATTTTTCCAGGGAGTTGTGGTGGTTCATGGTTCATGGTTCATTGTTAGCAATGAACCATGAACCAGTCTGACTCGTTTTTCTGGTTCATGCCCATCTCTAATCTTAACCTTTAGGGATGGACCTTGGCCCAGGGCAGAATACATATTTTGTATCCAGACTCAATCCCTCTAAACCCCAAATCTCCAGTGGAAGCATTTTAGGTAACCAGTTTGAGAAGCCCACCATGACAGACTAAAAGCAGGTTTGGTGCAGTGGTCAGAGAGTCAGAGAATGACTGAAGTGACCTGGGTTCAAATCTCAGCTTGGCCACCCAAACGTCTGGTGGTGGTGGCAGCAGTGGCGAACCCCTCATTGAACATCTCACAAACAAAAATTCAAACAAAGGCTGAAATTGTGTTGCAGAGTTCTGCACAATGCACAACAAGGATTATATAATCCTCATCAGCCAATCATGTTCCTTTGGTGATTTCAGGGCGCATGTGGCTTCATCACATTGTATAACAGTCATATAAGAAGTTGACAAAAATCAGAAATTTCTTCAAGATATTTTAGGTCGCTTTGTACTGGGACTGGGAATGCGGCTGCTTATTATTTCAACAGCAGAGATGTTTGCTCCCATTTATCATCATTCTAAAAATTCTACACATTTGGAAAGAAAGAAATTGAGAGTTAAAAACAAATCTGAACACAAGAGAAATGGAAAGAGAAAGATTTTCCCCCTTTTCCATCTGAGTAAACAGGGTTGTGCTGAAGAGCAGGTGAAATGTGGTGTTTCGCCCCACAGAGTTCACAGCCATTTTCACTGTCATCCTCCACTGAACATCTCCCATACCATTCGTTCCTCAGTCTCTGTTCCCTGCTACCTTCAGAGCTCTTCCTGCATTCCTTTATTTCTCCAGCCCCTTGTTAACCTGTCTCCTGTCTAGAGCTCTGTGTTAGAACACATCCTGCTGTTCCGAGTGACATTTCTTTAAATACTCGGAGCTCGCCTAACAAATCTTCAGTGTAGTTTACTTAGGCTGTCAACCCGCTGCTACCACAGACCAGCACCGATACAGACAGGGAAACTCAATAAATGACTGGGTAGAAAATGATACAGTTGTAGGATTCATTACAAAGTCAGATGAGCTCTTTTGTCATTTAAGGAGATAGGAAAGACTGACATTAAAATACGGTTCATTAAAAGTGAATTTGAGCTTCTCTCTTCACAGTACCAAAACATCTGGAGATGATCTAATTTATACTGGAGTGCCTTAGAAAATGTCTGAGCTTCTAACTAAACACTAGGGATTTGGGTAAGTAAAAGGATGTAGTGATTGGACTGCTAACACATTTGGAAATAATTTATGATTCTGAAACTTTCCATGCTGTCAACCAAAAGATTTCTAGATTGAGAATGTGCTCATGCTTAACTCATTCTAATTGTTAAAGGGTACATGCTACTAACTAATGCCACTCTGCATTTCATTTATTTGTTTGTTTTGCTATTAATCCCTATGTTTGTTAGCTTGGGCAAATATTGACAAGGAATCCAGGGAGTTAATCAGTTAAACAACTCAGTTGCTGGCATATCCTTTCAAAGCTATCATTTCAGACTAGATAAGGAAGCAATGAGCCAGAATCAAAGAATGAGCAGGAGCAAAAATGGGAGTAGACTTCAATGTGGATAGATAGCAGTGCCACAAAACTGTCTTTCTTTGTTCTTACACCTCAACAGTTCTGAAATGCTGAGGTTATTTACATGATGTGTTGTATCATCTTTGACCTTCACATTTAAAAAAGGATTTTGTGAAGCATTCAGCCCTTTAAACACTGCTGAGTAGCTATGGCAGGAAACAGAAAGGAAGCAAGCAAACAAGAAGCATGTAAACCACTGCAGTATAAAGAATGACTGGGGTGTTTGTCTTGGACCCAAGACATCTGAGTTCTAGCGCCCACTGAGGAATGAAACTCACAGACTGATCTTGGGCAAGTTTCTCTGCCACTTGATATAACTTTTAGGGGCTGTAGCTCAGTTTAAATTGCATTAGAGAATTGCAACTAATTTCAAGCTGCTGTTTGTCTTCCTGGTCACTTGCCAGTCTTTGACTTGGCATATGACTTGGAATGTGAGGGCATCTTGTTATAAGGAGGAACCCACTACCATAATTTCTGCCATTACACTTACAAAGTTATAACAGGAGTCTGGTTAGGTTGTGAAAGTAAGGAGAAGAAAAGATCTATTTACATAAGTTTTATTTCATTGAAGGAAAGGTAGTATATAAATACAGTCAACCCTCAACTTACAAACTTAATCCATTCCAGAAGAAAGTTTGTAAGTTGAAAAGTTTGTAACTCAAATCAGCGTTTCCCATAGGAATGCATTGAAAACCAATTAATCCGTTCCAGCTGTTTTTGGTTCTTAGGTCGAGGAACCGTTTGTAACTCGAATCATTAGTTTCCATAGGAACTAATGCAAAGCCAGTTAATCTGTTCCTACCACTAGGGGCAGATTTTTTCTTTTTTTTCCTTAGGTTAAAAAAAAAAAAGAAAGGAAAGAGGGAGGGAGGGAAGGAGGGAACAGACAACTTTTCAACAGAACACCTTGAAAAGCACCTTTTCAATCAAGACAAACACCTTCTGGGAAAAACCAAGCACCTTTCAGATAACAGATCACCTTGAAAAACCACCTTTTCAATCAAGACAAGCCAATACAAGCACCTTTTGGGGGAAAGGGAGAACCAAAGGAGGTAGGGAACACCTTTTAAAAATCCAAAAAACAAAAATTTAAAAAAGCCAGAAAATAAAAATACAGTCCGTACAGACAAATGGCTACTCAAAAATGAAATCACAAGAGCCATCAAACCAAGAAAACAACACCAAACTGAAGAAGAAAAACAGCCACCCACAAATAAAGTATTTCTGCCATACATCAAAAGGGTCACGGACCACATGGGGAAACACAACCTACAAACAGTATTCAAGCCCACCATAAAAATACAACAAATGTTACAGTAACCAAAGGACATAAGGGACCCCCTCACCACTGCAGGAATATACTGGACACCTTGCAGTTGTGGACAGATATATATTGGTACCACAAAACAAAGCATCCACACCAGAATCAAAGAACATGAGAGACACTGCAGACTAAAACAACAGGAATCAGCAGTAGCTGAACATGCCCTAAAACAAGCTGGACATAAAATTCTATTTTAAAATACTGAAATACTGGACACCAGCAATCATTACGTTAGATTGCACAGGGAAGCCATTGAAATCCACAAACACCAGCAGAGTTTCAACAAAAAAGAAGAAAGCTTAAAACGCAACACAGTTTGGCTCCCAGCACTGAAAAATACATCCTGCAAAAGGTCAACGAACTCTACCCAGCCACAAGGACCGGTGATCACTTCACACAAAAGACCAGCTAGCAACACCCATCAATCACAGTGACAGATCATCTCTCCCTTATCATAACCATACACCCACAACAAAAATACACTGATTACCATAATCACCCATCTCCTGAAAAGGACAAAAGCTGATTCAACAGCTATAAATAGTCAACTCCCAAACAAACTGCACCAGAGCACAGTGTGCTACTTCTGTCCTCTGAAGATGCCAGCCATAGAGACTGGTGAAACATTAGGAAGAACAACCTTCAGAACATGGCCAAAGAGCTCGAAAAACCCACAACAATCAACCAGTCTAATGAGTCTATAGTTCTATATGTATACAATGGAGTGAGTGAGACCACATGTTTTCCTCAGTATATGTGGCATCCACACACTTGCCAAACAGCTGAATAAGGCTTATAAGTAGGGGGAGGATTTTTGACATTTCACATTTTCTCTGTAATCTACAGTTGTCCCCATAAGTTTATAACTGTCAGGGCACTTGAACACAGATTCCTGAAGTCTAGACTCCTGGGTCTGGTCTACAGCTTGACAAAATCCATTCCAGATGCTGACTTTCATTTCATTACAGTGGCACCTGTAAGTTCACACAGCACTGTTACCACACTGTTTCTGTTCCCATAAATGCAGACTTCTAGACCACACAAAGCCATGCAACCAGCGGAACCAGGCTTTTGTGAGTGTGGCTTTTGTGTTAGTCAGTTAGCATCACCTAACAACATCACAGCAAATATCACCAGTCACTCAAGGTTTTTGGTGCATGTGAGAAGTATGTCAAATTCTACCCTGATTTTTTTAAAGTTTTTTTTGTAGATGGGCAGGAGCACATATGAGAAGATGCATAGACTTACACCCTCTAAAACCAACAGAAAAACAACAGTAAACATAAATAAAAATGAAACTATAATCTTGGCAGATGGTGCTGGAAAGCAAGGGGGTGAGAAACAAGCAGGCAGTGGACCAATGGGGCATAGCACTGGAGAGGAAGAGGACTAGGAAGAAATTGATAGGAAGGGGGCTTGGTGGTCCCAAGAGTGGGAAAAGAAGGAACTCTCATCTGGGGTTGGAAATCAGGAAAAATTAAATAATCCTACTCCTGGAGTTAGTTGTGTCATTTCTTTAATTGCCTTTGGAAAAGGCTGTAAGGCCTTTGAAGTGGCAAACTTTTATTTTTCTCTTTTGTTGTGTTCTGTTCCATAAGGAAATTTAAGTTGCAAGAATGAAGCAAATAAATGAATAAATGAATAAATGAATAAATGAATGAATGAATGAATGAATGAATGAATGAATACATACATACATACATACATACATACATACATACATACATACATACATACATACATACATACATACATACATACATACATACATACATACATACAAGGGCAGAACTAAAAATACAAAGAATGTAAAACAAGGGTGGGCTACATGAATCCCATGAGTTTCATGCAGTCTGCAGGTACCAGAATGTAACCCTTCACAGCCTTGTCTCAATCCCCCCAACATTTATTTTTAAAACACTGCCTCTGACACACCCCTGAAGTTCTCTAGGGCCATAAAGGAAATGTTGTCCTGTTATTAGGGGTCTCATCACCCTTGGATCCCACATACTCTCCTGAATTTATTTCCTAAAAACATGTTTTGGGGCAGTTTGAAGGCACAAGAAGTATTTTCTAGGTTTTTTTTTTTAAAAAATATTTTATAAGAAAAAATGGATGGGTGTTTGTCACAGGAGTAGGTGTGACTCTTCAATGTCCAGAGATAAATGTGAGAGGGTTGCCACTGGTGCCCTAAGTAGGCCACCTCCCCTTGGCCCCAGGAGAGGACAGGTGACTGCAGAAGAGCTAGCTGATGGAAAGCACCTTCAGAGGAAAGGAAGTGGTGGCGGAGATAAAAGAGGAGGAATGAGAGGAGGCACGGCCTTTGAGAGAAAGAGAAGAGGTTCTGAAACCTTAGGGGAGGAAGAGACCTGGGCAGAGGCAGTGGAGGTTTGGGATCCCCTGTTTTATGATTCTGGAGACATGGAAGACAGATGGGAGGAGGATCTCTGGGAGGAGGTCCCTGAATCCGCCTCATTGGCAGAAGAAGGGACTGTGGATGGGGGCAGGTGCCACCTGAAGGACCACCACTGCTGAAAATACCTTTGCGTCTGCACTGCCTGATGGGACCAGCAGCACCCACTTTGGCACAGTTGCAGTGCTGGCGGCATAAGCACCAGTACAAGAGGCAGAGAAGGCTTGGGGAGGAGCAGAGGAGCCCACCCAGGTGCCAGGTATATCTGGTTGTACTGACTGTCATTGAAAGGACTGCGGCTAAGTTCTGGATTCATCCTTCCCTCTCACTTCTCTGGGCCTACAGTGACATTAAGTGAGGCCACCCCTGAAAGGACACCTCCTGGGGGGGGATGGGGTAGTTCAGGGAACTCAACCCCAGAAGCTTGTGGAGGAGGTTTTATTTATTTATTTATTTGTCTTATTTATAGGCCACCTTTTTCCCAATAAGGGGACTCGAGGAGGTCCACAATATTAAAAATAATAGAATTTAAAACATGATAGGTTATCCCTTAAAAAACAAATAAATTGATTTTAAAACTTTGAATTTTAAAAACATGTAAAACATTAAAAACTACCTTAACTGACAAACAGTATTCAGGGACTCAGTCATGATTGTTAAAAGCCTACCTGAAAAAGTGGGTCTTCAGCTGTTGGCAGAAGGATAAAAGGGAAGGGGCCAATCTGACCTCTTGAAGGAGGGCATTTCCATAACCTGGGAGCAGCCACAAAGACCCTGTCTTGTGTCCCCATCAACCACTAGCAATAGGATTGAGAGGAGGGGAGATGTGGTCTTTCAGGTAGCCTGGAACTAAGCTGTATAGGGCTTTCTAGGTAATGACCTGTACTTTGAATTGGGCCTGGAAACAGTCTGGTTGCCAGTGCAGTTGTTGTAGCAGGAGTGTTCTATACTCCCTATATGCTTTACATTCCTGAATAAAGATGGGCACAAACCTGCCCAATCAGCCAAGCCAATGCCTCCAAGTGGGCACCCGCCAAGAGGGCACTACCCCAAAATGCAGAACAGCAGTGTGGCCATTGACCAAACCGGTGGTTGGTGGCCATCTTTACTTTTGAAGAATTATGTTCAAGCTGATGCCAAAGGGTTAAACTTCCCAGGTTTAACCCTTTGGCATCAGCTTGTGCCAAGTCCTTTCCTCAAGTATTGTGGACTATACAGGACTTCTGAAACCTCCATAATGGCTACCATGTACAACCACTCTATCTTCACAGTGAAATGTTGAAAATGCTGAAAAAAAGGGCTACTTTATTGTCAGCAGAAGAATCGGATCGAGCACTCAGTGGTCTTAACCTGGCATAGCTCCAGGGATGTTAAATGGAGCAACGTAGATTTACACCCTCTGTTAGACCCAGGCGATTGAGTAGAACAGCAATTTGCCATGTCAAAAATAATTTGAAGCAGAGTCAAATGTGACTAGTTCATCACATCAAACTTCCCAGCTGAATCTAATGAAGTACTGGATTCTATGAGAAATATGGAAAGGCAGATTTTGTTTGACCCTTGCAGCTGTGTAATCAAGTACTCTTTTTCCCTTACAAGGCTGCCATGTAAAAGGAGAATACAGGAAGTGAACTCGGCAGTTTTGCTGTCTTTCACTTGATTGAACTAAATTTCATATCTAGGTTTCCAAAAGGATAAGAAGTAGGGCATAACATTTTAAAAAAGAAGAGAAACTATTTTTATTTTTATAGAACTATATTTCTCATCAGCCTACACACTTGATCAGAAGCTAGTATGTGTTTCTGTTGCGCAGTTATATATGCTGTTATATATGTAAATCCAAATTTGGTTCTTTCGTCAGCACCTATGCATAGAGGTGAAGCACAGCGTGCTCTTACGTACCTCACCAGACATGCTGAAAAATAAGGAAAAAAAGCAACTGGAACACATTTCTACCTCTTTACATTAGGAGAATAACAATAAAATTGGGGGCTAAGTACAGATAATTCCCAAATAATCAGATATAGAATACTGTGGGAGCCAACATCTAATGAAAACTTATCTCCTAATCCGTTCATATTTCCTACTCCACAACAGAAACCTTTTTTTACTATGGTTTCACTTATTCCTTATTTTATTGCAGGTGTGCACATTGCTGTGGTTAACAGAAGCCAGCAAGGGAGAAAACCATTTGTCCAGATGTCTGCAGAAATCCAGATGACAGCCAAGTTCTAGTGCAATTCTTAAAATGTTTCTTGTATACATTCCTGTCAGGGTCCACCTTTAGATACCGCTGAACCTGCATCTGCCTGTTGCACACCTTGATTGTGACACCAGCATGAGGGTGCATTCTAGAAAAGTTAAGCACTCATGTATCATGTTTGTGTCTTGTCTCTTCTAGTTTTAGAGTTTCTATTTGTTTCAACACAGGATGAATAGGAAAAAGTGGTGTAACATGTATATAGTGCATAACTCAAGGGGAAGTTAGTTTATGTTTGGGATAGTTCAGCTCTTTCATCTATCTCATACGCACAGATCTGAAAGATCCTTATGTGAATATGTCTCTGATACAGTGGTGAAAAAGTTGGAAGGGGAAAAAAACCCACAGAAACATTGGCCTGCTACTATTTATCCTGCATGATAGTCTCCTACTCTCTGTATCTAGTTTGCCGATTTAGGGGTGGGGAAAATTTAGATTTGTCTTGGACCAATCCAGAAGACCCCTGAGTTGACTTAGATCCAAATTCAAATTGTGTTTCAGAAATGAGAATCGTCATGCTTCCTGTGGTGAGTCTGCCATTTTGAAGCTCTATGTATAACTGTATCTGTAAGTAATTATACTGCATATGTTTTATAGCACTGTATGCCTGGAAAGTAAGTAAGTATGTATGTATGTATGTATGTATGTATGTATGTATGTATGTATGTATGTATGTATGTATGTATGTATGTATTTATTTATTTATTTATTTATTTATTTATTTATTTATTTATTTATTTATTTATATCCCGCCCATCTGGTATATTCTACCACTCTGGGCGGCTGATATATAATAAAGTAGATATGTATGGGGTCTTTTTGGAAAAGTAGTCTGTGATAGAGTTTGCTAGCCAAATTGGTCCAAAGATAGAGTGTGTGTGTCAAAAAGACTGAGAGTCTATTAAGAAGTTAGTTTGGTCTTTAAATACAGAATAAATATATTTACATTTTATGGTTGGTTGTCCTTTTTCATTCATACCTAACAAAAGCAAAAAAAGCAAAGTGTGCTGCTTATATACCATCCCATAGTGCTTCAAGCGGTTTACAAGTTAATTATGCAGGCTATACATTGCATATTTTACTGACCTCAGAAGGATAGAAGGCTGAGTCAACCTTGAGCCAGCTACCTGGGATTGAGCACAGTTTGGGCTTCAGTACAGCAGATTAACCATTGCACAACCTACCTTTCTCTTCATACTTTTTACCTGTGGTCCCTGAATAATTCTATATTTGTTTAAACCAAACTCTCCTCATTGTTTTTTATTCAAATAAAAATAAGTACTACTCATAGCAGACAAAAACACACCTATGTCACATGATACTATACTTAACTAATAGGAACATAGAGTTCACTAAACACCTGCATTATCTAAAATACCAGCGAAAATAGAGAACCAATAATTCCAGAATATTTTGATGTGGATTTTTTTTGGGGGGGGGGGTTCTTTCATGTTAACACCTTCCCTAATGGCACTAAGGAGTGGTGGTTCGGATTCTAGACATTAAAAGGTGTCTGAGTGATGCCTGTCGCTGCTGCAGAGTGTGTTGCCTAGCGAGTGTGAAAATTAGTGGGAAATTCAGCATTTTCATCACCTGGAATGCTGCATCTCCCATTGATGTTCATAGGAAATAAGCTCAGAGCTGTACATTCCCCAACCCCCCCCCAAAAAAAACTTAAGAGAAAGAAAAAAATTGCAGTTTTTTTGTGACAGTTCTTAAAAAGCAAGATGTTATATACCATTTCTTACTTTCTTAATTCAATAACTTTTGCCCAACACTCAAAAAATGTATGTATCCCCTAAAAATAATTTCTCTGCAACCTCCAATAATACAGCAGTTTAGTTAACAAGGCCATGTTTCAGATATGGCTAAACCAGCCATTTACCAAATAATAATAATTACACACAGTCAAGTCATTTGTACTTACAGGAACTCTTTCCCAGGTTTTCTATACATGGATTATTCAGAAGGCAGCTCCCATTTCCTTTTTCTGGTGGTGCCCCAGGGCTGTGGGGGTTTCTCAAGGGTACACAGGCTACCTCTTCTCCCAGGAGGCAGAGTGAGGAATAAAACTCACAGCAAAATGACTAACTCACTAAGCCATTTAGCCAGCTTCATTTACCAAAGAGGGCTCCTTTTTATAATTTTCTGTGATAGCCATTTTAGCAGCAGCAAGCATAACAGAGATGAGTTTGGCATCTATTACATGGAGGTTTGGGTATACAGATACAGAAAACAAAATTGAAGCACCCTAAGAAACCCAGTTAATTTCAGGAAGGTGGGTGCAAATTGGGTGAGAGAAGATGAGGAGGTGGCCACCAGTGCCCTGGACATTTCAGGAGGTATAAACAGATTTAAATAGGGCAGGAGTTATGTGGTTTTCTGAAGGATTATGTTGTGCTCTGAAACAGAGCTAAGGGCCTCATCATCTGAGAGTAGGAAGAGATTGAGAATTTGGGGGAAACATGGATTGGGGTATCTTTCTGGCCACAGACTTTTCTTAGTGCTTGGGAATGGCTGGCTGAGAGAAAGGACTGAACCAATTTTTGCTTACAAAGGAATGGAAGCCCCATCTGTGATTTATCTATTGGGCTAAAACTTCAAGGCTGTGCCCTTTTACTTACAATTTGATGAATATTCATTTCTAAAGCATGCCTATTTCCTCCAAATGACATTTATTTGTGATAGCCCAGGCTTGAAGATAAACAAAGAGTTTTGCAAATAACAATGATTAAATGAGGCTAATATCTGGTAGGTACAGATTAATGTCAGTCATTCCAAATAAAGTACACAATGCAATGATTGATAGTTACTCCTGCTCTTTCTAATGATTCTAAGGTTCAAATCCCATGAACCTGTATCTGGAAGTAAGTCCAGGTGATTAGGCATCCTTCAGTCTCGAGAGACTATGGTAATGTGCTCTGTATGGAGGACTTGGAACAGCGTCTAGTGTGGCTAAGGAGGCCAATTCAAGAGTGACCATCCCTTCCACACTGAAGACAAATACAGTCTGTCCCTTGTCCAGCTCCCTGATTTTGCTTGTTTTGGGACTGCCTCTTTGCCTCGGCCTGGTGGACAAGGGTCTCTTCAAATTGTATTTACCTCTGTGAAGACATGCCTGAGATTTTAAAGCAAATGAAGCACTTTCCAATTTACTCAAAGATGTATCCCCCCCTTTTTTTTTGAGATTTGTATCCTTCCCATACCTTTATAAGATAGCATTATAAAACTCTGCATATTTTGTGATATACAGTGGGGTCTTGACTTGAGAACTTAATCCGTATTGGAAGGCGGTTCTCAAGTCCAAAAGTCTGTAAGTCAAGTCTCCATTGACCTACAGTGCATTGAAAACCGATTAATCCCGTAACAGGCCGTTTTTGTTCCATTTTGGTTTTTTTCTGGTCTGTAAGTCAAATCTCAGTCTGCAAGTCAAACCTAAATTTTGCGGCCAGAGAAGTCTGTAACTCAAAAAGTCTGTAAGTCAAGCCGTCTGTAAGTCAAGGGTCCACTGTAATGTGTGTGTTCTGTGACATCAAGTCAGAACCAACTGATAGCGACCCTAACAAGGCTTTCAAGGTAAGTGAGATAATTAAGGAGTGGCTTTTACCAGTTCCACTCCTCCAGGGAGGTTCCATATGTTACAGTGCCTAACAATAAAAACGATAAGCATTGTGCTGTATATTAGTTGTGTATAGAGATGGGTAGGAACTTGAAAAAATGAAGAATTAGGGTGGTTCCTGGTTCATGGGTAGCCACAACCCCCTCCCAAACCGTGGAAAAATGAAGCAGTTTGTGGTCTGTTTTCCAGTTTGTGCCTGGGGGGAGGGGAACATAACATCTTCACCCCTCTTTAATTCACCGTAGATGTGTATTGTAATACTGTATAAAAAGGTAAAGGTTCACCTTGACAATTTTTGTCCAGTCGTGTTCGACTCTAGGGGGCAGTGCTCATCCCTGTTTCCAAGCCATAGAGCCAGCGTTTTGTCCGAAGACAATCTTCCGTGGTCACATGGCCAGTGCGACCACCGAGGTGGTCCCTATTTATCTACTTGCATTTGCATGCTTTCGAACCGCTGGGACAAGCAACGGGCGCTCACTCTGTCACGTGGATTCGATCTTACGACTGCTGTTCTTCTAACCCTACAGCACAGGCTTCTGCAGTTTAGCCCACAGCGCCACCATGTCTCTTAATACTGTATAGCAATATCATATTTGATGACTCAGAAGGAAAGATGGTACCTGGAAAGCACAGAATCTTTTGATGGCTCAATGTATGGCAAAATAGATGCACAGTATTTTTAGGAGAGTTCGGAAGATGGCTGATGAACTCATAGCCAGCTAGCTGTTGATGAACCCAATTTCCTATTTACCATAGTCCACCATCCAATGGTGAGACATGATGGAAATGGCAATCCGTCAATATTTGGCAGCCCAAGGTTCTCCTCTCCCACCTCAGGATTTTCCTCTCATGGTCAATGGAGGCTTCCAGTAGTTTGGTTTCTTTCCTTTTCTTTAGAAAACAAAATGTGTATAAATTCTGAATATTTCTGGCAGGTGACATGGATCAAAAATAGATTTACCTGCCCTGGTGGGCCAGGGCCCTTTAGCTGCTGCCATTCATTTCAGTGGAGTTCAAACAGGAAAGGACTGTGCCCCTAATGTGGTATGTAATATGTCAAACATAAAACTAAAAGACGGATTGTCAGTTTCAGTACTGCTTAGGACTTGATGGGAAGCTGCGTGTTCTGAAAGTGGTTCTTCCTAACATTTCGCCAGTCTCTGTGGCCGGCATCTTCAGAGGACAGCAAACTGTGCTTTATTGCACTTTCCTCCCTTGACTTAATTCTCCATAGTTTCATAGCAAGCATGCTGAACCTTGGGTCTCCAAATTTTCTTGGACTACAACTTCCAGAAATCCTGGCCAGCACAGCTAGTGGTGAAAGCTTCTGAGAGCTGCAGTCCAGGAACATCTGGGGACCCAAGTTTGGGAACCGCTGCTTTATAGTTTTGGTGTTATGTTTTAAAACTCCTCTTATACATAACTATGGTACAAAACTCATTTGTATGGATCTCCGGTAAGAAGAAGGAGGACTGATATGTTTCCTTCTTTGGACATAAATAAGATCATAGAACTACAGCTCTTGCCAAAACAGGAAATCCACAATGAAAGTATCCTTCATAGGTAGCAATCTAATCTTTGTATAAAAAACTCAAATCACTAAGAGTCCACCATCCTCTGAGGCAATCCATTCCACTGTCAAACAGCTCTTATTGTGAAGAAGTTCTTCCTAATGCTTTGGCAAAATCTCCTTTCTTATAATTTGTATCCATTGCTCCTGGCATCTGGCACCACAGAAAATAAGCTTCAGCCACCTTCCACATGATAGCACTTCAAGTATTTGAAGATGGTTACCATACTGTCTCTCAGTCTTTCCTTCTTCCAGTTCACTAACGCAGTTCCCTCAGATATTTTATATAGGTCTTGGTTTCCTGACCTTTTACTATCTTGGTTGCTCTGCCACATCATAGTGTTAACTTAGGTTAAGTGTGTGTTCTATTAAGACCCCTAAGTCTTTTTCACAATACAACTGTCAAGCAGGTATCACCCATCCTCTGTGTGTGTGTGTGTGTGTGTGTGTGTGTGTGTGTGTGTGTGTGTGTGTGTGTGTGTGTGTGTGTGTGTGTGTGTGTGTGTGTGAGAGAGAGAGAGAGAGAGAGAGAGAGAGAGAGAGAGAGAGAGAGATGCCTGCCTAAATGTAGAATTTTACATTTTTCTCTGTTGAAATTAATTTTGTTTGGTTTCACTCAACTATCCAATCTGTTTAAGTCATCTTGAAATGATATTAAATGTAGCTAGCATACATGATCCCTTCAGCATAATTGCATGTTGATCTAGCTGAACTCGAATTCTGTTAATAGGCATTTTCAGTTCGGTATTTCTCATATGTAGGCATACGCAATAAAGAAATTATAACTGTGCACTAAAAGCCTTTTTGAAATTCCCTCCCTATTGTGGGCAGAAAAAACTGAGGTGATAGTGTCAATGGATTTTTCTAAGAAAAAAAAATACTGCAACATCTTCTCAGAGCAGAGACTCACTATTAATAATGCTTGTAGTAAAGCTTTGGAGATTGTTGTTCAAGCTAGCAGGTCACAATCACAGATGTGTGCATGTGAAACAATCGTACTATCATTGGAACTGAAACAGGCCACAACTTTATTGGTACCAGCTGCCAATAGTATTGGTGCTAGCATGGGGAACAGGTCAACATCAGCCAACCCATCAATTGATGTTATAACCAAGGTTACTAGAAAATTGGGTTAACCATGTGGGAGTCCACCACTGTGTGGTTCCTTTAAGCAACCTTTAAAGGTCTCCTGAGCTAAACCCTGCTAAGGAGGTTCAAGCACCTGTCTGACTCTACCCCCATCTGACCTGATCTGTCCTCATGCTTTCAGCCGACTGCCACAAAGCTGTGACAGAATACACACAACCAAAACCAAAACCACAAATGAAAAAAGGGAGGATGGATGAGAGATGTCTCAGACCCAAATGGCTGCACCAAGGCAGCATTCCATTGTGCCTCCCTCAGTTAGATCAGGTTTTCAACCCTCTTATCCAGACCATCTGTAGGAGGGGATCCCTGTTCCCAGATTACCTGAATGGCCAAGGTACTTTGAAACATCCCACTCAACCATGCTTCGTCTTGAAAAGCAGACAGCCAGCAGTCCCCAAAATTGTGGTCACTATGCCACCCTCACCCCACTGGATGACAAACATCTCTTTGGTGAGTGGGGAGCTGTTGCTTCTCCTAAGAATCTTTGGGGTTTGTATGACTACTGGAAGCAAAAACAATGACTGTTAGCAGCATAATCACATTTAACTTCCTTCAAAATTCCTGCTACCTTGTGTCATTCTGGGTTATTGGGGTACTGGTAATGAGAAGGCAGTTATTTTTAAAAAGTACAGAAATTTTGGAAATAACTGTTCAAAGTGGGCTTCTTTTCTAGGGAAATAAGAGAAAGGAAATTGTCAGAACATTTATCACAAAAATGCCTTCTGAGACAAGTTGATCCATCCTTTTTTAATTATTCAAAGTCCAGTGAAACTTTACATTAGGCGGGAAAGGGGGGAAAACCTATGGTATGCATAAAATCTAAAAACAAAGGATATTGCTTTTAAAGGACCAGCAAAATATTAGCAACAGGCAAGTTTTCAAGTCAAGCAGGACCTTTCCTTCGACTGGGCATTGCAGAATGTGAGGGGATAGCATGAGAAACTGGAAAGCCCAAAAATTATCCTGAAAGCATGTTGCAGTGTCAGGATCTGAGCTGAAGATCTAAAGATGAGGGCTACAAATGTTTGGATTCAGCCCGGGTTACGAGGTTCCATGTCAGGCAACATAGAATCATTTAATCATTTGTCTTTCCTCATCTCTTTGCCAAGCCTCCCATTTTGTCAGGACCCACTAGAAACTGAAGCTTTTGATACCTGCCTCAGGCTGAGACTACACAGCTAAGCAGCACAGGGTTAGCTGTGGAAGTAAAACAAACAAACAAACAAACAAACAAACAAACAAACAAACAAACAAACAAACAAACAAACAAACAAATGATGCATTCAATTTTTTTAAGTGATCACACAAAGCACAATCAGCCAAGCCCTTTTTGCTTCTGAAGCAGAGTTTCCTCCCTCCTGCTGTACATCGTTGTGATGGCAAAATGTCCTTGCTGGTCACATACTAATATGGGGCATTTTTTCCTATTTTCATACTTTGTTACCCTCTACAGAGGAGAACCCACAGCACACTACCATGGCTGTCAAAAGACAGCAGGGGAACAGATGCTCTGTATTTGACAGAAATATACCAATGCACCAACTTTCCCATTTGAAAATGTATTTTAAAAAATTAAGAGAGTCAAACCACAGTAGGCGAGAGAGGTGGGACCGCACGCCAGATACATAGGAAATGAATAGGTTTTGGAATACACATGGGATGTCAGTTGTACTCGACGTTGGAACAGGGAACAAATATAGTAGCAGCCTTCCAATGGGCTGCATTTGAAGCAGAGATAGCATGGAGAGGAAACAAAAGAATGGATAATGGCCTTGCATCATCTGAACCCAAAAAAAGGGTCAAAATTCACAAGGAATAACTTGGAAACATTTTGTTGGTGTGACCACAGCCTCATTCATTTTTATGGCTCCTAGCTCCCTGAATCTTTCGTAATATTTCCATTGGAAGTTGACTAGCTAGAATTATGAGAGGCAGTTAGTCTCTGAAGGCATCAAAATAATGATGGTGTCAGTGTACTATAGATGTAAATAATAACTGACTTGTATGTTTTCTGGAGCCTTATACCACAGACAAAGACAATCTAATGGAAATTCTCCTTCATCCTATTCTGCTGGGAACTGTAGGTGCTCATTCACATGGTAAGACTAACAGCAAGACCCAATGCATGTTTCTTCAGGAGTAAGTATCATGGCACTGAATGATTATTCCCAAATAAGCAATAATTTAAGTAGATCAGTATCCATATCTGAGAGTTCCCAATACAGATTTCTCCTCTGAGCTGCAGGCAGCTATATTAAACTGCTGAGGATGGTTTAAAATTCCAGAGTTAGTTTTATAAGGTTTTTTTCCCCCTAAATTCTACTGCTGTCTCAGCTGGAATTCTTTGAACTCATTTTCAAAAACTTGTTTTTAGAATCTGTCTTGGCCCATAAATGTGCTGATATCATTTTTATGCTGGGCAGAGTTCTACCAGATATTTACCCTGCAGTAAGGTTGTGGCAATGATGTGCAGCTGAATTAATATAGGTGACCAGTTCCACAGGACTGGAATTCAACCGGGCACATAACCAACACCTCATAATCAAGCTACAATTTGCCACCATGAGTTTTGGTTTTTCACTTAGTTTTTAGTAAAATCCTAATAGGATTCTGGCCGATATCTAGAGTAAGGAGGGATTTAGGAAACAACCAGCAGGATAAGTGACGTTGTCTGTTCTTGTGGTGGGGTTCTGTCATTTGTTTTAACATGCATCTCTCCCTACTGGATCTATTTTCACCAGCCTTGCGCATTGCACAACATAGCTGCATCCAGTGCCAACCACACAGTTCTTATTAACTCCACAGTGATTTTTCTTGGGGAGGAAAAAAAACTTCCTAAAAGCACATCACACTTGGTCCTTCATTACAGACAAAAGGTCCTCATACCACTAGATGTCAGTATTAACAGACCATTTGCTCTTATGTTGCATTTCATTTCCAAAGAGTAGGGTGAGAATATTCCCCCCCCCCGCAGCACCAGTTGCACATTCTCATTTCATTTTGAGAGTGCTAATTGCTGAATTTACACTATGAGCCGCATCCCTGCGATCCAGATCTAAAGCTACAACTGGTAAATAATATGTTAAAGATGTAAGATATTCAGCCCAGGGAAATCGAAAGAGCTGCCACTATTTTATTAATTAGCCTACAGTGTCATGCACAGCCAGTCAGTTTATTATTATTTCTTAAGAAAGCATTATAAGTATCTGTCTCATTAGAGAGCAGAAGTAGCAGACAGATTAATGCACATATGTTCCCACATTAATTAGAAAATCAGATTTCTCACAAGATTGATAATTTGATCGCAACAATTGTAGTGGCAATTAATTGGCTCTCTTGTAGCAGGCTCCTGATGAGGCATGCTAAAGCAAAAGCACATTGAGACCCTGTGCACTCTGGACGCGAGCCAGGAGCATCTACGGCAGAAGATAAATGGCCTTTTTGCAGGAGTCTGCACTGCACTTTTGCAGTAATCTCCCACTGTCTGCCTCTTCCTTGTACCCAAGGAAAGAAGGGGAGGAAATTATAGGTGACAAGTCTTAAATTTGAATTTAATTTCCTTAAAACATAATTAAACAGACAAAGGTCCCAATCAAGAAAACAAGCAATCAACAGTTGAAATACCCTTAATAATTGGAAGATGCTAAGAAAATAATAGGGAGAGAAAATAACTATTCAAATTATCCAGCTCTGCTGACATTTAATGCATTCATATTTAAAAAGTGACATTTAACTAACTAAATGATGCAAATGAGAGCTACATTTACAGAAGTTTGAAAAACAAGTTCTGATCCTTGGTATTTTCCAATACACTGTGAAGTCTGTGATCCGTCAGTTATAGACAGGGCACAAAGCAACTGCTACAGTACCTATCCTGTTTGCATTAATTTCCTTGTTGACCATGATCATGGTAGCATTCTTTCTGGTTTCCATCCAGGCAATGATATGAAGCCCCAAGTCTTCAGTGTTGGACTTAAATCCTGTGACTTAGAATAGAATATTATTTGGGCTGGAAGAGTCATCATGTATGATGGCTACATGTAGGATGACATCATGTAGGGCGTACATGTTGCATTTTCAATCTGTGAATGCTGATTGAAGACAATATACCATAGTCTTCCATTGTCTCAAATACAGCTCTGCAAACTGAATAGAGGAATGTATTTTGCTGTCTGGGGGAAAATAGCACTAGTTACAAATAACTAGTTAAGTGTTAACTCCTTTTTCTATTAATGAAAGTTCAACCATGTCATATTACAGTTGAACATGAAATGGAAACCTCTGTAAGGAGCAGTAGTGTATTAGCGCCTGAGGGTCTACAGATAGTTGGAAAATCTGTTTATGTCAAAGGAAGATAATTAGTTAACCCCACTTTGAAAATATAAACAAACAGTATTAAAACAGTTAGTATGTGGGGCTGAAAAGGGGTGCCTGGAAAATTTGACAGAGATGGTGATTATTTAAATGAAATTACTAGGGCCAAAATTCACACAATGGTTATTTTGCAGTGGTTTTACCCTCTTATTTGCTGTCCACTGAATGACTGGTTGTGTGAAGGAGAGAGTGCCAGAGGAAGAGGACATGCTTGTACAATTGCCCTTCCACAATTATGTAACTTAATGGGATTCTTGACTAAGAAAATTATTAGCCCTACAACTTGAAACACTAGCAGGTCTGATAAGGTGTGAAATGTCTTCTATCTCAGCTAGAGGTAGACTGTGTGTGGTATGTTTCTAGCTGAGACTGAAAGAGCTATTTATTTATTTTTTATTTATTAGATTTACACCCCGCCCATCTAGTCTACTCTGGGCGGCATAACGAAGTTTAAAAACAATAAAACCAATAACATGAAAATCCAAGATGTAAAAATGGGTATAGAGGATGGGTATCTTCCTAGGTTGAACAATGAAGAGAGATGGACTTGGGACTGTGTCAGATGAATGCCAAAATTTAGCCTTGCTCTGGTAAGGTGAGTTGCTTTGGTACAGCAACTAAAATAAGGGAATATGTGTTTTGTTATAACAAATGGACTGTCAGTAACCTAATTGACTTTAGTCATTTTTCTAAGTGGCATGGCTTCATTATGGAAAATCATTCAGGATCAGCAGTGTAATTTGAAATAAAAAACATAGGCTGAATTGGATTAAGAACAGGCAAAATCCTTTAGTGACAGCACAATTGCCCATGTGTTCTGCTGGCACAACTTGGCAAGATCTGCTGGCAGAAGAGCCAAGAAAAGTGGAATATAATGGGAGGAGCTGAGTTACACCAGATCTAAACCCCTCCTGGATTCAAAAACTTACCTGGCTTAGCATCAGCTCAGCCACCTTTTAGCCATTTTAGGATCACCCCCCTCATCATTTAGAGACAATGGCTACACTGCAGATAAAGAAAGAATTCTCTGATTTCCTTTTTCAGACCATTCCATCAGCATTTATTAATAGCAGGTATTTCATAATTCCTTTCGCTCAAAGAGAAGCTGAGCAAATCAAGAAACTCTTTCAGTACCCCTTTTCACTACCTGTTGTATAATTCCCCCATGATATATCTGTTAGTACTGTATCTGTCAATCTTGATCAATAGTTTGATATAGAACATTCTAATATTTTTTTACTAATACACACTGACTGAAATTCTGTTTGAAGTATTAAACCAAATCATAACTTTCCATCCATTCCTCTATGGTAAACAAGTGCCCCAGATGTAATTCTCAAGATACAAATGCATGGTGGCTTGGTTTGGGGAGGACAAAATATGAAGTAGTTAGAGATCCCAAAGGAGGATATGGCCCCTAGACTTCTGGAAGTTAAGGATTGTTGCCTTGTGCTACCATAAAAATGCCATTACAGCATCAGGTACTGGAGTTGCTTACAAACTCTGTTATAAGGGGTGGACTACCTAAAATCCTAGGGTCAGTATCCTTTTAAGCTTTGGTTCAGTGGAAAGTTCCACCAGTGCAGCCATACAGGATTGTGTTGTTTGGGCATTTGTTGCCATTGGACAAGTGAAAGGTGGATTTTCTTCATAGAATTATAAACAAAGCTTGTGTGAACAGTGCTGTCTCATATTACTACACTGCTGGGACCTTCTGCTCAGAGGAATTGCCATAGGATATTGGCCTAAAACTTTAGAACATGTTTTTATCCACAGTGTATGGAATGAATATGTAATGTGACCAAAGTTCCCCCTAAGGCACATGAATGAGTGGGTGCAGGCAACTCCACCTCCCTCAGTACAGCCCCTTTGGTTCCACTGGTGATGGAATCCCACGTGCACAGAGGGTAGAGTTGCGTACAAATGTAGGGGAGAAGTTGCACTTGCAATTCTAATTGTGGTAGCAGTTTCCAGAGTTTTCTAGCTATAGAGCACTTAGGAGTGGTTTACCAGTCTGTTCTTGTGGGGCAGCTTGCCCAAAGCTCCACCTGGGGTTTTTCTACCAGGCAAAGTGGAGGTTCAAATTCCTGACCCCAGGCTCTGCTGCCAGGAGCTTCATCTCTCTGAGCTTTCCAACCAGCTTAGACCTAGAGGTGGGGGATAGTTTCAACTAGCCACTTTCACTGTTCAAAACAATAAACCTTTCCAGAGAGTTAGAATGCTCTAGAAAGGATTGGCCACATTCAAGGATGAGAAGATCTTGAATGTCTCTTCAAGATATGTATTTTGGAAGAGTGTGACAATGTCCTTAATGCTTGCTAGCAAGCTTCTCTATGGGTGTGCCTTGTCATCTGTGTAACACTGGGTGACTGGGTACACCCAAGTGTCACCGATCTAGTTATTCCTAATTATGCTGTACTTTGATTTTCTTTGGGTTTTGTCATCACCATCTGGGGCTTTTTATGGATTTGTTTTTAGATTATTTAAGGTGGGGTGGGGGTGGTTCTTATGTTTATGTGTGTAATCTGCCCAGGGTAGTGGCTATTAGATGGGTGGTATTTTTTAAAACAACCAAATAAATTAATCAATATACAGCATTAGCCATTTTGAAATTGGCACAAATGTAAATATATGATTATAATGTTAAATCATACCATTTATTTATTTATTTATTTATTTATTTATTTATTTATTTATTTATTTATTTATTTATTTATTTATTTATTTATTTTATATCCCGCCTATCTATTCAGCTCAGGACCACTCTAGGCGGCTACTATGCAAACTATGGTCTCTCAAATAAATACAAATAGAAGTACAAATCTAAGTAACCATCAATGTGAAGTTTAATATTAGTCTGAAGTTGGCACATGGTGTCAAATTCATAGAGGCCATTAAAAAGCCATAAATAATTTGTAGCTGTCATCAGAAAAAAATAAAATTTTGAAGCAAAGCCTACACCCAGTCTATTGTAATTCAGTCTTGCTTAATATTACAATTGCTGAGAAACCCCCTAAGGAACATAGCTGCATTAATGCACATAATGTTTGCGGAATTATTTTTAAATGAAATGACCACTCAGGAAAACTTTTAACATGGTGGACTTCGTGATCGGGGGGGGGGGGGGAGGAGGAACTGTCTCTCATCTCAGTTCGTTCCTAATGCCTTCCTTTGCTCTCAGACAAAACAAAAGAATTAGAAAATAGGAAGCAGAATGACAATTCCAATCCATAAAGGTATTATAAAGTGAAAGTCAAATAGCGGGAAACTCTAGTTCTTTTGAAGTGTTCATTTTTTAAGTGACAAGCTCATTCCTTTTGTGACATACAGAGCTGAAATGTATTCAGGGATATAATATTCATTCTAGGCAGCTTTTGAGGACTGTCTAAGAACTTCTAGATTTTTCAATCTTTTGTTTCAGTTGTTCTTCCTTTTTTTAAAAAAAGATAAAATGTCATTGTTGTTCCCCGGTAATCAGTTGTGCTTCAAAACTGTATTTTATGATTGTGTGTATCTGCTTGTTCAGAACCTTATGGAATGGCAGAAAGTTAAAACTGCATTGCCAAGGTACATGTAATTTGGCAAAAAGAAAAAAAAAGCCTGAAATGTGAACCAAATTTGGCATCTTCAGAAAAGTTATGGTTCTGCCCAAGTTGAAGCAGGCTTCCCTCCAAAACTGAGAAGTAAAGCTGGTCTCCAGCTAGGAAGAGATGATTGTTTTTAAAAATGTGAAATAACAATTCAGAGCTTCCATTTTCTAAATCAGCACGAGTGATTGCTTCAGATTTGTAAATAAAATGGCAGTCATCCTAAGTTTAGACAATTAACTGAATTTATATATTTTTATTTTTGCAGAAAAAGCAGGCGGTTGTGCATGATTTTTGCAGAAAATTTTAATTGTTCTGAAAACCTTTGTTCATGAGGAAGAAAACACTGAAGTTCCTCATCCTTCTCTGGAAGGAAGACACCTGTGAGGATTTGCATCTCAAATCCTAACTGGAGTAGACCCATTGAAACCAATACAACTTATTTTACTTGTGTCACTGATAAGAACCATTCTTTTCTATGAGTCAACTAACTTTGGATGAACAGATATAGGCCAAAATATGAAACTACCCCTGTCAGTGTACATTAAACGTGCTACCTCTTGGTGGTGGTGGTGGTGAGGCACTCACTTTATTTCCCCATGTCCCACTGGTGCAATATATTTTCCTACTTAGGTCTGACACTAGAAGTGAAGTAGTTGAGGGAAAAATGTTAAGGCAGAGAAAACAATGGGAAGAAGCAGGTTGTATTCCTATCCTGTGCATGCTGTCTAATTTAACTGTATGCTTATCATTGTCTAGTTCCATTATAACACTAATGGTATGTTGGCAGATCAGTTCTGACTTATGGTGACTCTTCAGGATCTTCTAGGTAGAAGTTGTTTACCATTCCCTTCTTCTGGGGTCACCCTAGACCACTGGTTCTTAACCTTGGATTACTCAGGAGTTTTGGACTGCAACTCCCAGAAGCCTTCACTACCTGCTGTGCTGACTGGGGTTTCTGGGAGTTGCAGTTCAAAAGCATCCGAGTAACAAAGGTTAAGAACCACTGCTGTAGACCCTAGGTTCCCAACCTTTGTTACTCGGATGTTTTTGAACTGCAACTCCCAGAAACCCCAACCAGCACAGTTGGTGGTGAAGGCTTCTGGGAGTTGCAGTCCAAAACTCCTGAGTAACCCAAGGTTGAGAACCAGTGCCCTAGACCATGCAGCTTGCCTAAAGCTACATGGGCTGATTCTTCTTTCCTGGGGAATGGGGTACGGTAGGATATCTGTCACACACACCCAGTCCCCCTGTTTGTTCTTTTACACAACCCAGGTTCCATTTCAGGCATGACATTTAATTTTCACTCTTTTTCCACTGCCACCAGTGGATTTCTTTTATCCACAATGTAAATTATTTCATTCCAATACAGGCTACCAATCACTGAAGGTTTTTATTAAAGTTACAGATGTTCTTTATTTATTTACTCAGAATCACAATCATTGCAATGTCTTCTTTTACTTAATTATTTGCCATTTAATCAACTTGTGTATTTACTAGTTACTATTCCCACTTCTAACTTTAACTATCTAGCTCTTTCTCTAACCAATGAAATCCTAACTCTAACTCTTACTCATCCCTAACTGAAATCCTCAACTGATATCCCTAATTGAAGTCCCTAACTGATCTCTCTCTAACTCATACCCCAAACTGTCTTCCATTCTCTTCTTATATTTCCTTGCTTCCACCCCTTCTGTTCAACTATTAGTTGCTAAATCAGGGTTCCATTGTGATGGACAGGAGTAGTTATTGACCTGTCTGTCACAATATCAAAGTGTCAAACTGAGCTAACTCACCAAATAAAGCATTTATATCTCCACACACATCCCACCCAAGCTGATGAAGGCTTTCACAATCTTCTGGGTAGCTTCATATCTCTGTGCTGGTCACCCAAACCTAATTTCAGCAAGGTGGCTGCATCATTCTTTAGATTTAAATATACAGGATGTTCTTTATAGTCCTTGAAGAAATGCTGACCTGTTTCAGAAGATCTTGGTTCCATTCCAACCCCAATATTTTTTCTTTGAAATGCCACTTTCAAAATGTGCTAGGGTTTCAGTCACTAAAATAGCCATTTAGCTATTTGAAATTGAAAGATAGTCTTTGCATGCACAAATTAATATACACTTAAATCTACTTGAACATAATTGAAATCATTAGGACAGATTAACTAGCCAGGAAGAAAAAAGTTAGAAAACTAAAGAGAAAAGTAATGCCTTTTGGAAACAATTAAATTGCTAATCATGACACATTATCCCTTAACGACTCCACCATTTCTGGTTGGGTATATGTGATTATGCAGAACAAGCCTCACTACCTCAGTCTTAAAAAGCCAATTGTCATCTTAATGTTATAAGCTTAATTTAGTTCACAGGCTAATGGAAGGCTGCTCTAAAAGCAAGAGTACTGGCCAATAAAACACGCGATTCCTTGGTTTAATTCATACAGCTTCACACATTCCTCACTGTCTAGTCTATGGCCTCAGCAGCAAGAGATATGTTTGGCCTTTGTAGGAATCCACTATCCCTTGTTTGCTGTCAGGTAGAGAGGTCCCATTCTTCATTTTCCTTGTTTGCCTTTCTTCTTGCTCTTTTGGAAAGTTAATGGATTTCTGGCTCTGGCAAGAGGATTTCCAGACATGGAAGCACATCTTCTTTCAGGCCAGCAGTGCAGTGAGGTGCAGTGGTGTTTTGAATGGTATTTGCACTTTCGGGAGACACAGCTCTTGTGGAATAGCTCAGATGTGAGAGAGCAAAGGACTTGTGAGATGGATGGTAACCTTTTTGCTAACTGGGCTGGAACTGTTGAGAGACTCATGTACCTCCTTCCTGGTTCACCCTTCTGCCATGGGCAAATGCCCACTTGTATTTGGGCTGTAAATTCTCACTTTTTCATCCCCAAATGCAAAGAGAAGGAAGTGCAACATTCCTCTTCTCATCTTTGAGAGTGGCCAACAACAAAAAACATAGCCACTATTACCGCTATTACTACTACTATTATGGGTACTTCTACATAGATTTTTTTGAATTGAGCAAATCATGTTTCGCATAGAAACCATATTTTTGTGCAAAAATTATGCAAAATCATGCAAATTGACTAAAACCACTTCAGCAAATGAAAACTATGAATGGGTTGCTTCTTAACTACCAGTCACTCTTTGTATGCTGGCTGCATATTTGTGTGCTTTGTGTCTCCAAGTGTAAGGACACAAGACACTTTTGTGTGTATTTCAGAGCTCCTTTGGTGGGAAAGAGTCTTGGCATCAATCTCAGCAAGAAATCTCATGGGTCTTCAAGTTTCTTTCTCAAGAGAGAAAGAAAGAAACTGACAGAAGCAAGAAATTTAGTGAGAGTTCTGTCCATCAGTAGTTTGCGCCATGGACATTTCCAAAGGGGCAAAGGCTGCCTTTTTGGAAGAGCCAGGATTCTCTCTGCTTTAGCTCTTGAACTGTGCAAAATTTTAATCACTTGGTTTAGGTAACTTGGAGGAATCACCCTTGAGGTTCATGATGTCAAAGACCTCTGGGAATCCAAAAAGACCCTAAGGACTTTTGCCAGCTTAAGACAAACTTTGAACTGAAAAGGACTTCACCAGAACAACAGAGAGTAACAGAATTAACCTTTATCAGGTCTCTTCTTGATCACTGTCTTTCTTCCTCCCATGTTTGTCCATCAGTCAAGCTGGGCTAAATTACAAAATGTATCTTAGACATCAAAGCAAGCCTGTTCCCGACAAAGTTCCTACTCTCTGATGACAAATTGCTTGGAACTGTTAATAAAAGTTATGGGCTATTATTCACAGCAGCTTTGTATGTCAGACCCTGTGTTTTCTTCTCCACTGCTTCTATGGGAACCAAGACCTTCCCCCCCCCCGCCCCATCAGTTTTTTAATACGTATGTTTGTTTTGTCCTTTGGTTTCCTGTTTGATTTACCAGGCTTAACATATACTGCAGGGCATAATTTGTACACCTTACTAGCACAATATATTCTACCAAGCTAATCAGAAGATATTTGTAGTCTACACAAACTTGTTTGCCCATCCATGGCAGACATTTAATAAAACCAGTTCATCTGGAAAGGAAGTTAAATTAAATAATCCAACATGAATGTGATTCATAATCGGAGAAGGGAGAAAAGTGGAATTTGCAAGTGGCAAAAGAAGCTAGTCTATTTCAATAGAAACAAAAAAAAAGGCAATTTGTAATCCATGCCATCTTTTATGGTATGCTTTTTACCTTTCATAGCTCCCATAAGTAGATAGTATTTCAGATCTCTGGATCCAGGCTTTTAAAGAGAGCTACTTCATTTAAAGGGTCACTGGCTTCAGGAGATAGAATAAAAAAATGTAACTGGTTAACTGGATCAAATAAATATCTACTGAGTTCAGCCTTTGGGGGGGGCAACACGAAAGGGGGGGGGCAACAATGCCAGTACCCACAGGAGCCCAGGCTGGTCTCATCCTTGCTGTCCTTCCACAAGCAGGTAAAGACCTTTCTTTTCAGGCAGGCTTTTCCTTAGTGACTGTCTAGGTCAGGCTTGTCCAACCTGCGGCCCGAGGGCCGCATGCGGCCCAGGTCAGCTCGTAATGTGGCCCAGTGCAATTTTTCATTTTAAAAGAAATTCCAAAGTTTCAAGTTACACTGCCGGCACTTGCTGTCTGAGATCGCAGCTGCCGGTAAGCGCGCTTGGAGTGGGGCTGCGGAGAACAGCTAGGGCTGCCTCTCCATGTGGCCCAAACCAAATGTATGTGCGGCCCAAACCAAATGTTCATCTTCTAATGTGGCCCAGGGAAGGTGAAAGGTTGGACACCCCTGGTCTAGGTAAAGGTAAATTTGAATAATGTACTGTTTTTAGCTTTTAATATTGTGTTTTTAATAATGTAAACCAACCTGAGTCCTTTTTATGAGAAAGAAGGAGTAAAAATATTTTAAATAAATAAATATTACGCAGTCCTTGTAACTAGCCAGGGGTCTCATGGTAGAATATGGTCCACAATCTGTCCACATATGAAAGTTATATCTGTGCTACAGGACTGGAGTGCCACACACAACCCTAAGGCCACAGAATATGAACTCACTTGTGAACTCCACATGTAGTAATTTGTTAGTTTCACTGATCCAACTTAATACAAGTTCTTAACATTCTAAACCACAGTCTGCCACGTGACAACCTGTTAGTTCCTATGGCATCACAGAACTCTGGAGGTAGAAGAGATCTCAGGGGTCTTGAGGTCAACACTTTGTGGAAGCAGGAAGCCTACAGATAATGTAACTCTGATAGATGGTTCTCCAGTCTCTTTAAAAGCTGCCAGTGAAGGTGAATCCCCCACCTTCTGAGGCAGTTCATTCCATTGTCAAGCAGCACTTTCTGTCAAGAAGTTCTTCCTGACATGTAATCAAAATCACCTGTCTTGTACTTTGGACCTATTATTTGAGTCCAGCCCTCTGGAGCTAGAGAAAACAAAGTTGTTCCATCTTCCATATGACAGCCTGTCAAATATTTGGAGATGGTTATCATATCACCACTCAGTCTTCTTTTCTTTAGGTTAAACATGCAGAATTCCTTCAACCATTCTTCACAAGACTGAATTTTCAGACCGTTGATCATTCTAGTCACCCTCCTTCTGGATACATCTCAGGTTCTCAATATCCTGAAACTGTGGTGGGGAGAACTGGACACTGTATTCAGCATGAGACCTGCCTATACTTCTGTTGATGCAACCAAATATTGCACGGCTTTTCTTGCTCCTGTCATACTGTCAACTTTAATTTATCTGGTGGTGTATTAAGATCTCTGCGTTCTTTCCACATGTAATACTTTTTTTTGAATATTTATTTAAGAACAGGGTAGGGTGTACAAAAAGTAAGGGGGGATAGGGAAAAGGGTAAAAGGGTTAGGGGGATAGGAGAACACGGAGTATACAATCATCCGATCAATTCATATTACAATAACAAATCAACTTTTTTTAAATTCAATTTATATGCCGCCCACACTACCCAGAGGTCTCTGGGCGGCTTACAATAATTAAAATTCAATACAGTAAAAGATAAAATAATTAAAATACAATTAAAATACAATTAAAATTGGCATCAGACCTACAGCTAATATTATTTCAATTAAAAGCCTTCTGGAACAGGAAGGTTTTGACCTGGCGCCAAGATGTCATCAGCGTCGGCGCCAGACGAATCTCAGTCGGGAGGGCATTCCATAGTCTGGGGGCAGCTGCCAAAAAGGCCCTTTGTCTACAAACCGTCCCTCTTACCACCTTAAGGGACGGCTCTTTCAAAAGGGCCCCCTGGCTAGATCTTAACTGCCAGGTAGGTTCATATGAAAGGAGGCGGTCCTTCAGGTATCCAGGGCCCAAGCCATTTAGGGCTTTATATGTCAAAACAAGCACTTTCACAATTGCTCTTTCACAATTTGATTACCCTCCTGCTTTCATCTTATAATTTAATTTTAGTTTAATTCTATGTTACTCCAACACTATCTGGTAACTGCACCCATTTATACAATACATCCCTTCATTCAGTTTTCTTTTGAATTGAACATTCTTTCAGCCCATCTCACAGGATATCCTTTTTTGTCATTTCCCATATTTTCCCAATAAGTTTCTCTTGTTTCAGTATCTCTGCTTTCTTGAGATTTTTAACATAATGCTTTTTAATTTTGGAAGCTGCATAGGTCGCTGGATGACTCTTTATCCCGTCTATGTTACCTGGTGCCATGCCCAATAAAGTCAGTTCTGAAGTTTGTGCAACTTCACTAAATTGTTGTTTGGCATCTAGTGTCCCCTCTTTCATCACTTTCATCCGATCTTCTATTTTGCTAAGACTTTCATTCACTTGCTGAAACCCTGTTATTATTGTCTTTTGCATAGTAATCTGCCATTTCTTTTCTATTTCTTGTACTATTCCTAAACTTTGAGCTTTCACAGACCAAGTCTCCATTTGATGTCTTAAATTTTGGGGGGCCATCTCAAGCTTTCTAATAAGTGGGGTTTGTATAGATGATACTATGTCCTTAACTACAATAATTGCCCATTAGATATCCTTCAACAGTTTCCACAATTTTATCAACAATCCAAACCCCTAATCATAAACCTCCCCTTAGATCTCCCTCCAATCTTTATCCAAATATTATAATATAAAAATCAACTTTTAACCCAGCAAATTCAAATTCAAATAGAACCGTGGCACAATTATTTCTTCTTCTCCTGAGTCTAGCAAGCTACTATTATCAGACTCACACACAGTCCAACAAGCCAAAACAACAATCACAGAGTCTCAGACTGTCCAGTAGTTGTCCTTGAAGTCCATCTTATGATCTTTCCATTAACCCGTTGATACTCCTCAGTCCAGTCGACCAGATCAGCTCCTTCTTTCTTCTCCAGAAAACCACCAGATTCTATTATCAAAAGTTCACAGAGTCCAGGAAAGAGGAAAGAGAAATACGTCCAAGCCAAACTGCATTCACAAAACTCAAGTCTCTTGAATCCTGTCCGATGGTATTATCGTCTGGGATTCTTTTCCAGAAACACAAGATTTATTATTCCGTCTCACTCTCTCCGCTTTGAAATCAGTCTGCTGTGTTAAGAGTTAGTTTCGCTTTTGAGGCAGACTGATAAGATAGGCTCACCGCTGCTTTTCTTCTTTCAGCCAAATATTTTCATTCTTATTTTCAGCTTAATGGGGCTGTTTCATAAATCAAAGGCTTCAGCTTACTTAGTTGTTATATATTTTAAGCTTATATTGATTGTTCTCTTCTCCCCCAGTAAAGGGTTACTCACGGCTCAGTGCCAAATATGGCTCTCCGTCTCCGATCCGTGCTGGGTGATTTCTTCAGAGGGAAGAAATACGGGTTTGCCTCCCATTCTTCTCCTTCTGCTGCTCACCATCTGCTTCAGAGAGAATTCTCCTAGACTCTCCTTCGATCCCCATTTCAAAAAGGGGATCCCGGACCTAGTGGTTCCAGTTTTTTCCAGAGAGCACTTCTCTGGAGCTACTGGCAGCACTGCAACAAAGCCCCGCCTCCTTTCCTGTCCTTTCCACATGTAATACTGTGACACATGTGTCAACCATTCTAAATTTGTGTGTCCAGCTTTTCATGCCTAAATGAAGTAGGCATGAAACTTCACTCGTTTTGGCCCAGTTTTCCAATCTGTTTGGTTCGCTTGAATCCTTTGTCTTTTGAACAATTAGGTACAACCTACCCCTAAGCGCACACACACACCATTTGGTCTGTCAACCAACGACAAATCCACATAACAGTAGGATTATATCAAAGCAAAAACAAAGTATGCTGCTTATATACCACTGCATAACACTTAAAACACTCTCTGGGTTGTTTACAATTTTATTTTTTAATTATACAGGGTACACATTCCACACACACACACACACCCCTCAGTGAACTGGGTACTCATTTTACTTTTCTTGGAATGATGGAAGGCTGAGTCAACCTCAAGCTGGCTGCCAGATCTGGTGGTACTGAACCCTGACCATGAGCAGAGTTTTGTCTGCAATGCTACAGTTTAACAGCTGCACCATGAGGCTCCCATTTCATCATTTAGACTTGAATGTCGGGGAACGTTGTCAAAAGCTGCCTCTCAAAAGTGTTTGGAAAGTCCAGTGGGTCCAAAATGCCACCACCAGATTTTTAACTGGGACTGGTTAAAGGTATCACATAACTCTCTCATTACAACAGCTTCAATGACTGTCAGTCCATTTCTGGCCACAACCCAGTCCTTATTTTGACTTACAAAGCCCTAAATGACTTGGGTCCAAGCTATTTGAAAACACATTTTCCTTTAGGAGCCTGTCTGAATTTGAAAATCATCAGAGGAAGCCTTTCTCTCCATCCTGTCACCCTCACATTGATAAGGACATATGAGAAAGCCTTATCTTCCTCCTCTCAGGTTTTGGTACTCCATCCTGCAAGAAGTCAGGCTGACCCCCTCTTTGCTGTCTTTCCATGGGCAGGAAACAAAATTTCTCTTCAGGAAGGCTTTTTGTCAGGGTCTGGCTGCCTAGGAGTTGGGCTGTTGTGTTTTTTGTTTGTTTATAGTTTTTTTTTAAATTATCTTCCCTTTCCAGTTTTTATAATGTTAGTTTGCAACATTATAAGCTGCCTTGAGTACTTTGAGAATGAATGAGGGAATAAATGTTTTTAATCAATCAGTCAAGATAGATTACTTTTGAAGCATTATCCTGACCTAGTAAGCTTATAACTTTGTAAAAAGAGAGATTAGTTGTATGCGACTTGTTTGGAGAAACCCATGCTTGCTGTTAGCAGTCATCATATTCTCTTCTGCTCACAGTCCAACTGTTTAATTATTTGTTACAGAAGCTTTCCTAGCATAGATGTCAAGCTGACTGATCAGTAGTTGCCCATTTCCTCTCTGTTGTGTTGTTGACGATGGAGACAATATGTTAATCCAAAGTCTTAATTCCCAGGTTGTATAATGGAAATCACAATTTGAGTTCCATTATACAGGCTGGGGACTGCAAACTGGAATTACTAAATACTGTATTGTCCTAGCAGATAATAATACACACCTGCAACTCCCAGAAAACACCAAAACTGTATATATATTTTTTGTGGCTGAGAAAAAAAACTGCCTCATGACATACAGTTGAAATCAGGATTGGAGAGCCTGTCACTCACCAACTCTTATTGAACTCTAGTTCTTACTAGCTCTAGCCATCCTGGGCAATGGTGAACCATGATGAGAACTGGAGTTTATCAACTTCTGGTGGGCACCTGGTTTAAGGTTTCTGTTGGGGAGGAAAATAGCATCAGTTTAAAGAACTTAACAGTATCAGTACGATTAGAGCTAATTATGAGCAGAGCTACAGCAAAAGATTATCCTTCTTTTAGCTTCAGGGCAATGTCTGGATTAGTGGGTGGCCACAGTACTAATATTTTTTTCTCTCAGGCTAAGAAGCATTGAGGAGGAGTAATTTTCAAACTCTGCTAGTAAATGCAACCAAAGTACATCTCCTCTATTCATTTTTTCCTTTTGTTAAATATAGTTCTAAGAGAATGAATTATCTAACCTTGAATGGCTGTCATCTTCTCAACTGCTTCAGGCAATAAAAAGACACAGAAGCAGTTACTTTTAATAGTTCCTTGGATCAAAGCACAGCACTAACTGTGGGGGGGGGGGATGCCTACACAAACCAACTCTCATTTCCCAGAATCTGTTTGATTATAGGTTCATTCTCTTAGAAATATTTCCTTTTGGTTTTACGCTGGTTTTAAACTGGCAACACGAGAGCAAAACTGCTATTCCAGTTGAAGGCACTGAGCTCCCCACCAATGTGTTTGGTGTGCGGTGTTCCCGTGTTTCATAGGAGGTTCATAGTGTGGCATCTATTTGGATCCAATAAAATGAATGCCATTGGCAGATGGTTATGGCTCCCTACCATTTTCCATGTGCGCGTGCGTGCACATGCATGCAGGCACGCACGCACACACACTTCAGCTCCAGGGGAAGCAAGGTGGTTGTGAGAGGGAGAACAAATTCCATTTTGTGAGAAGTCTGTTTCCTCAATATAATAATGTATGGGAAAACTACTGCAGAAAGAATGCAATGAAATTGTTCCCTTTTGGACATGATATAATGTCTCTTCAACATTTGAAATCTATTCATCTTCAACATTTGAAATCTATTCATCTGAAATATGGTGTCAGAGAAAAGTGCTGTAGATACCACAGATTGCCCAAAAGACAAATAAGTGGCTTGGCTGTTGTGGGTTTTTCGGGTTCACAAATAAGTGGGTTGTAAATCAAATCAAGCCTGAACTCTTGCGAAAAGCTAAAATGACCAAAGTGAGGCAACTATCCTTTTAACATATAATGAGACCTAACATGAGGTAGATTGACTCAATAAAGGAAACCACAGCCTTTTGTTTATAAGCGCTGACATTTTCTCCTTTCTTCCTCTTCACTTGCCTTTGCTGTTTGGGGCACTTCCTTCAAGAGTGCCACAGAAGAAATGTGTGCCTGTATTTACCTATCTGCTGTTTTTCTCTATAAAGTGGTACAGTCTCTCCTGTACAACTAATTCCAAGGAAGTCCTTGTTTCCCACACCCTGACTGCCGGTGCCTGTGTGTGTTCCAAGGTAGATGGGTGCCAAGGCATACCTCCACACCCCCAATACATACAAGAAGCTACTAGGAGCTTTGCCCACAACTGAAGGTTCATCATATTCCCATAGTTAGTGGCACAGAGTAGCGCCTCCTACGGTCATTGCTGATCCTAACCCTTTATTTTCTGAAATTTCAGTTTTTTCCCCCTCATGAGCAGGAAACATACAAGTACCACAAATGTGTTCAGAAATGTAAAAATAAACTGGTTCAAGCCATCTCCGTATTATCTCGGGCTGGGTTGATCCTGATTTGTACAACAAATATTCGGAGACAAACTGACACCTTGTTGATTTGACTCACAGATGTGTCTATTCTGACTCCAGGTATCTCATCATACTGTTTTATAACAGCTTAAGCTCTTTGGTAGTTTAGAAGCTATTCATTTCCTTTTTCCCCTTAGGTGGAAAGTTTGTTGCACACTTTGTCGTTCCTTCACTGATTTTGTAGTGGAGGTTTTATAGGCCAGCACCGATAGCACTAGTGCTACTTTGAATCGGAACTCCTTCACCTCTTTGCTTTCAAATTAAACTATAACTAGGGATATGATTTTATCACATTTCTCTGAACTTTCCATCCTTATTTTGTATTGGGCTGTGAGATTTATCTGCTTCTTTCTGCACTTAAGTTCAAGTCCATTCTACTTATGAATTTTTCTAATGTGGGCATTTATTTGCACCTTCTACGTAATGTATTCAATTTTGCCCCTTTGATTAAAATATCTTTGTTTGTTTCTTTTTAATAATGCACAGTTTTTGCTCTTACATTTTAAAATGCTAGCACAGACTAACACAGTTACTTCTTTTAAAACATTTTAAAATGTATATATCATTCTGTGAGAGATTTTAGTTTTCTGGAACTCCATGCACATGTGTAAATGCTCATGGCAAGGTTAGTTTCTTCTCTTAATACCAAGCACTGAGAGGTGTGGAAGGCTATTTGAAATCCTCTGCTCTTAACAAAACCATTGAGGACCACCAGTTCAGACATGTTCTAATCATTGGGAGAATTTAAGGTATCACTTCAGTGTAAAAGATCACAGTGTCCTAGAAGCGACTTCCGTAATGAAAGTATCACACTTTTCAGCCATTCAAAATGCTTGGGAAAGTAAGTAGTTCTTCGCATGAAAGCATCAGGAGACAATTTATGCTTTATGTTAGGAGTAGGGAACGGTAGGCCCACCAGATGTTTCAGACTTCAATTCCCAGAAGTCTTTATAAACATGGCCAGTTGCAAAGGATTATGGGATTTCTTGCACAAACCCTTCAGAGGCTTAAAGGTCCTTTCCTCCTGTTTTGTATGAAAGTTATGAGATAAATCATGCGTGTTGGACAGTTGTTGGATAAATCATGCAGATAATGTTTTAAACCTCAAAGCCAACCTTAAATGTGGCTTAAATTCTACAGTTCCAGTAGTGTTTCCTACAGTATGTAAAAGGCCTTTATGAAAAGGGCACCCTTTCAGGCAACATATTTCTTGCTGCCACACATTGAAAAGCAGCCATGCATCTGGTCTCTGAAGATATCTTATTAGAAATAATTCCTTACCACTATGCATGACATGTCTGTAAACCAATGAAGAACTGGTGCAATTGTGAAGACGAATGAATACATAGTGTCTATTATATGGGAGAAATAGTCTTTCCCCACTCATATTTCTTTTTCTACTGTAGACAGGGGAAAAAACAGTTGAAACAGAAAGGGAAGCATTATTTTCTTATTTAGAAGCTAACTTTGTGATATTGAAAAACATGTGAACATGAAAAAGTAAGCATCACTCACAAATCATTCCATAACTATACCTCATGTTTATGGGTCCCTGATTTTTTTTATATAAAAAACATCCATTTGTTACGCCTGGTATTTACCACCCACATATCTAGCATTATAGCAAAATTCAGATTACAGTTGACTCTCAACCATTTTTCACAAGACTTGACAGATTTTTCTTGATTTTGCACTGTCAGTCCATGTAATGAAAATATATTTAAAGCCTTCTGCAACTTTTACACAGTTCCATATGCTTAAAACAGTGATTCCAGATTTTTTTTAAAAAAAGAGAGATGTACCGTGCCCCTTTCCCATTACAGCTGTCAAACATGAGGACTTTATTTTTGCTTTTCAAACACATTTTGACTATGGTTGATTGGAGGTGGTAACATACTTTGAATAGAATTTGACAGGGTTGTCCGTTAGGACTAAAGCCATTGGGATTACTCTGGAGTCAGTGTTTTGAAAAGGGCAAATAATGCCTTTACATAATCCATACCATGGCAAAAGGCAATATTATTTGGCACTCTTTCATAGCAGAACAACAATGCATGTTTTGCCTTGAAAGAAAAAGGGAAATTTCTCCCACTCCTTCAGGAAAGAAAGGGTGGGATTTTTTATCCGTTCCATTACTAAACACAGATATGACAGCATATCTGCACTGCGATTTTTTAATAAATTGTGATACTAGGGTTGCAGATTTATCAAAACTGCTGGATTAGTTAGTGGTTTCGGTATCTGGCTCTGGAGCCAGAGGCTGGGAGTTTGATTCCCCACTGTGTGTCCTTGACAGGGGCTAAACTCAATGATCTAAAGGGTCCCTTGCAGTCTATGATGATGGTGACAATGATCAAAACAAAGATCCTTGGGAATTATCTGAAATTCAGCATGTTGCCTAAGAACACCTCTGAGATAAATCATACAAAGATTTGGAATTCATTGGCATTATTATCCAGATGAAACACAGCTCTATCTCTCCTTTCCTTCATCTACAGGTGATGCTCTAGAGACATCACTACCTGGAACACTACGTGGAGTCAATAATGGACTGGACAAGGACCAAAAAGCTCAAACTGAATCCAGATAAGACTGAAAATCTACTGCTGGAAGGATCATAGGTCTGTTTAGAAGGATATTTTCCTGACCTCAATGAGGTTATGCCGCCCCTGGAGAAATGGGTTTGCAGCTTGGGGGTAGTCTTGGAGTCACCTCTATGGAAGTGCAAATATTTGCTGTGGCAAGGAGTGCCTTTTATCATCTTTAGTTGATTGCCCAGCTGCATCCCTACCTGATTAATAAATGCCTAACAACAGTGATTCATGTGTTGTTGTTAGTCTCTAAAATAGACTAGGGTTAACACACTCTATGTAGGGCTGCCCTTGAAGTCAGTCTGGAAACTTCAGCAGATCCAAAATGCAGCTGCCAGACTGATTACAGATACCAGCAGATATGAATACACATTTCCAGTCATGGAACACCTTTATTGGCCCTTTCTTGGTTTCCATGCCGAATTCAAGGTCCCAGTTTTGACCCACAAAGAACATAATAGTTTTGTACCTTGATACTTGGTGGAATATCTCTTCCACAAGATAGCTAGCTGTCCCACCCATTCCTTACAGTCTCTAATGTTAAAAATTGTGACACCGAAGGAGGGCAAAAGAACTAGGACCAGGAACTGAGCTTTCTCAGTTGTGGACTTCTGAATAAGCTTCCTTCAGAGTTTCATTCAATTCCATTCCTCTCAGTTTTGAACAAGCTAATCATGACAGAA